>NC_080176.1:36414188-36714188 GCF_950295315.1 Erinaceus europaeus
TATATCTTTTTTGTTTTGTGGTTTTTTTTGTTTTTTTTTTTTCCTCCAGGGTTATTGCTGAGGCTTGGTGTCTGCACCACGAATCCACTGCTCCTGGAGGCTATTTTTTTCCCTTTTGTTGCTCTCATTTTATTGTTGTGGTTATTGCTATTGTTGTTATTGATGTCATTGTTGTTGGATAGGACAGAGAGAAATGGAGAGAGGAGGGGAAGACAGGGGGGAGAGAAAGACATCTGCAGACCTGTTTCACTGCTTGTGAATTAAACCCCCTGCAGATGGGAAGCCAGGGGCTTGAACCAGGATCCTTATGCCGATCCTTGTGCTTAGCACCTTGTGCGCTTAACCCGCTGTGCTACCTCCTCATCCCCTTGTTTTGTTTTTTACCGGAGCACTGCTCAGCTCTGGTTTATGGTGGTGTGAGGGAATTGAACCTGGAACCTGGGAGCCTCAGGCATGAGAATCTGTTTGCATAGCCATTATGCTATTTACCCTCCACCCAGCTTATACATCTTAAATGCATGACTTAAAAGTCATATTGGGTTGTCAGAAAAGCCAGGAGATATATTTTTTCTATGCAAAAATATGTTACTGACTTTTTCAACAACCCAACAGACTAAGGAGATAATGGTATCATACCAGGGCTTTCATGCCTGACGCTTCAAAGTAGCAAACTTAATCCTCAGCACTACTATGAACCAGAGCTGAGCAGTGGTGTGTGTGTTTGTGAGAAAGAGAGAGAGAGAGAGAGGGAGGGAGATTAATAAATCCAAAAAAGTAAAAGCTATAGATATAAAACACATTTTTTACCTGGAAACCTAATCTGAATTAGGATGGATAAGTATAGCATACTGACAGTGATGTGTGAGAGCTATAAGTAAATAAAAATGAAAGCCCCAGTTTTCTTCGTATTTGAAGATTTTCATTAATTACTTGAGCCTAAGCTCAAGCCTTAGTATCAGCTTAAGAAATTCATGCTACTTTTCAAAATGTATTTTTATTTGTTTTATGTTTTCCCCTATGCTAAATTATAGCAAAGGTTTTTATACTACTTAAAGATTTTTTTTAATATTTCAGTAGAAAACTAACATTTATTGCTATCACTGTCACTCTAGGAAAATAAAATATACTTGTAATTGTTTTTTTCTGAGTATCTGGCATAGCTATTAGATTTCAGTTTTTCCTCCTTAAATATAGTATGATAAATATATTCTACTTTATGCTTAGAATACAACTAAATTTCTTTTTTAAAAAAATATTTATTCCCTCTTGTTGTTTTACTGTTGTAGTTATTATTGTTGTTGTTATTGATGTCAGTTGTTGTTGGATAAAACAGAGAGAAATGGAGAGAGGAGGGGAAGACAGAGAGGGGGAGAGAGAGATAGACACCTGCAGCCCTGCTTCACCACTTGTAAAGCCACCCCCGCTTCAGGTGGGGAGCCGGGGGTTCGAACCAGGATTCTTACGCCAGTCCTTGCACTTTGCGCCACCTGCGCTTAACCCACTGTGCTACT
This sequence comes from Erinaceus europaeus, assembly GCF_950295315.1. NCBI lineage: Eukaryota > Metazoa > Chordata > Mammalia > Eulipotyphla > Erinaceidae > Erinaceus > Erinaceus europaeus. Next base: position 36,415,700 of record NC_080176.1, read on the forward strand.
GCCCGACTCCCACTAAATTTCTTTTTATAGGTTGTCTTCCTTAAACTACTGAAGGAGATATGATTTGCCCACAGGCAGGTTCTGTGTTTTCTTGAAATACAGTGATTTTATTTCTGCCCTTTTCATTCCTTGTCAGGAGCCTCCCTCAGTTTTTTCACTTCCCCTTGTACATTGCCTTTTTGATAACTGTGGGCCGTTGTTTTATAAAGCAGTTTTACAGTTGCTTGACAATCATGAATTTTTATAATACAAATCAATATGCTATAGTCAAGATGGAGATCTGAAAGCAGCAAGCAGACCCTTTCTCCCAAATAAAATGTGATATGGTTTCTTTTATTATTTTTTTTTATGAGTTACTAGATTTTTTTTATATCCTCTTCTATTTTATGAAATAGGACAGAGAAATTGAGAAGGGAAGGGGACATAGAGAGGAAGGAGAGGCAGAGAGACACTTGCAACACTTGCTTCACCACTGATGAAACTTCCCTGCCCTACAGGTGGGACTAGGGCCTTTAGCTTATTTCTTATACATGGTAACATGTAAGCTCAACCCAGTAAGCTACTACCAACCAGCTCCTGCTGTAATCTTTTACCTAAGGAACAAAATCTGTGTAAAGTAAACCTTCAGTTGTGAGTTATACCAGTTGGCTATATGGTACTAATTGTCATGGGGGGGGGGGCAGGGAACAAACCCTGTGCTAGCAGAGAACTCTTTTCCTTTTCCTTCTTCTCTCTCTTTCTCTCTCCCTACCCTCCACCCCTTCTTAACCAGAGTACTGCTTAACTCTTAGCATTATGGAGGTGTTCTGGGGATTAAACTTGGAAGCTCAGATTCTTAGGCATGAAAGTCACTTGCATAATCATTATGCTATATCCCCAGTCCCCTTTTTTTAGTCACTTTATTCAGGAAACATTGCCTTGCAGGATTCTTGTCACAGGGGTACAGTTGCACATCTCCCTAGCACCTGCACCTTGTCCTCCACCCTAGAATACTACATCCCCAGTCTCCACTCAACATGCCTCCTCAGTAAGCTGCCAACCACTGTTTCCTTGCTTTGTTTCTGAGATCCTGTCATGAGTAAGATCATCCCTTATTTGTCCTCTTTCTGCTCATTTCATTCAACATAACCCCTGCAGTTCTATCTGTATTATAACAGAATAGAAGATTTCACACCATAGAAACATGGTTAATTTGCTTTCCTTCTCTTAAATCATCTCCTTTGCTGTCTCTGGTGTAATATTTGAAAACCATTATCTCATGCATTTGTGTTTTGTTTATTGTTTAAGATGGATTTATGATAAATCTTAGTTTAGGATAAACCTGTTTTCTGTTAAATCCCTCATAGCCAGGGCTGAAAGTATAGCACTGAAATACTACCTTTCTACTTACTGCTCCTAAGTCTGTCCCATTGTCCTGCCACATACAGAATATATAGCACATAACATGTTTTTGTAGTAGCCATCTCACATCTCTCATGTCTAGAAACAACTATGCAACTCCTACCGCCATTTCCAAAACCTCATCTCTGAGATTGTTTGTTTGGTTTTTTGTTTGTTTGGTTTGTTTGTTTGTTTTAATTAAACCATATATTTTTCTTTCAAATGTATCTTTTTTTATCCAACAAAACTGTAGGCTAAGAGCAGTAAAATGCCACACATTTCCCACCACCAGAGTTCCATATCCCATCCCCTCACCTCTGAGTTTCTTTTATGCCTGCTCTTCTGGCTGTTTAAACCAAAGCTCTTATTTTTTCTCGGCCCTTTCTTCCACCTCTCAGTAACTGAACCACCAGCAGATCCCATTCACTGTGCCTTTAAGACCATTCTCGGCTACTTATTATCTCACTACTAATCACCTGCATCATCTCATCTATTGAAATGTGTTTTATTTCGTAATTATTTTTAGAGCAGTTTTAGGCTGAGCAGAATGTGTGAAGCACTCCCAAGTACCCTGTCACTCTTCTCCTTTTCTTTCTTTCTTGATTCTTTACAGTGTTAATAATTATGGTTGTTTTTGAAAGCACTGCTCAGCTCTGGCTTATGGTGATGTGGGAAATTGAACCTGGGGCTTAGAAGCCTCGGGTGCGAAAGCTATGTTCCCTGCCCTAGGGTGCACTTTTCACCCATCAATAGATGGTTTCTTGTTGTAATGATATTGTTAAATAAAACTTAAATCATGTCACTCCTCTGCCCCAAGTTTTTTAATGCCTTTCTACCTCACTGAGAAATACAGTAGGAGGTCCTTACCAAGGGTAGCAGACTCTACAGTAGAAGGTCCTTACCAAGGATAGCAGGTGATGCTATTTCTCTAATATTGAGAGCTATCACAGTGTTTGGGTAAGGTAGAAAAGACTTATATTCAAGTAATGAAGACCCCCCCACCTGCAAGGGGAATGCTTCAAAAGTGGTGAATCAGTGCTGTAGGCATCTCTCCCTCTCTATCTCCCTCTGCCTCTCAATTTCTGCTGTCTCTAGCCTATAAATAAATATAATTTAAAAAGTAATGAAGATGAGTTTAAAAAAGAAAAGAAGAAAGAACTTAACAAATTGTACCAGAGAAGCTTAACAGCCTTTAATTATTCTTTGTAAAAGAAAAATATGTTTAAAACATATGCTTTAAACTTAAATTCTAGACCTAAATCTGCTAGTTTTAATAGATAGTATTGTTGGCAACATATCACTTTGATGTTCCATTTCTAAAGAGAAGATGGAGTTGGCTGAATATTGTACTATTTGTATTCTAACAAACTTTACACTATTGCTTTGTTTCATTAGATATAAAACCTGAAGACATGAACAGTTTTATGTATATTTTGCTCTTGTTTACATGAAGTGCAGTTTCTTTATGATCACACTTGCCAAAAAATAATGACTTTGATATTAATTGGAAAATTGAGCTAAAAGGGAGAAATCATGATGCCTGTAACATTCAAACTTAAACTTTTTTGTTTTAGAATACTCTAGAGATAGAAAAATTACTTCTAAGCACATATATTATGCCCCAATAATAATTGAGGAAAGTGATAGGAGAAGTGAAGACCTCTACATCATTGTCACTATTCTGATAAGGGAGGACCTGGGGAATCATTGGTGTCCTGGTACAGGATGGTGAAAAGGATCTCAGTTTGTGGGAGGTAGTGTTTTGCAGACACCCATCATAGGCCAATGACAGATTGTACCCATGTGTCAACAGCTTTATTATAATCTGTTAAACCCCCAATCAAGTAAAAAAAAAAAAAAAAAAAGTCCACCAATATAAATATAAGTCAGCTATGTCCATTGTCCATCTGGCATTTTTCTTTCACTGCAAAACTTTATTGATAAAGAAGTTGTGTCTTGGTACAAGCTCCTATTCTCATTTCTGAGTATCCATTACTACTTGTAGTTAGTACTATCACCAGTGAGTGAATATTGTTCCATTGGCATTCCAAATGCTATAATAACTTCACTACTTATCAATAAGTATAACACTGTTATTCCCAAGTGAAAAATTTACTAAGTTTTATTATTAGTATTACGCAGAATTTCCAGCAGAAGAAAGAGAAAAGAAACTGGCTTCCTGCTCAAGACACCGATTCCGCTACATTCCACCCAACACACCAGAGAATTTCTGGGAAGTTGGCTTTCCTTCCACTCAGACTTGTATGGAAAGAGGTGAGAATATAGATTATGACATATTGGGGTTAATTTTTCAGTGTTGTATATACCCAAGTCTAAGCACTAAACTTTGTTCTCCATGGTTCTTTGTACTCTCTGCTGTAAGCTGAATGCTAGTTCTGTGACATGGAAGAAAACAGACTTCTAAGTATAAAATGCTTACCTTTGAATTCAAATAATTTTCTTAGACTCAAAGGTTTTTGGTTTTTTTTTTCTTCTTTTTTTTTTTGTTTTGTTGTTGTTATAGTTACTGATGTTGTTGGATAGGACAGAGAGAAATGGAGAGAGGAAGGGAAGACAGAGAGGAGGAGAGAAAGACACCTACAGTCTTTCACTGCCTGTGTAGCGACTCCCCTGCAGGTGAAGAGCCAGGGGCTCGAACCATGATCCTTACGCCAGTCCTGCGCTTTGTGCCACATGCGCTTAATCTGCTGTGCTACCACTCAACTCCCCAAAGGTTGCTTTTAACCACTTTTAATGTTACTGTATATACATTGTCCTGGTCTATCATTCAAATTGCAAAAAGTAGTTTTACTTTTATCCTACCAGCAAATGGCCCTCAATAAAGTAAATAAATCGACAACAGTTTCCAGCTAGACATAATTAAGGAGAAAATTTCTTCAAAGCAACTGTAAATTTTAATTTTTTTTTTTTAGGGTTTTGCTGTTGGTGTTTTATTTTTTGCCACTGGGGTTATTGTTGGGGTTTTGTCCTTGAATTTCTATAAATTATATTGAGTAAAATGGACACTTGTCTGATTATTGAGAGTATATACAATTATAAAGTTTCACAAATTTAGTGGCAAGGTAAAGTGTATATATTATAGTATGCAAGGTCCCTGGTTTGAGCCACTGCTCACAACCTGCAGGGGAAAATTTCGGGGTGTCTCTCTCCTTCTCTGGCAGGGTGTCCTCCAGGGGAAAGGTAACGGGCTGGTTCTTTCTCGCTCACAACAGGGGTGACACGAAGTAAAAGACACCAGGGGACTCTTAGCGTGAATCTAGAATCTGAGTCCTTGAGTCCCAGAATCCTAGAGTCCCTTTATTAGCAAAGTGGACATGAGTTAGATAGAAAAGCAATGAAGTTAATTATTGTTGAAATATGACAGAAATTACAGGTTTCTTAACAGTCAGCATGCCCCTAAGGTAGGGGGCTGGTATGACAGGAATTGATGAGATACAAGACAGTTATTCTCCATAACACAAGCAACTTAATCATCCAAAGGTATTTGAGAGAAGCATAGGGGTTAAACCCGTAGGATGAGACAGAGAGAAGATGGATATCAAAAGGCCATATAGTTTGGCATTTCTCTTGTCTGGGGTCTGAGGTGTGTGATGAAGTGTGTGATAAGGTGTGTTCTTCTGTGATCAGAAGGTGACTTTGAATGAGTGAATCTGTGGCCATGTGGCCTGCAGTTAATGGAGGGAAGTACTGGGGTATCTGTGGGCCTGAGAGTCAAGAAGGAAAGAACCAAGTCTGAGTTTCCCCCCTTATGCTCACCTCGGTTGAGAGAGACTTACCAAGAGGTTATCTTCTCAGACCTCCATCCAAAGATGGGGGTGGTTCTCCCTAAGCTCTATCAGGCTCACACATGTTCCCAACAGGAAAACACTTCACAAGTGGTGAAGCATTGCTGCAAGTATCTCTCTTTCTCTCTCCTTCTGTCTTCCCCTTTATTCTCAATTTCTCTGTCTCTACAGAATAAAAATATCTTTTAAATTTAAAGTTTTATATATTTAATATTTTTCCAGAGGTGCAAAGTCTGAGATTTATTTCCACTTTCCCATTAATAGACCAAATGTAATCCCCATTCTTGTGCTTGCATGATTATCAAATAAAATTAGATGATCTGGATATAACTTATATTTGTACCCTTAACATGGCCTTGAAATATGGCAGCTTCTAGTGAACCCTACATGACTAGATGACTAGCAACATCTTGGGAGAATCAAATATTTTGAAGAGGATGGGGCATATTGTCTAATGAAAAGCTACAATGCAAAATCTTCTTGATAAGTAATAAGTTTAATGATTTGTCACTATTTGAAAACTATATGGTAGGATAATTGTCATAAAGTTAAACAGAGCTCAGGTGAGGCCCCACCTCTTCCATTTCCTATCTTTTTTTGAACTGGAATCAGCTCACTACCTTAACCCTCCATTACCTTACCTGTTAAATAGGCATGATAGAAAGGACTTCAAAGTAAAGTGAATGTCATGATGTATACACACTTGACATTTGCTGGTGTTGCTGTTAGAATCAATGAGGAAGTAGGCATTAATTAGAGAAATCATTGTCATCACATAGCAAATAATCAGAAGAATCATGAAAATGTTGAAGAATTGGATAAGACAGTTATTTACTTGTATGTGCTTAAGGAAATATATGTTGCAAATGCAGTCTTCTGAACTTTTGATTTGTCTTTAAGGTTACATTAAAGAAGATCTTGATCCATGTCCTCGTCCAAAAAGACGGCAGCCTTACAATGCAATGTTTTCTCCAAAAGGCAAGGAGCAGAAGACATAGATGCTGAAGCAAAGCAGGGTAGAAGGCAGTTTCTGTATTGTTGTTTCAGCTATTTATATATAAGATCCATATGTTAGACATTTTTTTATTTTCTTTAAGCTGGTTTATAAATCACTTTTCTGTTAATATGTTTAAATGACATACCCATCATACAAATATTTAAAATGTAGATAAGTTTATGTTGTATTTTCTTTTATACCTTTAAAGCAATAGAGTGCTTTTTTTTTTTTTTGCATTCTTAAGAGTTGTTTATTTCTTTGAGGGAACAATTACAATTTGAAAATATAGTAAGTCTAGTTTGTGATTTGTTGCTATCAGATCTTTTCATTCCTTTTTCCCTTGGTATTTCATTCAACACTGACTTTGTATTAGTCACTCTGCATTTTTATCCTATAGTTAATTGGTCTTCTTTAGATCATCCTACTATCTAGAAGTCAAGTCTTTTAAAAAGTTAAATTTTAATAATTCTTTTTAATTTTAATGTTCTTCAAAATAACCTTTATAGAAACACATACCTAAGAATCTTAATTCTACCATCCCTGTCATGTTAATATAACAAGCATGCATTTGATTTAAAAAAAAAATCCCACTTTAGAAATAAAGTCTTGAAATATATCTCATTTTATAATCCAACTGTCTGTTCTCAGAAAGCCTCACAGTAAAAGAAACATCACAAAGTCTCTTTATTGAATTAATGAAGTTAGAATAATTCTTTAGACAAGTAAAGTGGCCTTAAGCATGAGTTTTAGCACCTAAGCACTTAATGAAACTTTTCTGCTATCACACCAGTAGAGGCCAGAAGAGAGCTATTTTGGAGCATTATCAGTGGTAACTAGGAACTGGAATAGGACCTATTAACAACCTTTGGTACAGTCATGAAAACTCATTGAGCAAAGACAAGCTTTTAACATAACTACTGTTGAAATATAACAAAAGGCAGTCTATAATTCATGATCTTGAGAAAAAGATGTCAGTAGACATGTGTAGTTACATATGCTAAACATCAAAAGTCACAAAGAGATGAGTTAAATCCTGTTATTACCCTGTATTACCTCTTCAGTCTCCAGGCTATCCTCTCCTGTGGAACTGCAACTTCCCTGATTATGGGTTACACCAATAACAAGGGCTCCATTTGGAGGCCATCAGTGATTCATGGCCCACTTGCACAGATCCATACTTAGGGGAGACCGGTGTCTTCTTGATCCCCATTTCAAGGCCACTGTGCATATGGATTCATCAACTCAAAAAGAGCACTCAGAGAATGTGCACCAAGAAAGTTACCTGGCCTGAATGTTGTGCAGTAAATGTAGAAATATTTAATGTATGCTTTTTAAATGAGTAACAGATGAGTCTGAGAACCAGGAAAACTGGTGCTTCCTAGACTCTGCCCTAACACAGTAGTATCGTGGCTAAATCTGCCCTTCTGAGTTTTAGGTTCCTATGAAGTCAGGGGGTCAAGCAGTACAATTTTTAAGGTTCTAACTAGCTTTATCAGAGTCTCAGTAGATTGTTAGCACCTTTCAGGAGAAGAAATTGGACCATGGTTAAAAGCATGTCCTTCTAACCCTGGTGCCGGTGAAATACATAGAACAGAATAAAATAAAGCATGTCCTTCAGAGCCAAGCAAGTCAGGGATAGAGTTAAGGCTCCATTGCTTAGATATGCCATGGCTGGTACTATAAGTTGTGATGAAGCTTCAGAGAAAACAGCCTAACAAGAGAATCCACTACGAAATGATACCCCATGAAGCACACATAGGTGCTTAAATCAGAATCTCTAAGTAAAATTACACCTTTTTTAATATTTATTTATTCCCTTTTGTTGTCCTTATTGTTTTATTGTAGTTATTATTGTTGTTATTGATGTTGTCATTGTTAGATAGGACAAAGAGAAATGGAGAGAATGGGGAAGACGGGAAGAGAAAGACTGACACCTGCAGACCTGCTTCACCTCCTGTGAAGCGACTCCCCTGCAGGTGGGGAGCTGGGGGCTCCAACTGGGATCCTTACGCCGGTCCTTACACTTCGCACCACCTGCGGTTAACCCACTGCACTACCGCCTGACTCCCAATTACACTTTTTGTTTAGAGTTGGTAAGGTTGTGGGGGGAGAGGAGAGACACCTGCAGCACTATTCACAGTTCATTGAAGCTCCCCACCCCCCACAAGGGAGAACTAGGAACTTGAGCCCAGGCCCTTGCACATGATGGCATGTGTGCTTTACAGGGCAAGCTACCTTTCAGTCCCTCTAGTACTCTTTCCTGGTTCCTCCTGACTTTATAAATATCAAACTCTGGATTCAGAGCAGTTGAATTATTTCAGATGCTGTCATTTTTGAAGATTGAATTTAATTCTGCAAATTACTTATATATACCATTGAACCTTGCTTGCTTCTCTGAATAAACTCAGCAGAACTTAGAGGTAGAAGTGGAAAAGTCTTCCTATGATCAAGTGAAAACCCAAAGACCACATTAGTCCTTTTCTTAGCGATACACCCGCAAAGGGATTTTCCAAAGTGTGCACAAGCTTGTTTTATAATTCAAAGCTTGAAATAAAAGCCCAAACACGAAGAGCTCAGCCTGTAGGTATGCATTTCAGGCAGCACTGTCTGTCCCCAAACTCACCTTCCTAGACACCCCATTTGTTCCATAGAAGGAGGAGTAGCCAGGTTGACTTGACACAGCTGCAGAATTATCCAGAAGTGTTCCCTGGTACACTGTCTTTTTTCACACACACACAAAAAGGCTCTTTAGTAAAAATAAATAAATAAATAAAAATAAGGGGGCTGGGTGGTGGCACACCTGGTTGAGCACACATTTTACAGTGTGCAAGGACCTGGGTTTGAGGGGAAAGCTTTGACAGTGGTGAAGCAGTGCTGTAGGTGTCTATCTCTCTCTTGAGTAGCTGACAAGATGTACCTTCAGAGATTCCAAAGTCATCTTGTTTGCCTGTCACCTTACCCTAAGATGTTTCCCTTTTTAAAACATTTATTTCCAAAGAGATTTTATTTTATTTTATGGGTGAAAGGGAAAAGGACCAGAACAGCGCTTTGGCATGATGCAGTGCAGAAAATCAAAATCAAAGGGTTTTGTTTGTTTGTTTGTTTGTTTTGGTTCTATAGAGACAGAGAAATTGAGAGGAGGAGAAAGAGAAGGAGAATCAGAGAGATACCTGCATCCCTGCTTCACCATTTGTGAAGCTTTCCCCCTGCAGGTGAGGACCGGGGGCTCAAACCTGGGCCTTGCACACTGTAATGTGTGCTTAACCAGGTGCGGCCACCACCTGGTTCCTAAAACCAAAATTTTTAATGCATGCAAAATCCTGCTTTCTCCAAATAGAAAGTTCTTTACATTAGTCTGCTCTGTAGAACTTGAGGGATTTCCTATGAAACAAATGTATGTGTCCACCACACCAAGTGCTTGAAGAGTACACTTGGGGTGCAGAGTGAGGGAGTACTGGACATTGTGTAGAAGGAAGAACAGAATGGAGCCTGGATGGAGAGCTCCCCAGAGTTTCTGCTTGGGCTCCTACTTTGTAAGGAACCTGTAGTAAGTACAATAGTGGTGGTGGTAGGCTTGCTTGTTCATATCTGCTTTCAGGAGTTTGCCTGACACAATCCAGAGCCCCCCAGAGATATCCCTGAGACCCTTTCAGAAGATTTATGAGATGATTTCACAGTAACATTAAAACATGATAGGCCTTTCCACTGTGATGTCATTTTTACTGATAGGAAAAAACAGTGGTAGGTTAAAAAAAAAAAAAAGTGTTTTCAGACATGACTCAAGGTGTGCCAGAAGACTAGCTCACCTGGGAGGATGCCAGCTTGGCCATGCACTGACCTAGGTTTGAACCCACCCCCAGTGAGCTGGGAGAAGCTTAAGTGCTTATGGTTTCTTTCCCTTCCTTCCTGTCTCTTTTCCAAGAAAGTTGGCTTGGAGTAGCTCTGGTGAAGAGACAATTCAGGGACAAGTCGCAGATTTAAGACACCTTTTTATTGAGTTTGCAGGGAAAGCAGAGAATATAGGAAGGTTTGTAAGCTAACTGGCAGAACGAACAGGTAGTCCCAGGTTTTCAGTCTTAGGACTTTACTAGATCCTATAAGTTAGGTGTATGACATTCTAGTCTGTTTGGGTTGTGGGAATGGCCAGAGGGCTCCTTTGAAATGTGGCACTTCCTCCCTGTTGGCACAGTTGTTATGGCAACAAATGGCAGGGAAAGGAAGTATTTCTGACTAGGCACTAAATTTAAAGTGACAGTGTAATAAAAAGGAAATATGAATTAAGTTGAAGTGTCTCTGCTAGAAGCTCAGGTGACTGTTTCCTGTCAGCTTTTAGCAAGAGACATCTCTAGTGTGTCACTTCTTCCAGCTTCTGAGTGTTTGCACCTCAGCAGATGACACCAACATCCTAGCATCAGCTGCCTCTAGATTTTCACCTTTTACCTGCCACTGGAGAAATGACCGTATGAGAAAGCGTAAGAGGCTGATCAAATCACTTAACACACGTTTTTGAGGAAACTGGGAGGTTCTTGTCTGGCAGAGCACACACTAGACCATGTGCAAGCACCTGGTTTTGAGTGCCAGTCACCATCTGGGAACACCGTGCAAAGGGGAAGTTTCATGAGTGGGAAAGCAGCACTACTGAGTCTCTTCTTCAATCTGTCTCTCACCTTCTGTCTGAATAAAGAAGGGGGATCCACTGGAATTCGTATAACTGCAGTCACAAAGCCTCAGTGAAACCCTTGTTGCAATAGTAAAAGTTAAAAAGTCAACTTTAAAAAGGATAGATTCTCAGGGGGCCAGGCAGTGGTGCAGCGGGTTAGGCGCACGTGGCACAAAGTGCAAGGACCGGCGTCAGGACCCCTGTTCAAGCCACTAGCTCCCCACCTCGGGGTCGCTTCACAAGTGGTGAAGCAGGTCTGAAGGTGTCTTTCTCTTCCTCTCTCTATCTTTCCCTCTCTTGATTTGTCTGTCCTATCCAACAGCAACAATAGCAATAACAACAAGGACAACAAAACTGGGAAAAACGGCCTCCAGGAGCAGTGGATTCATAGTGCAGGCACCTAGCCCCAGCGGTAATCCTGGAGGCAAAAAAAAAAAAAAAAAAGGATGGATGGATGGATTTTCATGGGTGTACTCCCTTTACTGTTGATACATGCAGCTTGGTTCAGCTGTGGGAGGGGGTGTTAGAAGTACAGGAATGTCTTACAGAGCCTGAGACACATTAAATTTAAAAATGACAATTTTGCAATCACGGAGGCAGCACAATGATAAAGCACAAAACTCCCTTGCCTAAGCTTCTGAGCTCAATCCCTGGTATCTCACATACCAGAGTGAAGTTCTTGTTTAGCTTTACACCTGACTATCATTATTAAATGAATAAATAAAATATTTGTTAAATAAAATGCAGACTTTTCCTTTGTTCCTTTTTGTTGATTTTCTGTTTCTGAAATGGCTTGGCCCTTCTCCCCTGATTACCATTTAGCCAGTTCTACCTGCCTCATTATTTGTCAGACATTTTCTCAAAAATGAATGAAGTCAAAGTATCACTTCACACAACTAGCAGTGTTGCCAATGATAAAATCTGAGCTTTCAAGTAAAAATTAGAAGTTTTGGCAGGCTAGGGATATGGATCAAACTGCCAACACCCATGTCCAGTGTAGAAGCAATTACAGAAGCCAGAATTCTCACTTTCTGCAAAAAATAATTTTGATCTATAATTCCAGTGGGGAAGAAATGATGAGGAAGATGGCCATGGGGCTCTGAACTCCAACAGAACCTAGAGAGAGAAGAGGAAAAAGGGAGGGACATTTGTGTATGTGTGACTTGAAAAGGAAAAAAAGGTGAGACCATAGAAGAAAAAAATGAGCAAATACATACAAATATAGACAGTTGTAGAAATAATAATTGACCCGTATCTGCAACCTTAAGAGAACTGCTGTAGTTTACAATGGAGGGATTGGGGATTCAGAACTCTGGTGGTGGGAACGGTTCAGAGTTGTACCTGTTGTCCTATAATTTTGTAAATCAGTGTTAAATCACTAATAAAAAATTAGAAGTTTGGAAAACTTAATCTGCTACTATGTGCTAGATAACCATTAATGTTTTTCTACTGAGCTTGGTGATAGTATTATTAAACTTGATTTTGTTAATGATATATAAGGCACATCAACACCTGCCTCTCTGACTAGAAGGCTGAATATGAAATTCTGGGGTTGGGGGGATACACTCCCTCATTTCTTAAAGCCGGGAAATGGCCCCCAGGGAAAGCTGGGAAAACCTGGGAAATGTGCCCAGGTCTCCCTTGCATCATTGGAGGGGCGGAGGCCAAGGGCGTCTGTACCACAGGAAAGCCAGTAGTTAGCACCTCTACTTTCTGGTCTGAATGAAAGCCTGTCAGAGAGGGACCGGAGTCAGCTTCATCCCCTATGAGAAAAACCTGAACGGAGGGGCCTCCCCCTTTCTCTCCACAGAGGGTCCGCTGTTGGGGCAGTCCTGTTGGGCCTGTGGGGAAGCAGTATCTTCCAATTCTCAGGCCTGCAACATTTCATGACTGGGGTCTAAACAGTCCCTGTTTAAATTCCACAAACTGAAAGTAGTAATGGGAACCTTCAAAGGTCCCTCAGCAGCATAATGGTCTTTCAACCTCTTTCCCACGAAGTCTACAGTCCCTTCAGATGGGAGCCAGGGCACTACCTTATGTATACGTGCCAAGAAATATTTTAATTGACTAGTAGACACAGTGCAGTCTCACACCTTAAGAATAGACTGCAGTACATGGGCATAGCATGCCTACTCTCTGCCCCCTGATACTTGGGCATGGAGTGCCTGCTCTCTGCCCCCTGATACTAGGGCATGGAGTGCCTGCTCTCTGCCCCCTGATAATCGGGCGTGGAGTGCCTGCTCTCTGTCCCCTGATACTCGGGCGTGGAGTGCCTGCTCTCTGCCCTCTGATACTAGGGCATGGAGTGCTCTCTGCCCCCTGATACTCGGGCGTGGTGTGCCTGCTCTCTACCCCCTGATACGGGAATGGAGTGCCTGCTCTCTGCCCTCTGATACTAGGGCATGGAGTGCTCTCTGCCCCCTGATACTCGGGCGTGCAGTGCCTGCTCTCTGCCCCCTGATACTCAGGCGTGGAGTGCCTGCTCTCTGCCCCCTGATAATCGGGCGTGCAGTGCCTGCTCTTTGCCCCCTGATACGGGAATGGAGTGCCTGCTCTCTGCCCCCTGATACTCGGGCATGGAGTGCCTGCTCTCTGCCCCCTGATACTTGGGCGTGCAGTGCCTGCTCTCTGCCCCCTGATACTCGGGTGTGCAGTGCCTGCTCTCTGCCCCTTGATACTCGGGCGTGCAGTGCCTGCTCTCTGCCCCCTGATACTCGGGCGTGGAGTGCCTGCTCTTTGCCCTCTGATACTAGGGCATGGAGTGCTCTCTGCCCCCTGATACTCGGGCATGGAGTGCCTGCTCTCTGCCCCCTGATACTCGGGCGTGGAGTGCCTGCTCTTTGCCCTCTGATACTAGGGCATGGAGTGCTCTCTGCCCCCTGATACTCGGGCGTGGTGTGCCTGCTCTCTACCCCCTGATACGGGAATGGAGTGCCTGCTCTCTGCCCTCTGATACTAGGGCATGGAGTGCTCTCTACCCCTTGATACTCGGGCGTGTAGTGCCTGCCTCTGCCCCCTGATACTCAGGCATGGAGTGCCTGCTCTCTGCCCCCTGATACTCAGGCGTGGAGTGCCTGCTCTCTGCCCCCTGATACTCGGGCATGGAGTGCCTGCTCTCTGCCCCCTGATACTCGGGCATGCAGTGCCTGCTCTCTGCCCCCTGATTTCCCATTTTACTTCTGTTGTACGCCTACCCGTTTTCTGAAGTGCACTATTGTAGGTGTTGTCCGCTCACCTGTCTGTGCTCAGGGTCTCAGTTTGGGTGCCAAAATGACCGGTCCTGGGTAAAGCCAAACGGTCCTTGAGAAGAGGGCAAAATAATGACAGGGCACAGAAGGACTGGATTGATCATCTGATGCTTTATTTCCACAGAGCTCAACGTATATAGTGAAGCAATCACAGTGACTTTATTTCTGAACTTATCAAAAGATGTTAGCACATTGTCCAAAGTTCAACTCAAGTAAAGTAGTGAAGACACAACAAGAGCTTTTGTTGACTTTCCCTTCGCCCAGCTGCAGCCTGCACTTGAGGTCAAAATAACCTTGCCTGTCTGCCAATGATTTCTATACAACTCGTGTGAACAAGTCCAAAGGTCAGAGCAAAGTGTTCTTGGATCTTGTCCATCAGAACCATACAGATCCTCACGGAAGTAAGCATACACTATTCCCTAGACCTTTAACTACCATGACTGCACAGGCTTCCTCTTGAGATGATCATGTGATATTGCTCGGGCCAGTGTCCCCAACAGACCCTGGGTTGTGACTCTCCTTGTTCTTTTTCTTCTTGATATTTCTGTTTGGAGGTTGCCGTATGGTTTACATCTAGGCTTCTAGACTTATTTTGAACTGGAAGCAAGTAAATTTAGAGTTTTTTTTATGAGTTCCTACTGTTCTATCTTCATTACACATTTTGTGTGTTTAAGGTGTCTCAAGTTCTTTTTGAACTTTTTTATGAAAGAAAAAGAACCAGAGCACCACTCTGGCATATTTGATGTCTGGATTCAGATTCAGGACCAAGAATGCTTGCAACTCCTGCATTCTTCTTCTGTACTTCCTCCCAGACCTCTATCTTGATCTTTCTTTCTTTCTTTCTTTCTTTCTTTCTTTCTTTCTTTCTTTCTTTCTTTCTTTCTTTCAGATTTGTTTTTACTTCATATGAGAGAAAGTTTCTTATGAGAGAGAAACCAAGGGACCACTCAGGCAAATGCGGCATTGCAGACCAGACTGGGGACTTTGGTCATGTAAGTCCTGTGCTCTGCCAGCTGAGCTGACCCCCTAGCTGCCAGTCTTGCTATGTTTTCAACTAGAATTTCCTTCCTCTTATAGAACTTCCTTTATGTAGAACTTTCTGGTAGTGCTGAATTAGTGGTGGTGATCAACTGTTTGTCTAAAAAGCTTTCTCACTCCCTCAGTTCTGAATGATTATCTAGCATGGCAGAGCATTATTGGCTGGAGGTCTTTTCTATTTAATACTTTGAATATACCATGCTGCTCCCTTCTGGCCTTTAGGTGTTCCATTGAAATCTTTACTTGTAATCTTATATGTGATGCTCTGCCTTTCTCTTACGGTATCTAATATTTCCTCTTTATCTTTGCACTTTAATGATATATGTCTTGGTGTTTGTGTTTCTCTTGTTTGGAATTGTTTGAGCTTCCTGGATCTTGGTGTGTTTCCTTACTCAGTTTTGAGAAATCAGCTACAAACACAGCAACTTGGATGGTCAGAAAAGAGCCAGCAAATCCTCAGAGATTTTCCCCCTCAGAATTCATTACCATGGAAACTGAATTCAGATATGGTTCTACCAATACTGTTCTCATCAAGGTACCTGCCATTGACTTCAGCCTTGGTTTACTAGTCTCTTGACTCTCATTTTACATTACAAGGGTCATGAAATTGAAATGCCACATAAGCCCTCCCCCCCCTTTGTTTCCCAGGGCAAAATTTCACACCCTGCATAGCTTTTAGTTGTAGGTCTTTGCCCCAAGTCGGGTTTTCCTTCTTGGTGAGAAAATTTCTGTCTCCTCTCAACCTGGATTCTGCAACTGTGTCCCCTACCCTCATCCCTTGCTGCAGGATGTCTTTTTCCCTGAGTTTTAGTTTGGCTTCTGAGTTTAGTTTAGTTTAGTTTAGTTTAGTTTGGCTTTTGAATGACCCACATGTTGATGAAGATTTGCTACAACCACAGACGGTGATTGATAAGCATAGACACCCTCTGTTTGGTTTCTTGGCCACACCCTAATTGTAATCTTTTAAATGCTGTGAGAGTCAGCTAGCTGACACTGTGAAGTCCTCCTGGAAAACTTCCTTATGAGATTTGAAGAGCTACAGGGCACTTTTAGAGCTTTGAGGCTTAGAGACACATTAATGGGCCACAGGTTAATCACCAATATTTGAGTACCTAAAGTCTACTCTGCCTAACTTTCTACAGTATTCTTAATCAAAAGTGATCTAAGTAACCTGTAAAGAAAGGATTAAAATTGTGGTCCGGGAGGTGGCACAGTGGATAAGGCTTTGGACTCTCAAGCATGAGGTCATGAGTTCAAACCCTGGTAGCACATGTACCAGAGTGAAATCTGGTTATTTCTCTCTCTCCTATCATTTCTCATGAATAAATAAATAAACTCTTTTAAAAAAAAAAGGATTAAAATTTTCAGATGCAGGGCCAGGTGGTGGAGCACCTGGTTAAGCGCACACATTGCAATGTGCAAGGACCCAGGTTCAAGTTGCTGGTCCCCACCTGCAGGCAGAAAGCTTCAAGAATGGCGAAGCAGGTCTGCAGGTGTCTCTCTGTCTCTCTCCTCTATCTCCCCCTGCCCTCTCAATTTCTCTCTGTCTCTCTCCAATAATAAATTAATTAAAAAAGGAATTAAAAAATAAAAAATAAGATGTTCTAGTTCTGCTTTCTTTGTTTTAAAAATCACTGTAAGAACTTCAGTCTACTTTTAAAACATTTCATTTCTTTTCCAATTTTATCCAAAATCTTCAATTTATACTTAGTCCTTAAGGATTAGAGAAGAAAAAGGAATTGTTTGCTGTTCCCTTCTCCTGTCTCCTTGAAACTCCCACCTTCTTGAATTCAGTTTACTTTCACTTCTTCACTTCACAGGCCCATAACCAGTGTCCTTTGCAAAGAAGAAATGGTGTTAGTATTTCTGGGGGCTTCTCTTTCCCTTTGTTTGCACTGCCTGTTGTGGGAGTTGGTTCAAATTTTCCTGACTCCAATACAATGTCCTTTACTATTTATTTATTTATTTATTTGCCTCCAGGGTTATTGCTGGGGCTCAGTGCCTGCACTAGGAATCCACTGCTCCTGAAGGCCATTTTTTCCCCTTTTGTAGCCATTGTTGTTTAACTTTGTTATTATTATTATTGTTGTTGCTGTTATTGTTGAATAGGACAGAGAGAAATGGAGAGAGGAGGGGAAGACAGAGAGGGGGAGAGAAAGACAGACACCTGCAGACCTGCTTAACCCCCTGCAGTGGGGAGCCAGGGACTCGAACTGTGCCCATCCTTGTGCTTTGTTCCATGTACACTTAGCCCACTGATACCTCCTGGCCCCTCTTTTTTTTTTCTAGTGAGAAAACCACTACTTCACCTTGCCCCCAGAAACAAATCTTGAAAAAGGAGGCACAACTGTTACGTGAAAAAAAAGTCTGGCAAATGTTACCACAGTAACATTGATTAAATGGGAAAACCTGGATGTCTATACCTGTGACTGAACTCCAACCTGGCCTGGCTTACTTAGAGAAACCCTGCACTATCAGGGTCGCCGTCACCTTAGAGTCTATCGTCAGATGAACTTGTAAGGATTTGAATTTCATGTCTTATCTAGACAAGTGGGACTGGCCCTGAAATACAGAGAATATAAATTACTGATACCCAGAGAAAACCAGTGATCCAGATGCCAAGTATCACCACTTCTACCTGTGTTCCTGGCGGCTTCCCTTCTTGGCTACTAGGGGGACTAGATCCTGTGAAGATGGCTTTGAAACTTTGCTTTCTGTTTTGATTTTAGTTCTCTAATTTGAGATTGTGCCAGGACTTCCAGGCCTGTAAGAACTTGGTTTTACCTATGCAGAAGTGGGAGATGATGGACAGGATAGACACTATGGTTTATTTAGTTGTCCAGGCACATAAGCCCTGTGAGTATCAATGAATTCAGCTTCTTTAGTCCTGGGTGTGTCAGGAGCTGGCTCTGGAGACCACCATGTGCCCATCAAGAGCAAGAGCAAGGGCCAGTGCTTGCACATCTGTCTCTTCACTAGCAGAAAGGTGATGAACTGTATTTTACTCATGCAAATTTATAAGAACATTCCAAATTCTGTCAAAAGCTATCCAGATAATTACCATTAGTCCTCCTTGCTTCTCTGAATCCAAAAATATCACCGCCCTTGGAAATTCCCATTGTTTCGTGTTTCTACCAGCTTAGCTCTGCCTGCCCGTCACTCTGCACACTATAGGAGGACACCTTTGTCAAAGCCAGCAGCCCATCTCAGGGACTCTCAAAAGAAACCTAGCCCTCAGGGAGTACGGCAGCAGATGGTCCTTTCCTTGAGCCCAGGCAGTTCACTCCTCTTCTGAAGTGTACACAGGTTCCTCCTCGCCCTCCCCTCCTCCCCTCCCCTCTCAGTGGAGAGTAGGTTTTCTAAGATGTTGAGATCCTAACCTGCTGCTTTTAATAAAAATACTGTTAAAAATGTTTGGGAGGGGGAAATATGTAAGTACATTTGAACAGCTGTATAGCAAAAAACAAAAAAAAGGGGGGGTGATCTGAAGTAACATGAATTTCTAAAATGTCTAGCATCCTATAATAGAAACATAAATTTGGCCTGGAGTTTTCCTTCTTTTTTTTTTTTTTTTTTTCCCTCCAGGGTTATTGCTGGGGCTCAGTGCCTGCACCATGAATCTACTGTTACTGGAGGCCTTTTTTTCCCCCTTTTGTTGCCTTTGTTATTGTAGCCTTGTTGTGGTTATTATTGTTGTTGTTGATGTCGTTCGTTGTTGGACAACGAACTTCTGTCCTACTTCTGTAGGACAGAAGTCGAGAGGAGGGGAAGACAGAGGGGGAGAGAAAGACACCTGCAGACCTGCTTCACCTCTTGTGAGGAGACTCCTCTGCAGGTGGGTAGCCGGGAGCTTGAACCAGGATCCTTACGCTTCTCCTTGCACTTTGTGCCACATGCGCTTAACCCACTGTGCTACCACCCGACTCCTGCATTTTTCTTTTTTTTAGGAATGTTGGGAGTTGAGAACCAAAGCAATAGTTCATCAGATAGAGCTCATATTTTGCCATGTATGATGCCCAGGTTGGAGCCCTGGCACCACACAGAAGGTGTCATGGCACCAGAGAGAATTCCAGTGTTATGGTGCCTCTTCCTGGCTCTTCTCTATGCCTGCCTGTATATATTCCTCTATCTCTATCTGAATGAAAAAGCAGTCCAGAGCAGTGAAATCATATACCAAGCCCCAATATCTCTATACCAAGTCCCATACTATTACTGTGTTGCTGTTAGTTGTAGCTCTTTCAGTAGATGTTTGATATATTATGTGGCTTCTCATTTGGTGCATAGATGTTAATAATTGTTGAGTCATCTTCATTGACTGATCCTCTGAGCATTAAGTATTCTCTATCCCTATCTTTTTAAATCTTATTTATTTTAAAGTCTATCATGTCAGATATGACAATAGCTGTTTCTGATCTTTTTTGTGGCCCATTGGCTTGTTCTCCATCCTTTCACTTTGAGTCTGTGTTTGTCTTGTTGAGTTAGGTGATATTCCTGTAGACAGCATATTGTTGGGTTGTGTTTTCTGAACCATCTTCCTACTCTGTGCCTTTTAATAGGTAAATTCAGACTATTGACATTTACAGATATCATAGATTAAAGATTATTTTAATGCCATTATTGTAGATTTTTATTTTTTTTAATTTTTTATTAATTTATTTTCACTTTTGTTGCCCTTGTCTTTTTATTGTTGTTGTAGTTATTGTTGTTGTTACTGATGTCGTCGTCGTTAGATAAGACAGAGAGAAATGGAGAGAAAGGGGAATACAGAGTGGGGGAGAGAAAAATAGACACCTGCAGACCTGCTTTACCACCTGTGAAGCGACTCCCTGCAGGTGGGGAGCCTGGGGCTCGAACCAAGATCCTTACATCAGTCCTTGCGCTTTGTGCCACATGCGCTTAATCCACTGCACTACCACCTGACACCCTATTTTTATTTTTAATGCATTTCTTTTTTTTTCCTTTATTGGGGGATTAATGTTATACATGTGACAGTAAATACAATAGTTTGTGCATGCATAAGATTTCTCAGTTGTTCACAAAACAACATAACCCCCACTAAGTCCTCTGTCATCCTTTTTAGACCTGTACTCCTTTCCCCCACCAACCCACCCCAGAGTCCTTTATTTTGGTGCAATACACCAACTCCAGTTCAGGTTCTACTTGTGTTTTTAGTTCTGATTTTGTTTTTCAACTTCTACCTGAGAGTGAGATCATCCTATATTCATCCTTCTGTTTCTGACTTATTTCACTTAACATGATTTCTTCAAGCTCCATCCAAGATGGACTGAAATGGTAAAGTCACCATTGTTTATAGCTGAGTAGTATTCCATTGTGTATTTAGACCACAACTTGCTCAGCCACTCATCTGTTATGGACACCTGGGTTACTTCCAGGTTTTGGTTATTACAAATTGTGCTGCTATGAACATAGATGTACACAAATCTTTTTGGATGGGTGTGTTGGGTTCCTTAGGATATATGCCCAAGGGAGGAATTGCCCATAGGGTAGGTCCACTCTAACCATAGGGTAGGTCCACTCTAACCTTCTAAGAGTACTCCAGACTGCTCTCCACAGGGGTTAGACCAGTTGACATTCCCACGAGCAGTGTAGCAGGGTTCCTTTGACCCTACAACCTCTCAAGCATTTGTTGCTGCTACATTTTCTGATGTATGACATTCTCACAGGAGTGAAGTCGTATCTCATTGTTGTCTTTATTTGCATTTCTCTGACAATCAGAGACTTGGAGCATTTTTTCATGTGTTTGTTGGCCGTTTGGATCTCTTCTGTGGTGAATATTCTGTCCATGTCCACTCCCCATTTTTGGATGGAGTTATTTGCTTTCTTGTTGAGTTTGGCAAGCTCTTTATATATTTTGGTTATTAGCTTCTTGTCTGACTTATGGCATGGAAAGATCTTCTCCCATTCTGTGAGGGGTCTCTTTGTTTGAGTATTGGTTTCTTTTGTTGTGCAGAAGCTTTTTAATTTGATATAGTCCCGTACATTTATGTTTGCATTAGTCTTCTTTGCAGTTGGATTTGTTTTACTGAAGATGTCTTTAAAATTTATGTGGAAAAGAGTTCTGCCAATCTGCCAAGTATCTGACAGTTTCTGATAGTGGTCCTTGATCCACTTGGAATTTACTTTTGTATTTGGTGAAATATAGTGACTCAGTTCATTCTTCTGCGTGTTTCAACCATTTTTTTCAACAACATTTGTTGAAGAGACTCTGCTTTTCCTCTTTAATAGCTAGGCATCTTTGTTACAGATTACATGTCCATAGGTGTAGGGGCTTACTTCTGGGCTCTCAGTTTTATTCCACTGGTCAGTGTGTCTGTTTATGTTATAGTACCAAGCAATCTTGATAACAATGTCCCTAGAATACAATTTGAGATCTGGGAGTGTGATGCCTCTAGTTCTGTTCTTTCTTCTCAAGATTGTTTTGGCCATTCTAGGTCTTTTCTGTTTCCAGATAAACATTTGTAGCATTTGTTCTAGTCTCCTAAAAAATGTACTTGGGATCTTGATGGGGACAGCATTAAATCTGTAGTATGTTCATTTTGATGATGTTAATTTTTCCAGCCCAGGAAAATGGAATATCTTTCCACTTCTTTGTGTCTTTTGCAATTTCCTTGAGTAGTGACTCATAATTTTCAGCATACAATTCTTTCACTTCTTTGGTTAGGTTTATTCCTAGATATTTTATTGTTTTTGTTGCTATAGTAAAAGGAATTGATTTCTGGATTTCAATTTCTTCTAACTTAGTGTTTGCATAGAGGAATGCCACTGACTTTTGAATGTTAATTTTATAGTCTGACACCTTACTGTATCTCCTGATGATATCCAAAAGATAATTGCTGTATTCCTTAGGTTTTTCTATGTATACTATCATGTCATCTGCAGATAGGGAGAGATTGACTTCTTCTCTTCCAATCTGTATGCCTTTAATTCCTTGCTCCTGCCTGATTGCTATGGCAAGAACCCCAACACTGTGTTGAATAGTAATGGTGATAGTGGACATCCCTGTCTAGTACCTGATCTGAGTGGAAATGCTTCCAGTTTTTCACCATTGAGTATGATGTTGGCTGTAGGTTTGCTATATATAGACTCCACTATCTTGAGGAATTTTCCATCTATTCCCATTTTTTGTAGCGTTTTGATCATAAAGGGATGTTGTATATTGTCAAAGGCTGTCTCTGCATCTATTGATATGACCATGTGGTTTTTGGTCTTGCCTTTATTGATGTGGTGGATCACATTGATTGATTTACGTATATTAAACCAACCTTGCATGCCTGGGATAAATCCTACCTGGTCATGATGAACAATCTTTTTAATAGACTCCTGTATCCAGTTGGCTAGAATTTTGTTCAGTATTTTAGCATCTATGTTCATCAGAGATATTGGTCTGTAGTTTTTTTTTTTGGTTGTGTCCCTGTCTGGTTTTGGTATCAAAGTGATGTTGACTTCATAGAAGCTGGCAGGGAGTATTCCAGTGTCTTCAATCTTCTGGAAGACTTTTAAAAGTAGAGGTATTAGATCTTCTTTGAAGGTTTTGTAGAATTCATTTATAAAACCATCTGGTCCAGGACTTTTATTTTTGGGGAGTTTTTTGATAACTGTTTCAATTTCATCAGCTGTGATGCGCCTGTTCATGTTTTCTACTTCCTCTTTACTTAGTTTTGGAAGTTGGTAGGTATCTAGGAAATCGTCCATTTCTTCCAGGTTCTCTAGCTTGGTGGCATATAGTTGTTCATAGAAGCCTCGCATGATATGTTGAATTTCTGTGATGTGTGTTGTAATATCTCCTTTTTCATTTACAATCAGATTTATTTGGGTCTTCTTCCCTTTGTGTTTTGTGAATCTGGCTAAAGGTTTGTCGATTTTGTTCACCCTTTCGAAGAACCAACATTTACTTTCTTTGATCTTTTGTATGGTTTTCTTATTTTCAATGTTACTGATTTCTGCCATAACTTTAGTGATTTCTGTCCTTCTGGTTGCTTTAGGGTTCCTTTGTTCTTCTTCTTCTAGTTCTTTAAGATGTGCAATCAGGATGTTTATTTGTGCTTTTTCTTGTTTCCTAATGTGTGCTTTATGGCTATGTACTTTCCTCTCAGTATTGCCTTAGCTGTGTCCCAAATATTTTGATAGCTTGTGTCTTCATTTTCATTGAACTCTGGAAACATTTTGATTTCTCCTTTATTTCCTCTTTGACCCAGTAGTTGTTAAAGAGTGTACTGTTGAGCTTCCACATTTTGGGACTATTACTAATCTTTTGTTGATTGGTAAGTGTTAGTTTAATTCCACTGTGGTCTGAAGAGATGTTTGGGATGATTTCAATGCTCTTGAATTTTCTGATGCTGTCTTTGCCTAGCATATGGTCTATCCTTGAGAATGACCCATGTGGACTTGAATAGAATATGTATTCCAGTTTCTTGGGGGTGAATGATTCTGAATATGTTCAGTAGTTCTAGTTGATATATCTCCTCATTAAGCTCCCTCATTTCTTTATTGATTTTCTGCCTGGATGATCTGTCAAGTTGTGATAGTGGGGTATTGAAGTCCCTTACTATTATTGTGTTGCTGTTAATATATTACTGTGGGTCTTTCAGTGGATATTTGATGTATTTAGATGGCTTCTCATTGGTGCATAGATGTTCATTTATTTTATAGTCTATCGTGTCAGATATGAGAATAGCTGTTCCTGCCCCATTTTGTGGGCCATTCGCTTGTATGATAGTTTTCCATCCTTTCACTTTGAGTCTGTGTTTCTCTTATGGAGTTAGGTGGGATTCCTTTAGACAGCATATTGTTGGGTTGTGTTTTCTGATCCATCTTCCTACTCTGTGTCTTTTATTAGGTGAATTCAGGCCATTAACATTTATTGATATCATAGATTGAAGATATTTTAATGCAATTATTGTAGTTTTTAGAGTGTTCTGATATATGGTATATTTATGGTGGTCTGACTGTTTATAGGAGACCTTTCAGAAATTCTTTCAGGGCAGGCTTGGTGATGGTTGATTCTTTCAACTGTTGCTTCTCTGAGGAGGTTTTTATACCTCCATCTAGTCTGAATGACAGTCTAGCAAGATACAGTAGTCTTGGTTAAAAGCCTTTCTCATTGAGCACTCAACAGATATCTTGCCATTCTCTTCTGGCCTGTAGTGTTTGCATAGAGAAATGTGCTGCTAATCGTATGGGTTTTCCTTTGTAGGTGACTCTTTGTTTTTCATTGTAGCCTTCAGGATCCTTTCTTTATCCTTATTCCTTTCCATTCTAAATAAAATGTGTCTTGGTGTCATTAAGTCTGGCTTAATTCTGTTTGGGACCCTCTGGGTTTCTTGAACCTTTATGTCTTTGATGCTGTCTAGACTAGAGAAGCTCTCAGCTATTATGTCCTGTAGAATGCTTTCTTCCCCTTCCTTTCTTTTTTTCTCTCGTAAGCCAATAATGCGTATATTATTTCTTTTGAAGTCATCTCATATGTCTCTTATTGTTTTCAGTATTTTTAATTTCTTTTTGAGATCTCTTATTTCCTTTTTAGTTTTCTCTAATTCATCTTCAATCTTCTATTTCTGTTTTCAGCCTCATTTATTCTATTCTTTCTCCCCTCTACTACTATTTTCTGGAGTTCATCTGTTTTGTTACTCTGCTCTGATACTGTTTTAGCTTTTTCAGCTTTAGCTCAGCTATTTCAGCTTTCAGCTCTCTAATAACCTTGAGATAATTAGTGTTTTCTTCCAGAGTCTCATTTGTTGTTTCTGCATTTCTGATGACAGTTCTTTCAAACTCTTTACTCACTCCTGTGACTATTTCCTTAACTAGCATTTGGATGTTGATCTCATTATCCAGTGCTTCAACTTTTGGGAGGCTTTTAGTTGGACTTTTGTCCTAGCTCATTTCTCCAATATTTCTTCTTGATTTAACCATTCTGTATAGTATGTTATGAGTCCCTCTCTCAGTACTTTTCAAATTACTGATCACTATTTCCTGGACTGACTTGTGTCTAAGTAAGGTACTTAAAGAGTTCACAGTTGTGGGAATTAACAGTTGTTTCAATGTTATTTCAATCCCTGAGTTGAAGCATAGAGGCTGTTCAAGCCTCTTTTGTTCTTTTTCTTCCCTGTAGGGTATGGGAGCCTGAGGGCTTTTAAACTGTAAGTAGGCTTCTTAGATTACAGATATGCTGAGTCGATTTCTCTCGAGCCAGAGGTGTCGAGTGTGAAAGATGCTTCCCAGACTGAGGTGGCTTGTTTCCAGCCAGAGATCCCCTGGTCATAAAGCGATGTTCTCAGGCCCACCTGGCACAGCTCAGGGGACTTCCCAGCCTGCTTACCTACTGACTCTATGAAATGGACCCAGGTCTGCTCAGCTTCCAGAGAGGTGACGTGGCTGATAGGCATAGAAAGAGTTAAGGAGTGGACTGCAAATGCCTCTAAGCAGGGGTCTGGGACAGCAGGAGCTACAGCTGCTCCTCCCTGGGGGGGCCTACCTGCTAGGAGTAGGAGCCTGCCCAGCTCCCTGACAACTTGGCACTCTGGCAACACACGAGAAAGTAAAGGTGGAAAGGAGCAGCACAGCAGCAGCCAGCCTTCAAACCTCTCATCACTCATGCCCTCTCTGTTCCAGTCTCAGTCCCACAGTTGGCCAGAGCACACAAGACTAGCGTTTCTTATCTACGTTATCATGTGCCTCATAGTACAGTGTTCCCTTCTACTTATTACAGTGCACTACTAAATAAATATTTTATAACACATTTTAAAATTTTTACAAATGGTGACATTAAATCATTTAAAGATGGTTGACAAGCCCACAATCACTGTACTACTGTAATATGCCAGACATACTAGTACAGGCGACGCCTCACTTACTGGGCGGGTTTCATTCACTGGGCGGGTTTCAGGATCAGAAACTAATCCTGATTCTGTGACAATGAGGGGGAAGAATTGGTGAAGGAAGGTGGGTGCTGGTGTCAGGGGTTAAACCTCGGGGACAGCAAGACAACTCAGGTAGTCCATCTGCTCTGCCATCTGCACAACCCAGGTTTGAACCTAGTTCCCACTGAAGGATGCTCTGGTGTCCTAGGCGCACACTCACTCTCTATCTCTTTCTCTCTCTCTCTCTCTTCCTTTCTCTCTCTCCACCCCTCTCCTCTCTCTCTCAAAGTTAACCCAGAGCAGTGAAGTCTCTCTGACAGAAAAAAACATAGATCCAGCCTTAGTCAGCAGTCCCAACATTACAATCCTCTGCCCAATAAAAAGTTTAAAATACAGATCTGAAAGTATGCATTTCAAGTTCTGATTCCAATGCCAGCACAAGCCTTAGTGTCTTAGTGTTACACAGAGACATGCATCACACTGGCCCCACCAGTTGCTCTAAGAAACTGAAATGTGTGTTTTCTCCTTCAGGAAAAGCAACTTTTTCCACTTCATTTTATTTTCAGTTCCTTTTAGAAGATAAGCTGATACTGAATCTCACTGACTGGTCATGTTTTTTTTTAAATGAAGTTTCAATAGCAAATAATTTGTTCCATCTGGGGAGAAGCTGATGACATTTTCAGCATAAGATGGCTTGATTCCAGCATTTTTTTAGAGTTTATTTAGATTCCTGTCACACTGACCACTCGGTGTCAGTGGCATTTCGTGACCCTCAAGAGGGGCTAAGACCTTGGCTGCTTCTCTCATCCCTTGAGGTCATCTGCCTCCCACAGTATCAAAGGCCTGGGACAGACAGTTGTGGTTCACAGTGTGGTAGAGGCTCACACTGCTCTTCCCCCAGCAATTGGCAGAGGCGTCAGGTGGCGTCATGTATCAGCAGCTGAACTTGGCTCCTCTCAGTGCTGTTTCTATAGCACTTGGCCTTGTTTGAGAGGAGAGTGGAGTTAGCCACCAAGCTCTGGTGATTGCAAGGGATGAGGCAGTTCTAAGGCCCCATTTAGACCCATCAAGCTCTTTCCTCTGACTCTGGCAGCTCCTGAATGAAAGACATTCATAAGGAGGAAGGGGAAAAATGAAAAAAAAGATAGTTATTGCCCGCTCACTATTCACAATAGCCAAAAGGTAGAAGCAACCTGAGTGTCCATGAATAAATATATATATATATATATGTATATATATACATATATATGTGTCTAAATAAATGTAGTATGTACTGTTTCTTATTCAGTCTTTTAAAAAGAAGGCATTTCTGACATGCACTACCAGGTGTTTGAACACATCATGCCAAGTGCGGGGGGGGGTTAAGATTTTGTGATTCCTGTCAACTGTAAAACAATCCCCTAGTAAATAAATAAAAGAGAGAGAGATGTTAAAGAAGCAACAATACATAATAGGATTCCACACTGGCACATCATCATGTTTCTACATGTGAGATTTTTTAAATGTCTTTTTTAATATTTATTTATTTTCCTTTTTGTTGCCCTTGTTGTTTTATTGTTATAGTTATTGTTGTTATTTATTTCATTGTTGTTGGATATGACAGAGAGAAATGGAGAAAGGAGGGGAAGACAGAGGGGGAGAGAAAGATAGACACCTGCAGACCTGCTTCACCGCCTGTGAAGAGACTCCCCTGCAGGTGGGGAGCAAGGGGCTTAAAACCGGAATCCTTCCGCCGGTCCTTGCGCTTCACACCAGGTGTGCTTAACCCACTGTGCTACTGCCTGACTCCCAAATGTGATATTTGTTTTTAATTTATACTAAATATATGAAGTGTTTGACATAAAATAGTGAAAGTTTAATATTTGGCTTTCAAAAAAAATGTGTGATTCTACTTATGGGGAGAGTCATCCCATAACAAAGGAATCATGCAGATGCAAAGCCCCCCAAATAACCACAGTGGCAAAAAAAATATGTAGTATTAAGTAAAAAGGAAGAGAGGGTTGGGTGTTGGTATACCCAGTTGAACACATACACAGAATGTGCTCAAGGACTTGGGTTCAAGTCCCACTCCCCACCTGCAGGGGGGGGATTCTTCATGAGCAGTGAAGCACGTCTGCAGGTGCCTTTCTCCCACTTTATCTCCTCTCACCTCCCCTCTCAGTTTCTCTCTGTTCTATCAAATAAAGAGAAAGAAATAAAAAAAGAAGGGGGGAAAGCCACTGGGAGTGGTGGATCTATAATGTTGGCACTATGCTCACACACACACAAACACACACACACGTGTAAATGTATGTGCATATGCTTATCACACATTTTACTGATATAAAGAATATGAGTCACGATTTAACAAGTAAAAATGTGTGACACTTTTAAGTTCTACATAGGCACTAATTTTCACAGAGAGAATTCATTGGCCTTTGCCAAATTCTTGTATTTACAGCCCACAATGTTTGCAAATAATGAACAAATGTAGTCCTGACATGAGCACTGGCTGATGTTTCCTTTTAATGAACAAAATAAAAAGGTGAAAAAAACAAAGACATATTTTTGGACATCACTCACTTGCCAATAGCACAGAAAGATATCACTCATTTGCCAATAACACAATTTCTCGATGAACTGGATAATAGTTTTTGAATACTAGAATATTTCTTCATTTTTTTGTTCATCACAAGGTGACAGCTACTACACAACACATTTGAAGTATAATCTATATTTTAAGCCATAATGTGTAGAATTTGATGATTTCCATAGTGTAAGTGTTCCCACTGTGTCTGAGTTTAACCTACCAATGTGAAGTCACTTGACTGTTGGGAAGAGTTACCATATCATTATATATTTCTCCACATAAACACAGACACATGGATAATAAATAACAAAAATGGGGTGGAGCCAAGATGGTGGCGTGACTACAACTCCTGACTTTCTTTCTGCAAAGCAGCGGCTTAGACGCTGGGAATATAGAGTGAGGACAGGATTTACAGGCCAGTGGTTGAGTAAGCACATAGCAGGATACAAAGCGAAGTCAAGGAGGAGAGCAGCAGATCACATGTAAGCTGGAACAGGCTATAGAAAGGACACGCACATACCAGATCCTGAGCTGCAGAGCCATCCACCAGGTTCCAGATGCTTCAATGATGCCAATCTGACTTCACTGGGTAGACGACCCCACCACTGTGTCCTGGAGCCCTGTTTCCCCAGAGCCCTGCCCCACTAGGGAAAGAGAGACAGGCTGGGAGTATGGATCAACCTGCCAACACCCATGTCCAGCAGAGAAGCAATTACAGAAGCCAGACCTTCCACCTTCTGCACCCCATAATGACCATGGGTCCATGCTCCCAGAGGGATAAAGAATAGGAAAGCTTCTAATAGAAGGCATGGGATACGAAGTTCTGAGGTGGGAATTGCGTGGAGTTGTACCCCTCTTATCCTATGGTCTTATCAATATTTCCATTTATAGAAATAATAAATAGCAAAAAATATACAAAAAATTAAAAAAGACATGTTTTAGTACTTAAATGTTTTAATGTAATATATATAACTATAATCTTACACCATTAAATGCTTTAAATAACCATATTCAACAACTAGCTCACAAAATTTCTGTTAAATCAGTCTCATAGATGTTGTGACCCCAATAGGAGTTTGGGACTATTAAGCATACAAATGATATCAGCCCGAGGTGGGACACACAGAGAAGCGAAGGTATAAAAGCACAGGACTTGAAGCAGGTCACACTCTTTGGCTGTTGCTTCTTCTCCTGGTCAAGCATCTTGACGGAGGTGCTCCAGGTATCCACCATGGCTACTTCTCTTGAGAACTGAACATGTGTGACTCTGCTAGCTGGTAAACTTTTAGACCCCTCTACAACCATGAGCAACGTTTACCTCACCTGATAATTATTTATCTTATGGGCTGAACTTTGGATAATTATACTCAGAATCTATGGACCTAGTGTACTCTTAACCCTTGATGATAATTGCTTATTTTACCTTTTACTTGTTTCACCCTAATAAACCTTGTATTGTTTAAACCTGTTCCCGTATACCTATGCTCATAGCAGCACAATTTGTAATAGCTAAAACCTGGAAGCAACCCAGGTGCCCAACAACAGATGAGTGGCTGAGAAAGCTGTGGTATATATACACAATGGAATACTATACAACTATCAAGAACAATGAACCACCTTCTCTGACCTATCTTAGATGGAGCTAGAAGGAATTATGTTAAGTGAGCTAAGTCAGAAAGATAAAGATGAATATGGGATTATCCCACTCATAAACAGAAGTTGAGAAAGAAGAACAGAAAGGGAAACTCAAAGTAGGATTTGACTGAATTAGGAGTAGGGAACCAAAGTAAAAATCCTGGGTTGAGGGTGAGGGTGGATGTTCAGCTTCATGGAGGGGGGGTGGGGGGGATGGGATAGGACAGTCTTTTGGTAGTAGGAATGGTGTTTATGTGCACACATTAATTTGAAGTCATATAAATCACTATTTAATTAATAAATCACTAATTAATATGAGGGGGAAAATTGATTGAATGTCTCAGACTTTTTAATGCACAGGCCATAGGCTGAGTCTTTGATATGTTGACTCTCTTAAAAGCTTAGACCAGGGAAAACAGGAGCAACCAGTGGCGCAGCTGTATACAAATAGTGTCAAAGAACATAAATTATGGTGATGTTGTGTATGATACAGCAAATCCTAACAAAGGATATTTCAAAGTTAACCCAATTGCCAAATAATGTGATTATAGCAATAATTATCTATTGCCTTCTTAAACCCTAAGACAGCAGGAAACTCCTACTTCCTTTTTAGAGTCTATATTTCCCCCAATCCTGGAACCTTAGGGTGGGGCTCACTTTCCTGCATGCGTCTCTCAGTTCATACCAAATGATACTGCATCTGCTAATCAATACAACAAGTACCACCTCAGCATGCTTCACTTCAGACTATCCAGAGACGTCAGGCATGGAATGTCAACCCTTCAGCCTCATTACTGGGGTGAGACCTTTCTTTTCACAGGATTCCCTAATTCCATTCCAGGAGGTTCACTTCCTTGGATCAACAATGGTGAGAATGTTCCATCCTCCAAAGGGAGGCTAGACAACATACTGTATGCTACACCTGAGGAAGATGGGTCCTGATATTGGGGCAGCTTGCAATGTTCGTACTTATGACCACAAAATGTGAGCTCAGATCTACAGAGATACGGATGTCACATAGGCTCATAAGCTGAATATTGGCCCCAGATCAGATCAAATCAGTAGGGTTTACAGTAAACAATATTTATATACCTTTCCCATATTTGGGAGCTATTCTCTTCCCTGATCCAGCTTTCTGTTCCTTTTTTTACCATGACATCATCTCCCCAGACAGTAACTTGGATCCACTTGCATATCAGATTTGAGGCTCCAGGAAAAAAAAAAAAAACTAGTATAGCTACAGGCTCTTTGGAATATAACTAAAATAGGCCTACTAGCTATCTACAAAACGGAAACCCCCACAACTCTTCATTGCACTATTCCAGCCTTTAGGTTCATGATTAGTCAACAAATTGTTTGGCTTTATATGTTAACTCTCTGAGGTATTCCTTATTAGACTGACTATGACCCTAAATATGTTTCTAAATTAAGGCTTATTTCTTCTAAACATGCATTTTGCATGCCTTACTACCCCGCTAGATGAGTAATTGTGGAATGCCATATGTACCCTTAAAGGGCTATTTCTCAGTCATGAACATAATACAAAAAGCTTTATTTTAAATTTTGTGCTGCATAATTCTAATCAGATAGCTGCTAAGCATTACTTTTCTCCACAGAGCTATTCCTTCTCCAGCAGATGCCTCATGATATGTCTAGTCTTTGTGATTGGCATCAATAAAATTACTAACAATGCATAGGGTATATTTGTTCTAGTTTATCATTCACAGGTCCTGTTTGGAACCATGCTAAGCAGTTAAACCCCTCTCATCTGTGAACTCCTCACAAGAACACAAGCTGATGCATGGATTGCAGCAGTCCAAGACCCTGAATATGCCACAATTGCCACACAGGAGCCACTTGAATTTGGAGACACTTCTGTAAGTCTCTGTTCTGAGCTTCCCTGAGTGATGGACCATCTCTGGGTTAGACACAGATACTAGACCACAAGTCTTCAGGCTAACAGGGCCTTATCTGATACCCAGTTATTGCACCCACACTCTTGGGGATAAAGGCAGAGCTTGCAGGGATAACCCTAGAATCACTGAAGATTTGCTTATTTCTCCTATGCTCATACAGAGTGTACATCTTGTCCATGTCTATAGTCAGAAGTGGGGAATTTTTGTGACCCCAACAGGAGTTTGGGACTATTAGCATAGGAATAACGTCAGCCTGAGGCAGGACACACAGAGAAGAGAAGGTATAAAGTACAGGACTTGGAGCAGGTCGCAGTCTTTGGCTGCTGCTTCTTCTCCTGGTCAGAAGCATCTCAGCAGAAATGCTCCAGGTATCCACCATGGCTACTTCTCCTGGGAACTGAACACATGTGACTCTGCTAGGTGGTAAACTTTTAGACCTCTCTACAGCCATGAGCAACCTTTACCTCAGCTGATAATTGTTTATCTTATGGACTGAACTTTTGATAACTATACTCAGACTCTATGGACCTAGCATGCTCTTAATCCTTGATGATAATTGCTTATTTTTACCTTTTACCTGTTTCACCCTAATAAACCTTGTATTGTTTAAACCCATTCCCAGCTCCCCGCTGTGAATCCTTTTATGCGCTGAAACCCCACAAACTCCTTTTAAGTTACATAACAATAGACTGGTGAAATTTCATTCTGACATTGTGTCCCCACTGGTAGGAAAAGGTTGTCAGACTCCACTAAGAAACTTCAATCAAATTGGTATAAATGTAGTATGAAAAGGAAAGGAGAGAGAGAGAGAGAGAGAGAGAGAGAATGAAGAAGAACTAGAAGAGTGGAAGGAAGAGAAGTATAGGAGTAGAAGTTGCCCTCTCTCCCTCCCTCTCCCTCTCTCCTCTCTCTCTTCTCCCTCTCTCCTCTTTCCTCTCTCTCTTTCTCTCTCTCTCTCTCTCCCTTCCAAGCCAAGAAACTGAAACATCAGGACTGCCTTTAGATCACTTTCCCCCCTCCCTCTCACCCTGACAGAGAAGTAAACTGAACTACCCCAAAATGTCTGTCACCTTAACAGTAAAAAAATAATTTAAAAAGAGAAGTATGAAAAAGAAACACAGATCCCAGCAATCACTGGTTGCTTTTGGTGCCTGGGGAGTGTGGTGTCAAGTCCCTGGATTTCTCCACTGAGAATCCCTTCCATGATGTTTCTTCATTTCTGAGTGGAAGCAATTCTTGTGCTGTAAGAAGTGATTGACAAACTAGAGTTCTCTACACAGGCTTGATACTGTTATTCCACTTTATTTCCCAAAAGTAGACACACAACATCCAGCACAGATCCCAACCTAGAAAGTAGGTTGTGTGGTACAAGAAAGGGGAGATGAGAGCACAAAGATGAGCACCTTGGGCAGGAAGCAGCTACTACCACCCCACCCACAACCATCTGCCCCACATCCATCACCCCCCCCCCCCCCCCACACACACACACACACACACAAGGGCTGTACACACATCCTGGAATCTGGAACTCCAGGCTTCTGTAATCAACTGTGGCTGCCAAGGTGAAGATTCCTTATTGTGGAGATAGGAAGGAGACAGGAAGCCATACAAAGAAGGATGTGCCTCTCCTGTCACCCTCTAGTGCCTCCCACTGGCAGAGGGGTACAGCTGGAAAAGTAGGCCAGGGAAGTCCAGTGAGAATGATTATAATGGACTCTGAAAAGACTTCCCAGTGAGCAGAACTGACTAACTCCCAGGCTCAAACTTGCACTTATGTATGTGTGTGCTTTGTAAAGCAGAATCTACAGGAGCATGTCATTTCTTGCATGCCTTTTGGGCTACTGCTCAAGAGGACAATCTATCATGATGCTGTAGACAGGAAGATGACATATTGCCAAGCCCCTGGGGAGAAGAGGATAAATTGTTCCTACTTGGTGAAGGCTAACCACTTGCAGACACCCAGCTCTGACTCCCCCATGACAACAGCAAGAGTAGGGGCTGGGCAATGGCACACCCAGCTGAGTGTACACATTACCACGTTCAAGCCCCCACTTCCACCTGCAGAGGGAAAGCTTCATAAGCAGGTCTGTAGGTGTCTATCTTTCTCTCTCTCTCTGTCTATCTCCTCTACTTTCAATTTCTGTCTGTACTATCAAATAAAATTAGAAAGGAAAGAAAGAAGGAGAAAAGAAAGGAAAAAAGGAGGGAGGGAGGAAGGAAAGAAAGGAAGGCCAATAGAATCCAGCACTGAGGCCCAGTGCAAAAAGAAGGAGGAGGAGGAAGAGAAGGAGGAGTAGAAGGAGAAGAAGAGGAAAAAAGAAAGAAGGGAGGAAGGAAAGAAAAGAAAGAGAAAGAAAGAAAAAGAGAAGAAGGAAGGAAAGGGTAGGAAGGACAGGAGAGAGAGAGAGGAGGAAGGAAGGAAAGAAGGAAGAAAGGAAAGAAGGAGGGAAGGAAGGAAGGAAGGAAGGAAGGAAGGAAGGAAGGAAGAAAAAAAAGAAAAGGCTAGACTAGATGGAGCCAACATTACACTTCCAGCTCATCTTAACTGGCTTGCTCTCCTAAATGCTGTGCATTCTCTTTCTTTCTGGAACAGGTGGCATCATCCTAAAACAGAATTCACTCCTGAGCCCTGTAACAAAACAGAGCAATACTGACTTCAGCTTTTACTCCACTTCCTGCCTCTTTCCACACACCCATTCCCCTTAGTCTACTAGGAATATGATATGCTTACCTCTGGCTTCAGGATTCCTGAATAGCTCAGTCCCACCTTATAACAGGGTCTCTTCTGGGTAGAATGTTGTGCTACAGATAGTTCCTTACTCCATACTCCTGCTAAATTATCATTCTCTATTTCTCAAAGCTTGGTATCTCAAAAGACAGGGAAAAGAGGAGTACCATAATTTGATGCCCAACAGAAATTGGGGGTGGAGTATTTCTTCGAGTCATAGGCACAACTATGAGCTAAGCATTAACATAACAATGCATAGCAGTTCTATGGCAAACAAATTCTGATACTCTTATTGCCTGAGTCCAAAAATTGGTGGGTGTTGTGCTTCTGCCAGAGCAGCTGGCATCTGCAGTCACTGTCGGCATAGAATGGACAAGGTCAGTCCTCTGCAGGAAGAGAGCACTTCAGAGCTGTAAACATGGGCCAGCAGCTCTGCCAAATATGATCAGGAAATGAGTGACTTTTGAGTATCAGGAGCCCCAAGTGCCTACAGAGTGTGGACCCACTGTAGCCTGAGAATTGAATATGTCTTGTCCTTTTTGTAATGATTTATTTATGCCAGGAAAGAGGGAAGAGGCAATATAGCAGACCCCTGCATTATCTAGCATATGAGGTCCCAGATCAAACATGATCACAAATACAAGTTTTGCATTCTACCCACTGAGAAACCTTGCCCCCCCCACACTGAACTGGTGATTTCTTTGATTGTTTGATAGAGGCAGAAAGAAATTGAGAGGGAAGGAGGTGATAAGAAGAAAGATAGACACCTGAAGCACTGCTCCTGAAACTTTCCCTCTGCAGGTGGGAGCCTATGGCTTGCACCCAGGTCCAAAGTTTGCTAGCATGTGGCTTAACCAGATGTGCCACCACCCAGCCACTGCTAGGCTAGTTTTTATTTATATTTATAAATAAATATTTGTTATTAATAACAAGTTACAAGATTGCAATATATAGTTCCATACCACACCCACCACCAAAGTTCTATATCCCCACCTTTCCACCTCCCAAAGATCACTGCCATCATTCTTACAAGTCTTAGAAACAGCTTGCTTGTTTCTGTTTTATTTATTTATTTATTGCAAGTTCATATGAATCTGATCTCTAGATTCCACGTATGAGTGAAACCATCTGGTAATTGTCTTTCATCTCTTTATTTATTTTGCTAAGCATAATCACCTCCAGTGACATTTTGTCCCAAAGGGCACAATATCACCTTTTTAGATTGCAGAGTAGTATTCCATGGAATATATATATCCTACAACTTCTTTAGCCAGTCATCTGTTGGTGGGTATTTAGGAAGTTTCCATTCTTTGGGTATTGTGAACAATGAATAAGCTGGTTAAAAAAAAAAAAAAAACACGCTATCAACATTGTGACTGGCAGAAGGATGATGCTCTGTATGGATTCTAGAATCTAGGGGAGGGAGCCATCAAATAAATATTTCAGTGCTTAGTCTGTGCTGCAAATACTATGTTTGGCAGGTCACTGAGTTAAACAAAAGCCAATACAGGGGAGTCGAGCGGTAGCTCAGCAGGTTAGGTGCACAAAGCACAAGGATGGGCATAAGGATCCTGGTTTGAGTCCCTGACTCCCCACCTGCAGGGGAGTCGATTCACAAGTGGTGAAGCAGGTATGCAGGTGTCTCCCCCTCTCTGTGTCCCCTTCTCTCTCAATTTCTCTCTGTCCTATCCAACGACAGCAACAACAATAATAACCACAACAATGATAAAACAACAAGGGCAATAAAAGGGGGAAAAAGGGTCTCCAGGAGCAGGAGCAGTGGATTCATGGTGCAGGCACCAAGCCCCAGTAATAACCCTAAGCTGACACACTTGACTCAGCACACTTGACTCTGCTTACCAGGTCAGAGGTAAGTATATTTTAGATTCACTCTTGGTTAATCTTGATAAGCATTTCCCAAGGTAGATTTATCCATCAGCCTTTTATGACTTTGATGACTGGGGATCAGTCTCTCAAGCCTAATTTGCCTTGGGGATGTCATGATGCTGAGTATCTAAACTTGAACAGCTAAGCATTTGGAACATGGTGACCCCACCAACATCCAAGCACCTACGTGTGCCAGGCTGAGAAGATGGCTAGTCCCTCATAAAGCATCTTGATTATGAGAGGTCATTTAACTCATTCCTCAGCTGGCCCAGGTAGCTTGTCAAAGTCATGCCTTCACTGCAAGATGCAAGACTTTAAATATGCAAAACTCAGATAGGAGCAGAGGCATAACACAGAGTTCACATGCCCAGTCTGGGTGGATGGAAAGGCCAGCTGTTTCCAACACATGTTTTACTTAACAGGTCTCATAAATAGAAACAAGAATGCACTTCCACTACAGACAGACGACAGGTCTCAAACAGCTTGTAGGGGACAAATGTAACCATGAGCTGGAGAACTGCACCAGCTAGCATTGTAACACCCAGGAAAGCAGAGAATGGCCCACTCAGAAGAAAAACAAGAAGTAATGGAAGATTGGAAACTTGAAGTGTCGGCATAATGCTCTTCCCACAAAGTCTCGAGTATCTGAAAGGAGAGAACTGTTATGATTCTGATGGTCTATGGCTTCCAGGTTTTCAGTCTGTGCTGCTGACTTGGAGATAGCTGGTTGCCCTGCGCTGCCATGCTGTACACTGAGCTCGCATGATTTAAACCAGCTGGCCAGGGAGGACATGGCTTGCTGTTATGTGCCAAGATGAAAGTGCTGGCTGCCTGAGTCTGCTTGGTAATTAGACCCTTTATTTCAGCTCTCAAAAGTAAAGCCAGGCCCGGTAGCTTTCTTTGATGGTAAAATATTCCCATCTTCTTCCAGACACCAATACTGATCTAAGAAGAATGTTTATAAGAACAAAAGTATAAAATATGAGTATCAGAGATAACTTGTAGATAGCACATGCCAATCATCCAATGGGTACACAAGACCCCTGGATGCCTTGTGGCCATGGATTTCAAGAAAAGGAAACTTACAGGCTGGGGACAAAGCATAATGGTTATGCAAAATACTTTCATGCTTGGGGCTCTGAGAACCCAGGTTCAATCCCCAGTACCACCATAAGCCAGGGCAGAGCAGTGCCCTGGTTTCTCTTGCTTTTTTTCTTTCTGTATCCCTCTCATTAAAATGAACAAAATATATTTTAAAAGGAAACTTCAAAAATAAACTATGCTAAAAGACCCAGGTTCAAGTACCCTGCCACCACATAGGCATATCATGCAAAGGAGAAGCTTCAAGAGCAGTGAAGCAATACTGTGGTGTCTCTCTCTCCTTTCTCTCTCTTGCCCTCTCTTCTTTGTCTTTCACTCTGTATCTTAAAAAATTTTTGAAAGGTTCTACTGGAATTGTGAAAGTGCAAAGCCCAAGCAAAAACACTTGCAGGGAAAAAAAAAAAAAAAAGCAAAAACCATATTAAATATATTTTTATTTGGTTAGGAAGAAAAACTTTTTTTTTATATTACTTACCTCTTTTTTTTTTAAACTTTTTTTCTAAGTATTTTATTTTGAGAGAGATATATAGAGAGAAAGACACAGAGAGAGAAACACCAGAGCACTACTCAGCTCTGGTTTATGGTGGTGCGGGGGATTGAACCTGGGACTTCGGAGCCTCAGGCATGACAGTCTCTTTGCATAACCATTATGCTATCTACCCCTGCTAGAAAAATGTTCCTTTAAACATATATTAAGCATATATATATATATATATATATATATATATATATCCTAGATATATAAATTATATATTTTAAGATTTTTTTTTCCTTCCTTTTAAAGTATCCTTGAAGTCCCTGGTATTGCAATATGTCAGGGTTCTTTTCATTCATATTTTAGTTTATGTGGGGAAGCATACAGAAATTCAGTTAATTCTGTATGATTCTGTCTCAAACCAAGCATGGTGATTTTTTTTTGCACCCAATGTGGTCATAACATCTAAATTTCCCAGTATGAGCAGAAAATATGTATCACCTGGACCAAGGCTACAGTTAGAGTACTTCTATGGGCTCTTACATTTAATATTCTAAGAAGCATTTTTAGATGGGTGATGACAGCAAATTGAATTAAAGTTTGATTGAGTATGTGCATCAGTGATAATCATTTTAAAGCAGGGAATTTTCTTTACTTTTTTTTTTCCTCCAGGGTTCTTGCTGGGGCTCAGTGCTGACACTACAAATCTACTGCTCCTGGTGGCTGTCTTTTCTCTTTTTTTTCTTTTCTTTCCTTTCCTTTTCTCTTATTTTCTTTCTTTTTTAATTATTATAGGATAAGACAGAGAGAAGCTAAGAAAGGAAGGGGAGATAGAGGGGAAGAGAGTGATAGATACCTGTAGACCTGCTTCACTGCTCATGAAGTGTCCCCCACCCCTGCAGGTGGTGAGTGAGGGCTTGAACCTAGATCCTTGCATGGGTCCTTGCACTTTGTACTATGTGGGCTTAACTGTGTGCACTACCACCTCATGCTGGCAGAGAATTTTCATATATTTTTTTTATTTTTCAGATCATATGTGTGATGGGAATTTAACCCAGGGCTTCCTACATGTGAGAATGCACCCTACTACTGAGCTACATCCACTCCATGGATGGCAAACTTTTTTTTCAGTAATTACTAAAAAAAAAAAAATGTGTTGCAAAACAAGCATATAAAAACAAGAAAAAATAGCATTGGGAGCTGGGCAACAGAACACCTGGTTGAGCACACAAGTTATAATGTGCAAAGAGTCTGGTTTCAAGCCCCCAACCCCCACCCTGCAGGAGGGATGTTTCACAAGCAGTGAAGCAATGCTACCAATGTCTTTCTTTCTCTGTCTCTCCATTCCCTCTTGAATTCTTTGTCTCTATCCAAAATACATCAGTGAAACAGAAAAAAGTACCACTGCACAAGGGATATAATCCAATAGTTAAGTGCCTGCCTAGCAAATATAAGACACTGGACTTGGTCCCCTGCACTCAAACAACAAAATAGTCAATAATAACCATACCCTTAGCCTTCTGAAAGCAAGTATTCAACCTAATGGTAGAGCTAAGTTCATCTTCCACAATCAATCTCTATCTCAAAGTGCTCAGGTGCCTGTCTGCCCTTTATTCCCAAAGCTGCTCAGCCAGAGTCCCAAAGCCAATGTCAACATTCGGTAGGCCAGCCTCAGTCTGGGGCACAACTGATCAACCATAAGAGATTCA
Source organism: Erinaceus europaeus (assembly GCF_950295315.1). Taxonomy (NCBI): domain Eukaryota; kingdom Metazoa; phylum Chordata; class Mammalia; order Eulipotyphla; family Erinaceidae; genus Erinaceus; species Erinaceus europaeus. Next base: position 36,455,726 of record NC_080176.1, read on the forward strand.
AGGTCTCCAAGGAGGCCTCTGCCCAGGAACTCTTTTTCCCAGTTTGGTGTCTAGAACCAGAATTCAGAAAACATTGCTTTTTATTCCACAGTTAAATCTGGCTGGATGTACATATTCCTTTCCTTAAACTCATTCACATTAAGGTATAGATAAAAGTTGTTTGATCTTTCCACAAGGTGACAGGGGCCACCCCCGACTCTAGGCATGTGGGCTAGGAAAGCAGAGTGCTATGAAAAAAAGAGCTCATTCAGGAATCAGTCATTTGAATATGAAAGCATCTTTACCTGGGAAAGCTGGACTGGAATACAAATGTCATTATCACCAACAATGGGGTTTTTGTTTGTTATTGGATAGAGGTAGAAAGAAATCAAGAGGGGAGGGGGATCTGCAGAAGCAGAGGAAGAGAGAGAAAGAGAAATACCTGCAGCACTGCTTTCCTCCTCCTGGTGGGGACAAGGATCTGGCTTGAACCCAGATCCTTGTACAATGTAATATATGCACTTAAGTAAGTGTGCCACTTGCCATCCTCATTATTTTTTCCTACCTTTGTCTTAAGTGGCACCAACTCTTCCCTATGTTTCTTTCTCTTCTTTTTTTCTTTTTTTCTGTTTTTTTTTTTTTTACAAGAGCACTCCTTAGTGCTCAGTTCTGGCATATGGGGGAATGAACCTGGGACCTGAGAGCCTCAGGCATGAAAGTGTCTTTGCATAACCATTATGCTATACCCTCACCCTTTGCTCATGTTTCTTAACTGGTAAATTTTATTTAAAAATAGCAATGAGCCTATCTGGCCTGCTTGTCCTGTTCCATGTGAGCATTTCTCACTGTTTCAAGAAAGAACACATAGTCTACACACAGTTTTTATGTCTGGCTGTGACATGACTTTGGGGTTATTGAATCCCAAATCGATTAAATCCCTTATTTTTAAGAAAGAGTCACTTAGTATATTCATTAAATAAAAATATTTATTGCTTTTCAGATGGTTTTACAATGACAATTCTTCCCCTCCCCCCCCCCAGTTCTGTGCTGCTCCAAAAGCTTCTGGCACATTTTGATTTTGCAAGATGCTTTTCTAATTTCTTCTACCTTAGAGACTTCCGTAGGAAGTGTACAAGAAGAGGAGGAAGAAAGAAAAGAAAACAATGACTGTTCATTTCGGTTTCCAAAATTGGAATGAGCATCATTCAATGAGTTTTAAAAATAGTAAATTCCCATTGACACTGAATTTGGTCTTTACTGATCTTTACTGAAAGAATTGATGAATTTACATTTGGTCTGAAATCTGTCTAAAACCCACCTGGCTAGGTTTGGAGGTATCTTAACAGTCATTAATACTCTTAGCTCTGAAGAGAATACATCGTGACAATTGCTTTATTCTTGATCCTTATTTGGATTAAATGATTACAATAACATCAGATATTAAAATCTCACAGTTCATTGGAACATTCATTCTATCCTGTCTCTATTTTTTTTCTCCCAGGGTTTTTTGGGGGCTTCACATTTAACGATTCCACTACTGCAAGCTTTATTCCTCCTTTATTCTGACAGAGGGTGAAGGTGCCACAGAGCTACTCCAGTGCTCATGAGTCTTCCCCTGTGCTCCTCCCATGTGATGGCCATAGGTTCAAGCCAGGTCCTGAAGTATATGCTCTATCAAGTCAGCTGTGTCTTGGCTCCTCCTCCTCCTCCTTCTTATATTTCTTCTCCTTCCCCTTCCCCTCCTCCTCCTTCTCCTTTTTTAAATTTAATTTTACCAGAGCACTGCTTAGCTTTGGTTTATAGTGGTGCAGTGTTTGAACCTGGGACTTTGAAGCCTCAGGTATGAGAGTCTCTTTGCATAACCATTATGCTATCTAACTCCACCCTAATTTTATCTTAATGAGTGAAAGATACAAAGAGAAAGACCAGAGCACTGCTCAGCTCTGGTTTATGGTGATGCAGGGAACTGAGGCTGAGACCTTGTGCCGGGATAGCCTGAGGGTGCTTCTTCCCGAGCAAGTGCTCTCTGGGTTGGAGAGAACTCAACTGGAGCCAATCTAGGCTGCTGCTTGGGAGAGGGATCAGGAACTCATGCCAAGCTAACATCGCAGGAGATACACTCTGGAATTCTTGGAGCCGGAAAGCAATTCCAAGTGTTTATGCTCAGAAAAGCAGCTTGTATATATACTTGCCAAGTAGGGTGGAAACAGGATGTGATGTAGAGAGGGTGGAGCAAAAAGAGATTGGTGAAAATCAGAGTGTGACAAAGAGAGGGGGCGGAGCAAAAAGAGAGTATGAACCATCGGGATTAAACCAATGCCCTGGAGGCAGGGTAGTGTTTAGTTAACAGTGGTTTATGTAAATAGACCACAGCTTTAAATGGGATCAAACCAATGCCCTGCAGGCATGCCAGTGCTTAGTTAAGCAGGATTAGAGACAGAAGCTTTAAGCTGGGGGAGCTGGCATGCTACCCAACACCTTGGAGCATCAGGCATGAAAGACCTTTTTTTTTTAACATTTTTAAAAATTTATTAATAAAATGGAAATATTGACAAGACTATAGGGTGAAAGGGGTACAATTCCACACAATTCCCATCAAAAGAGTTTCATATCCAATTCCCTCCCTTGAAAGCTTTCCTATTCTTCATCCCTCTGGGAGCATGGACTTGGTCATTCTGGGTGCAGAAAGTGGAAGGTCTGGCTTCTGTAATAGGCATGAAAGTCTTTTGCATAACCAAAATGCTGACTCCCCAGCCCTTCCTCTATTCTGTTATAACAGGAATTGGCGTTTTTGAGACTAGGGATCATATCCATCTGGCTGTATTTTATAAGTAATTTATTGGAGCAAGGTTAATATAAAATAAACAGTTTCAAACTCAACAATTCAGAAGGCAGTTACCACCTCTATCTACTTCCAAAACTGTTTCTATCATCCCAAAGCAAAGCCCAAGACAATTTAAAGAATTCTTTCCATTCCCTTCTCCCCATAGTCCCTGGCAGCTACCAATCGTGCTTTATCTCTCTGGACTTTTCATATAAATGAAATCTCAAATATGGAACTTGCAAAATATTCCATTCCTGCTGGTATATGTGTCAGCACTTCATTCCTTTTTTATGGACAATAGTTCTTATTGTATGTAAATAAACATTTTTCTTATATGTTGGTGGACATTTATTTGGACTGTTTCCAGTGTCAGGAAGGGAAAATTCCCCCACACACACCTTTTCTCTCTCTCTTTCTATATTTCCAGTCTCATCATTACACTGACACAAGTCAGATTACAAGGAAGGAAAAAAAAAAGTACTGTGTAGTATAACCTTATAGATATACTTATAGATTTACAGATAGGGGATTTACAAAATAATCAAAAGGAATCAGCATGTGTATCATCTATTTTATGGTTTAAAGCATTCTTATGAGAGAGACCAAAGGTGTATCCTCACTTCACAGATGAAGAAGGAAAAACTCAGAGGAGCTTGCAGGTCACTCTGCAGCTGGGTCACATCACTGCTGAGCTCACTCCAAGCTTGTGACTGAACATCCAAGTCATCTCTGTCCGTGGCTTTGGATGCAAAGCTGTGTAGATGACAGTTCTCCATTCTTCTCCCATCACAGAACTCAGTCCAAGGAAAACACTGGAAGCTGGTTAGAATTAAAATGACGGGAGCTATGAGTGGCAGCAGATGTCTCCTCTCGTCTCCTGGATCAACTAGGAATACCAAAGGAGACCACCTGGGACTGAAACAAGATAGGACTAGAATGACTTCAGGAACCCACCAAATCACCAGTGAGTGCAAACACATGTGGCTGGTGGTCAGAGAGGATCCTAGGGAGAAATTAAGTGGCTGGTAACAGTCTGGCAGTTTATCAGTTGAGACACCACCTCCAGTCAGTTTCACCAGTGGGGGGCCGGCTGAAGGAAGGAGAGGACTCCCCTGAGACTCACCAAGTACAACTCTGAGTCTCCATTGCTACAACCCTCAGAATCTGAAGCAGTGGCAGGGAGGCCCTGTGCTGACACCAGGGACAGAGAACTAACCAGGAAACTCAGGAGAACACCTATACCTTGGTGGCATAGCAGTGGGGCTGTGAAAGTCTCTTTTCATAACCACTGTACTATCTCTCCCATACCCTCCTTTATCTCTTGGTCAGGAGTCAGTGATTAAGCTAAGAAGCCTTCTTATGGTTTAAAAGCCATCAGGCTCCCATTGCCTACAGGGGGAAAAAAGCACAAAAGAGGCTTTTAAGCCACTGAGCTCCAACTCAGGGATTAACATACTACTGAAACAACTGTTAACTTACACAACTGAGAACTCTTTAATTACCTTACTAAGACACAAGTCAATCCAGGCAATAATAATCAGTAATTTGAAAAGCACTGAGAGATGGAACTCATAACATGATATATAAAAATGGTTAAACCAACAAGAAGAAATATTGGAGAAATGAACCAGGACAAGAGTCCAGCTAAATGCCCCCCAAATGTTGAAGCACTGAATAATGAGGTCAACATCCAAACACTAGTTAAGGAAATAATAACAAGAGTGAGTAAAGAGTTTGAAAGAATTGTCATCAGAAATACAGAAACAACAAATGAGACTGGAAGAAAACACTAATTATCTCAAGGTTATTAGAGAACTGAAAGCTGAAATTCCTGAGCTAAGAAAACAACTAGCTGAACAAGCTAAAACAGTATCAGAGCAGAGTAACAAAATAGATAAACTCCAGAAAACAGTAGAAGGGAGAGAGAATAGAATCAATGAGGCTGAAGACAGAATTAGCAAGATCAAGGACGAATTAGAGATAACTAATCTCAAAAAGAATTTTTTTTTTTTTTTTTTTTACAAAACCATAGGGTAGGAGGGGTACAACTCCACACAATTCCCACCGCCCAATCTCCATATCCCACCCCCTCCCCCGATAGCTTTCCCATTCTCTATCCCTCTGGGAGCATGGACCCAGGGTCATTGAGGGTTGCAGAAGGTAGAAGGTCTGGCTTCTGTAATTGCTTCCTCGCTGAACATGGGCGTTGACTGGTCGGTCCATACTCCCAGTCTGCCTCTCTTTCCCTAGTAGGATGGGTCTCTGGGGAAGCTGAGCTCCAGGACACATTGGTGGTGTCTTCAATCCAGGGAAGTCTGGCCGGCATCCTGATGACACCTGGAACCTGGTGACTGAAAAGAGAGTTAACATACAAAGCCAAACAAATTGTTGAGCAATCATGGACCCAAAGCTTGGAAAAGTGGAGAGGAAGTATTAGGGAGGTACTCATTGCAAACTCTAGTATACTTCTGCTTTCTTACTTTGGTGCCATACTCCAAACTCAGTCAATTTCTGCTTTGCGTTTCTACTTCTTTTTTTTTTTTTTTTTTACATGCATAACATTCCCCAGATTCCCATTTAGCAATACAACCCCCACTATTTCATTCATCATTTTTCATGGACCTGTATTCTCCCCACCCACCCACCCACCCCAGAGTCTTTTACTTTGGTGAAATACTCCAATTCCATTTCAGGTTCGACTTGTGTTTTCTTTTCTAATCTTGTTTTTCAACTTCGGCCTGAGAGTGAGATCATCCCATATTCATCCTTCTGTTTCTGACTTATTTCACTCAACATGATTTTTTCAAGGTCCATCCAAGATCGGCTGAAAACGGTGAAGTCACCATTTTTTACAGCTGAGTAGTATTCCATTGTGTATATAGACTACAACTTGCTCAGCCACTCATCTGTTGTTGGACACCTGGGTTGCTTCCAGGTTTTGGCTATTACAAATTGTGCTGCCAAGAACATATGTGTACACAGATCTTTTTGGATGGGTATGTTGGGTTCCTTAGGAACCTTTTGGATGGGTATGTTGGGTTCCCAGGAGAGGAATTGCAGGGTCATAGGGTAGGTCCATTTCTAGCCTTCTGAGAGTTCTCCAGACAGTTCTCCACAGAGGTTGGACGAATTGACATTCCCACCAGCAGTGCAGGAGGGTTCCTTTGACCCCACAGCCTCTCCAGCATTTGCTGCTGTTACCTTTTCTGATGTGTGACATTCTCACAGGAGTGAAGTGATATCTCGTTGTTGTCTTGATTTGCATTTCTCTGACAATCAGAGACTTGGAGCATTTTTTCATGTGTTTCTCGGCCTTTTGGATCTCTTCTGTGGTGAATATTCTGTCCAATTCCTCCCCCCATTTTTGGATGGGGTTATTTGTTGTCTTGTTGTTGAGTCTGGCAAGCTCTTTATATATGTTGGTTATTAAACTCTTATCTGATGTATGGCATGTAAAGATCTCCCATTCTGTGAGGGGTCTCTTAATTTGGGTAGTGGTTTCTTTTGCTGTGAAGAAGCTTTTTAATTTGATGTAGTCCCATAGGTTTATACTTGCCTTAGTCTTCCTTGTAATTGGATTCGTTTCATTGAAAATGTCTTTAAAATTTATGCGGAAAAAAGTTCTTCCAATATTTTCCTCTAAGTATCTGATAGTTTCTGGTCTAACATCCAAGTCCTTGATCTACTTGGAATTTACTTTTGTATTTGGTGAAATACAGTGATTCAGCTTCATTCTTCTGCATGTTTCAACCCATTGTTTCCAACACCATTTGTTGAAGAGACTCTGCTTTCCCCATGTAATAGTCTGGGCCCCTTTGTCAAAGATTAGATGTCCATAGGTGTGGGGCCTCATTTCTGGGCTCTCAATTCTATTCCACTGGTCAGTGTGTCTGTTCATGTTCCAGTACCAAGCAGTTTTGATGACAATGGCCCTATAATATAGTTTGAGATCTGGCAGTGTGATGCCTCCGGTTCTGTTCTTTTTTCTCAAGATTGTTTTGGAAATTCTAGGTCTTTTCTGGTTCCAGATAAACATTTGTAGCATTTGTTCTATTCTCCTAAAAAATGTGCTTGGGATCTTGATGGGGATAGCATTAAATTTGTAGATGGCTCTGGGTAATATATTCATTTTGATGATGTTAATTCTTCCAACCCATGAGCATGGAGTATCTTTCCACTTCTTTGTGTCTTTTTCAATTTCTTTGAGTAGTGACTCATAATTTTCAGTATACAAGTCTTTCACTTCTTTGGTTAGGTTTATTCCTAGATATTTTATTGCTTTTGTTGCTATAGAAAAAGGAACTGATTTCTGGATTTCAATTTCTTCTAACTTAGTGTTTGCATAGAGGAATGCCACTGACTTTTGAATGTTAATTTTATAGCCTGACACCTTACTGTATTGCCTGATGATTTCCAAAAGCTTCTTGCTAGATTCCTTAGGTTTTTCCATGTATACTATCATGTCATCTGCAAATAAGGAGAGTTTGACTTCTTCTCTTCCAATCTGTATTCCTTTAATTCCTTGCTCCTGTCTGATTGCTATGGCAAGAACTTCCAACACTATGTTGAATAGTAATGGTGATAGTGGGCATCCCTGTCTAGTACCTGATCTGAGTGGAAATGCTTCCAGTTTTTCACCATTGAGTATGATGTTGGCTGTAGGTTTGCTATATATAGACTCCACTATCTTCAGGAATTTTCCATCTATTCCCATTTTTTGTAGTGTTTTGATCATAAAGGGATGTTGTATTTTGTCAAAGGCTTTCTCTGCATCTATTGATATGACCATGTTGTTTTTGGTCTTGCTTTTGTTGACGTGGTGGATCACATTGATTGATTTACGTATATTAAACCAACCTTGCATGCCTGGGATAAACCCCACTTGGTCATGATGAACAATCTTTTTAATATACTGCTGTATCTGGTTGGCTAGAATTTTGTTCAATATTTTCGCATCTATGTTCATCAGAGATATTGGTCTGTAGTTTTCTTTTTTGGTTGTGTCCCTGTCTGCTTTTGGTATCAGGGTGATGTTGGCTTCATAGAAGCTGGCAGGGAATATTCCAGTGTCTTCAATCTTCTGGAAGACTTTTAAAAGTAGAGGTATTAGTTCTTCTTTGAAAGTTTTGTAGAATTCATTTGTAAAACCATCTGGTCCAGGACTTTTATTTTTAGGAAGATTTTTGATAACTGTTTCAATTTCATTAGCTGTGATGGGCCTGTTCATGTTATCCACTTCCTCTTTACTTAGTTTTGGAAGTTGGTAGGTATCTAGGAAATCATTCATTTCTTCCAGGTTCTCTAACTTGGTGGCATATAGTTGTTCATAGAAGCCTCGCATGATATGTTGAATTTCTGCAGTGTCTGTTGTGATATCTCCTCTTTCATTTACTATCCGATTTATTTGGGTCTTCTCCCTTTTTTGTTTTGTGAGTCTGGCTAAAGGTTTGTCGATTTTGTTTACTCTTTTGAAGAACCAACATTTACTTTCATTGATCTTTTGTATGGTTTTCCTATTCTCAATGTTATTTATTTCTGCCCTAACTTTAGTAATTTCTGTCCTTCTGGTTGCTTTAGGGTTCCTTTGTTGTTCTTCTTCTAGGTCTTTAAGATGTGCAATCAGGCTGTTTATTTGTGCCTTTTCTTGTTTCCTAATGTGTGCTTGTATAGCTATGAACTTCCCTCTTAGGACTGCTTTAGCTGTGTCCCAAATATTTTGATAGCTTGTGTCTTCATTTTCATTGAACTCTCGAAACATTTTGATTTCTTCCTTGATTTCCTCTTTGACCCAGAAGTTGTTAAGAAGTGTACTGTTGAGCTTCCACATTTTGGCACTGTTACTAATCTTTTGTTGATTGTTAAGTGTTAGTTTAATTCCACTGTGGTCTGAGAAGATGCTTGGGATGATTTCAGTGCTCTTGAATAGGCTGATGCTGTCTTTGTGGCCTAACATATGGTCTATCCTTGAGAATGATCCATGTGGATTTGAGTAAAATGTGTATTCCAGTTTCTTGGGATGAATGACTCTGAAAATGTCCAATAGTTCTAGTTTAACTATCTCTTCATTTAGCTCCCTTATGTCTTTACTGATTTTCTTCCTGGATGATCTGTCAAGTTGAGATAGTGGGGTGTTGAAGTCCCCTACTATGATTGTGTTACTGTTAATATATTGCTGTAGCTCTTTCAGTTGAAGTTTGATGTATTTAGATGGCTTCTCATTGGGTGCATAGATATTAATAATTGTTAAGTCCTCTTGATTGACTGATCCTCTGAGCATTAAGTAGTGTCCATTCCTATCTTTTTTAATCTTATCTATTTTAAAGTCTATCATGTCAGATATGAGAATAGCTGTTCCTGCCCTTTTTTGTGGGCCATTGGCTTGAATGATAGTTTTCCATCCTTTCACTTTAAGTCTGTGTTTGTCTTGTTGCGTTAGGTGAGTTTCCTGTAGACAACATATTGTTGGGTTGTGTTTTCTGATCCATCTTCCTACTCTGTGTCTTTTAATAGGTGAATTCAGGCCATTCACATTTATTGATATCAAAGATTGAAGATATTTTAACGCCATTCTTGTAGAGTTTTAGAGTGTTTTGATATATGTTCTATTTGTGGTGGTCTGGTTGTTTATAGGAAACCTTTCAGAACTTCTTTCAAGGCAGGCTTGGTGATGGTTGCTTCCTTCAACTGTTGCTTGTCTGAGAAGGTTTTGATGCTTCCATCTAGTCTGAATGACAGTCTAGCAGGATATAGTATTCTTGGCTGAAAGCCTTTCTCATTGAGCACTCGATAGATATCTTGCCATTCTCTTCTGGCCTGTAGTGTTTGTATGGAGAAGTCTGCTGCTAATCTTATGGGTTTTCCTTTCTAGGTGACTCTTTGTTTTTCTCTTGCAGCCTTGAGGATCCTTTCTTTATCCTTATTCCTTTCCAATCTAAGTATGACATGTCTTGGTGTCTTTAGGTCTGGGTTCATTCTGTTTGGGACCCTCTGGGCTTCCTGAATCTTTATGTCTTTGGTGTTGTCTAGACTAGAGAAATTTTCAGCTATTATGGCCTGGAGAACGCTTTCTTCCTCCCCTTCTCTTTCTTCCTCTGGTAAGCCAATAATGCGTATATTGTTTCTTTTGAAGTCATCCCATAGGACTCTGTTGTTGTTTTCAGCATCTCTTAATCTCTTTTTGAGATCTCTTACTTCTTTTTTAGTTGTCTCTAATTCATCCTCAATCTTGCTAATTCTGTCTTCAGCCTCATTGATTCTATTCTCTCTGCCCTCTACTGCTTTCTGGAGTTCATCTATTTTGTTGCCCTGCTCTGATACTGTTTTAGCTTGTTCAGCTAGTTGCCTTCTTAGCTCAGCAATTTCAGCTTTCAGCTCTCTAATAACCATGAGATTATTAGAATTTTCTTCCATATTCTCATTTGTTGTTCCTGCAGTTCTGATTACAATTTTTTTCAAATTCTTTACTCACTCCTGTTATTATTTCCTTAGCTAATGTTTGGATGTTGAACTTGTTGTTTTGTGCTTCGCCCTCTGGAGGACTTTTAGCTGGACTCTTGTCCTGGTTCGAGTCTCAATTATTTTTTCTTGTTGTTTTAACCATTTTATATAAGTTAACAGTTTTTTCAATCCCTGAGTTGGAGTTCAGTGGTGTAAAAGCCTTTTTTTTCCCTGTAGGCTATGGTAGCCTGAGGGCTTTTAAACTGTCAATAGGCTTCTTGGCTTATTCAATGACTCCTGACCAAGAGATAAAGCAGGGTGTGGCAGAGATAATCCAGTGGTTATGCAAAGAGACTTTCACAGCCCTTCAGCTATGCCACCGAGGTATAGGTCTTCTCCTGAGTTTCCCGGTTAGATCTCTGTCCCCTGGTGTCCCTCCCTGTTGCTGCTCCAGATTCTGAGAGTAGTAGCAATGGAGACTCAGAGTTGTACTTGGTGAGTCTCTGGGGAGTCCTTCCTCCCTTCAGCTGTCCCCTTGTTGGTGGAGCAGACTGGAGGTGGTGTCTCCACTGACAAACTGTCGAACTGTTAGCAGTCACTTAATCTCTCCTTAGGCCCCTCTCTCCTCTCTGTCACCAGCCACGCGTGTTTGTACTCACGAGTGATTTACTGGGTTTCTGTGGTCATTCTAGTCCTGTCTTGTTTCGGTCCAGGTGGTCTCCTTTGGTATTCCTAGTTGATCCAGGAGAGGAGAGGAGAGGAGAGGAGAGGGGAGGAGAGGAGAGGAGAGGAGAGAAAGCGATCTGCTGCTCGTAGCTCCGCCTCTCAAAAAGAATTTAAGAGATACTGAAAACAACAACAGAAACCTATGGGATGACTTCAAAAGAAACAATATATGCATTATTGCCTTATCAGAGGAAGAAACAGAGGGAGAGGAAGAAAGCATTCTTCAGGCCATAATAGCTAAAAACTTCTCTAGTCTAGACAACATCAAAGACATAAAGATTCAAGAAGCCCAGAGGGTCCCAAACAGAATTAACCCCGACTTAAAGACATCAAAACACACCATATTTAGAATGAATAGGAACAAGGATAATGAAAGGATCCTGAAGGCTGCAAGAGAAAAACAAAGAGTCACCTACAGAGGAAAACCCATAAGATTAGCAGCAGACTTCTCCACACAAACACTACAGGCGAGAAGAGAATGGCAAGATATCTATCGAGTGCTCAATAAGAAAGGTTTTCAACCAAGACTACTGTACCCTGCTAGACTGTCATTCAGACTAGATGGAGGCATCAGAACCTTCTCAGAGAAGCAACAGTTGAAGGAATCAAGTATCACCAAGCCTGCCCTTAAAGAAGTTCTGAAAGGTCTCCTATGAACAGTGAGACCAACATAAATAGGACATATATCAGAACACTCTAAAACTCTACAAGAATGGCATAAAAATATCTTCAATCATTGATAGCAATAAATATCAATGGCCTGAATTCACCTATTAAAAGACACAGAGTAGGAAGGTGGATCAGAAAACACAACCCAACAATATGCTGTCTACAGGAAACCCATCTAACTCAACAAGACAAACACAGATTCAAAGTGAAAGGATGGAAAACTATTATACTGGCCAATGGCCCACAAAAAAGGGCAGGAACAGCTATTCTCATATCTCACATGACAGACTTTAAAATAGATAAAATTAAAAAAAATAGGAATGGACACTGATTAATGCTCAGAGGATCACTGAATCAAGAGGACTTAACAATTATTAACAGCTATGCATCCAATGAGAAGCCATCAAAATACATCAAACATCCACTGAAAGAGCTACAGCAATATATTAACAGCAACACAATCATAATAGGGGACTTCAACACCCCACTCTCTCAACTAGACAGATCATCCAGGCAGAAAATCAATAAAGATATAAGGTAGCTAAATGAGGAGATAGATAAACTAGAACTATTGGACATTTCCACAGTCATTCATGCCCAGAAACTGGAATACACATTTTACTCAAGTCCATATGGGTCATTCTCAAGGACAGATCTTATGTTACGCCACAAAGCAAATTCAAGAGCATTGAAATCATCCCAAGCATCTTCTCAGACCACAGTGGAATTAAACTAACACTTACCAATCAACAAAAGATTAGTAATAGTCCCAAAATGTGGAAGCTCAACAGTACACTCCTTAACAACTACTGGGTCAAAGAGGAAATCAAGGAAGAAATCAAAATGTTTCCAGAGTTCAATGAAAATGAAGACACAAGCTATCAAAATATTTGGGACACAGCTAAGGCAATACTGAGAGGAAAGTACATAGCCATAAAGCACACATTAGCAAACAAGAAAAAGCACAAATAAACATCCTGATTGCACATCTTAAAGACCTAGAAGAAGAAGAACAAAGGAACCCTAAAGCAACCAGAAGGACAGAAATCACTAAAGTTATGGCAGAAATCAGTAACATTGAAAATAAGAAAACCATACAAAAGATCAATGAAAATAAATGTTGGTTCTTCTAAAGAGTGAACAAAATCAACAAAACTTTAGCCAGACTCACAAAACAAAAAAGGGAGAAGACCCAAATAAATCAGATAGAAAGGGATAGAGGAGTTATCACAACAGACACCACAGAAATTCAACATATCATGCAAGGCTTCTATGAACAACTATATGCCACCAAGCTAAAGAACCTGAAAGAAATGGAGGATTTCCTAGATACCTACCAACTTACAAAACTAAGTAAAGAGGAAATAGAAAACATGAACAGGTGCATCACAGCTAATGAAATTGAAACAGTTATCAAAAATCTTCCTAAAAATAAAAGTCCTGGACCAGATGGTTTTATAAATGAATTCTATAAAACCTTCCAAGAAGAACTAATACCTCTACTTTTAAAAGTCTTCCAGAAGATTGAAGACACTGGAATACTCCCTGCCAGCTTCTATGAAGCCAACATCACTTTGATACCAAAAGCAGACAGGGACACAACCAAAAAAGAAAACTACAGACCAATATCTCTGATGAACTTAGATGTGAAAATATTGAACAAAATTCTAGCCAACTGGATACAGCAGTCTATGAAAAAGATTGTTCATCATGACCAAGTGGGGTTTATCTGAGACATGCAAGGTTGGTTTAATATACATAAACCAATCAATGTGATCCACCACATCAATAAAGGCAAGACCAAAAACCACATGGTCATATCAATAGATGCAGAGACAGACTTTGACAACATACAACATCCCTTTATGATAAAAATGCTACAAAAAATGGGAATAGATGGAAAATTCCTCAAGGTAGTGGAGTCTATATATAGCAGACCTACAGCCAACATCACACTCAATGGTGAAAAACTAGAAGCATTTCCCCTGAGATCAGGTACTAGACAGAGATGTTCACTATCACCATTACTATTCAACATAGTGTTGGGAGTTCTTGCCATAGCAATCAGGGAGGAGCAAGGAATTAATGGCATACAGATTGGAAGAGAAGAAGTCAATCTCTCCCTATTTGCAGATGACATTGTAGTATACACAGAAAAACCTAAAAACCTTTTACTATAGAAACTAAAACAATAAAATATCTAGGAATAAACCTAACCAAAGAAGTGAAAGACTTGTATACTGAAAATTATGAGTCACTACTCAAGGAAATTGCAAAAGACACAAAGAAGTGGAAAGATATTCCATGTTCATGGGTTGGAAGAATTAACATCATTAAAATGAATATACTACCCAGAGCCATATACAATTTTAATGCTATCCCCATTAAGATCCCAACCACCTTTTCTAGGAAACTAGAACAAATGCTACAGATGTTTATCTGGAACCAGAAAAGACCTAGAATTGACAAAACAATCTTGAGAAGAAAGAACATAACCGGAGGCATCATACTCGCAGATCTTAAATTGTATATAGGGCCATTGTCATCAAAACTGTTTGGTACTGGAACATGAACAGACATACTGACCAGTGGAATAAAATTGAGAGCCCAGAAGTGAGCCTCACACCTATGGACATCTAATCTTTGACAAAGGGGCCCAGACTATTACATGGGGAAAGCAGAGTCTCTTCAACAAATGGTATTGGAAAAAATGGGTTGAAACATGCAGAAGAATGAATCTGAACCACTATATTTCTCCAAATACAAAAGTAAATTTCAAGTGGATCAAGGACTTGGATGTTAGATCACAAACTATCAGATACTTAGAGGAAAACATTGGCAGAACTCTTTTCCGCATAAATTTTAAAGACATCTTCAATGAAACGAATCCGATTAGAAGGAATACTAAGACAAGTATAAACCTATGGGACTACATCAAATTAAAAAGCTTCTGCACAGCAAAAGAAACTACTGTCTAAACCAAGAGACCCCTCACAGAATAGGAGACAATCTTTACATGCCCTACATCAGACAAGAGACTAATAACCAGAATATATAAAGAGCTTGCCAAACTCAACAAGAAAATAAATAACCCCATCCAAAAATGGGGGGAGGACTTGGACAGAATATTCACCACAGAAGAGATCCAATAGGCAGAGAAACATATGAAAAAATGCTCCAAGTCTGTGATTGTCAGAGAAATGCAAATAAAGACAACCATGAGATATCACTTCACTCCTGTGAGAATGTCATACATCAGAAAAGGTAACAGCAACAAATGCTGGAGAGGGTTTGGGGTCAAAGGAACCCTCCTACACTGCTGGTGGAAATGTAAATGGGTTCAACCTCTGGGAAGAACAGTCTTGAGAACTCTCAGAAGGCTAGAGTGAACCTACCCTATGCTCCTGCAATTCGTCTCCTGGGGATATATCCTAAGGAACCCAACATACCCATCCAAAAAGATCTATGTACACATATGTTCTTGGCAGCACAATTTGTAATAGCCAAAACCTGGAAGCAACCCAGGTGTCCAACAACAGATGAGTGGCTGAGCAAGTTGTGGTCTATATACACAATGGAATACTACTCAGCTGTTAAAAATGATGACTTCACCGTTTTCATCCGATCTTGGATGGACCTTGAAAAAATCATGTTGAGTGAAATAAGTCAGAAACAGAAGGATGAATATGGGATGATCTCACTCTCAGGCAGAAGCTGAAATACAAGATCAAAAGAGAAAATAACAAGCAGAACCTGAACTGGAATTGTCGTATTGCACCAAAGTAAAAGATTCTGGGGTGGGTGGGTGGGGAGAATACAGGTCCAAGAAGGATGACAGAGGACCTAGTGGGGGTTGTATTGTTATATGGAAAACTGGGAAATGTTATGCATGCATGTAGAAACTATTGTATTTATTATGGAATGTAAAATATTAATTCCCCAATAAAGAAATTAAAAAAGAAGAATTAAGATGACAGTGTAGGGAGTTTAGTGGTAGCACAGCAGGTTAGGCACATGTGGCGGGAAGCGCAAGGATCAAGGTGAGCCCCCTACCACCACCTGCAAGGGAGTAGCTTCACAGGTGGTGAAGCAGTCTGCAAGTGTCTATCTTTCTCTGCCCATCTCTGTCTTCCTCTCCTCTCTCCATTTCTCTCTGTCCTATACAACAATGATGAGATCAATAACAACAACAATAATTATTATAACTACACTAAAAAAGGGAACAAAAGGGAAAATAAATAAATAAATATATCATTAGATTTTTTAAAATGACAGTGTGAATATTTACTGGGGCAGAAATTCAGATACTAGCATAAAACAATTCATTTCAGATTGGTGTTAAGTGAAAGAAACATTGTGATATTTACTTGTTTAATGCATTTATTTTTACAGAGCACAGTTCTGGCTTATAGTAATATGGTAATGGGGATTGAAGATATCTGAAATACTTTTACCATCAGATCACATACTCTCTACTGATTATTACAACTAGAATGATAAAGTATAAACTTAGAATCCTAGACAGTGTCAATCTTTTGCCTTCATACTGGTTTTCTAGTGTTGTATGATTTCACAGAAGGACAAATGCCATAAATAGTTATGTGGCTGTAAGCATGTCACCTAACTCTATCCAAAGTAAGCTTCAGTTTTATCAACTGAGAAGATTGTCTGATCATATAGTCAATATGATTAAGTTTATATAATTATAGTCTGTATGACTATGACTGCTGAGTTACTACATTAGAAATGGCACATTCTGTCATCCCTCTGTATGACAGTAGGTCTGCATATCTCTCTCTTTCTCCGTCCTTTCTTTTCTCTTTTTCTCATATTGGTTTCTTATTAAACCACAATACTTTTTTTTTTTTTTTGCCTCCATGGTTATTGCTGCACTATGAAAGCCATTTTTTCCCTTTTGTTGCCCTTGTTGTATTGTTGTTGTGGTTATTATTATTGTTTATTGTTATTGTTGTTGTATAGGACACATAAATGGAAAGAGGAGGGGAAAATAGAGAGGAGAGAGAGAAAGATAGACACCTGCAGACCTGCTTTACCACCAGTGGAGTGATTCCCCTGCAGGTGGGGAGCCAGGGGCTCGAACCAAGATCCTTACACTGGTCCTTGCACTTAACCCGCTGTGCTACCACCTGACTCCCTATTTTTTTAATTCTTTAGATTTTTTCTCTATCATTTTACTGGGAGGTTAATGGTTAATGGTTTATAGTACAGTTGTTGACATATAGGTACAAGTTCTCATTTCCTCAAGATAGGTATCTAAACCACAGCACTTGCTCATTCACAATGAGACTTTATCTAATCCATCTTAAAGATTCCAATGTAAGAAATACATAGGTATGTTTCACTGGCACCTGTGGACCAGGTGAGTCCTTCCTGACCATGACAGGCATAATTTTTTCTGTGGTCCTGCCTTCTCTCCCTTTCTAAGTCACATATACTACTACTTTTTAAATTAATTTAATAATGATCGACAATACTGTAGGGGTACAATTCTATACAATTTTCACCACCAGAATTCCATATCCCCTCCCTTCCCTTAAAAGCTTTCCTGTTCTTTGTCTCTCTGGGAGTATGGACCCAGGATCATTATGGGGTGCAGAAAGTGGGAGGTCTGGCTTCTGTAATTGCTTCTCTGCTGAACATGGGTGTTGGCAGGTTGATCCATACTCCCAGACTGTTTCTATCTTTTCCTAGTGGGTCAGGGCTCTAGAGAATGCCTACTATTTCTGAGTGTCCTTCCTTTTTAATTTTTTTTTTCTCTTCATTCTCCCATCTTCATTTGTTCTACAACTAAAATTAATACCATATTTTCTCTGAAATATACTAATTGCTGTAACTTCTACTCATATGCCCAGTAAAAATAAGAAAATAATTTCAGTAGAAAAGCCTTATTGGGTATCTTTTTCTCTCAAGATGATAACTTAGAAAGTAGAATTCACACTAGTCTGTCCATCAATTCTTATCAAGATCAGAGATCAGTCTGAGTTTGGTTTATGGTGGTGCAGGGGGCTGAATTTGTGACTTTGAGGCCTCAGGCATGAGTGTCTCCACATAATCATTATGCTATCTACTCCAGCCCCAGTCTGCTTTTTTGAGAGTTAAAAGAAAAAACAGATGTCAGATGTCAGGGTTGCAAAATTAATCTGAAATAATTTACAAAATCTCCTTGCCCTGGTTTTCCTACCTATAAAATGGGAATAATTACAATAACATCTACTTCAGATTCGTAAACAGGGAATGACAGAATGTATTCCAGTATAGTATCTGGAAACTAGTAAGGGCCCAGTTACATTGACTTTTTAAAAAAGTCATATGTAAAATCAGATATACTCTGCAGTGGGGTTAAAACTAGACTTCTTGCTGATAACTCAATCCTGCACTCTAAATGCTACTGAAGTGTTGAGTTAATTAAGTATTTACAGTCAGAGTAAATGGGAGAATAGGGTATTAGGAGGGAATGAAGCAAAATTCATGCAAAGAAACCCAATTTAATACATCCTTTTATTCTCTCAAAAGTCAACAAGGAGTTGTTAATCTCCGGGAGGCAGACTCTCACTGGGTGTTGCAGAACAGGTATTTTTAGTCCATGAACTCCAGTGGGTTTGGTGAAAAGATCTGTTAGCGCAGAAGAGGGCAACAATGCAACTCCTTCCTTCCTCCCACCCCTTCCTTGCCTGCCTGCCTGTGCCTTTACTGCAGTTTGATTTGGAAAGAGTTTAATTTTACACACCCCAGTTGCCTGTGATTGGTTGGATTGTATCGTCCTTCGTTGTAATTGGCTCAACTGGCCCAGGTGAGTAGTCTCCGGCTACGTGCAGAACCTCATGGTTTTCTCAAGCTGTCAGACTGGTTTGGACTGCTTTTTGGACAGTCCTGGCTACACCAATCTGCAAATCTTTTACTATGTAAATGGGTTTAATGTCCCGACAAGACGCAGAAGGGTATCATTTCTCCAAATGGGCTTACTGCTGTCAAAAACAATTTGGCATCCTTGTTTGCAAGGCATGCGAGGGGGACGTCAACAGAGAGGCTGACACAGGGCAATCCCTCCCAAACTGGAGCACAGGTGACACCCAAGATTGGGCCGAGTAGAATGCAAAAATGTGCATTGGTTTTTAAAGACAAAATATGACATTTCAAAGAACTTTCTGGCAATCCACATTCCTTTTCCAGCTATGCCTACATTGGGGCAGTTGCTGTGGGCTCTCATCTGCTGGGAACCCTGGCCAGGGCAGTCCTGGGCCTGTCACTGCTGTGGTGGACTACTACTCCACCAGCTGCATCTGTCCTTTGGCCCCTCATAAGCGTCTGTGGAGTTTCCATACTCCCCAGGAAACACTTTCAATGCTCCTCGCTATACTGTAGAATCCACAAGTCTGAACTTTTTTTCCTTTTTCTTTTTGGATTTAACTATTTATGAGAGAGAATCAGAGCATTATTCTGGGCTAGGAAGTCCTGGGGCAACTTGGCAGAAGGGCCCTCACAGTCTAATTCCCAACCCCCAAAGCCTTTTGCACGGGGACATTCTGTCATGCACTCAATCCTACACCTCACCCTCTGCACACACATCCCACTTCCTTGCCCTCTCCCTAGGCCATCCCTGGAAACAAAGGCTCAACTCAGAGTTCTTGCTAAATCCCTCCCATGCAAAAGTCTTTCTACTTACCCACCCCCCCAGGGCACTAGGATCACAGAACAAAGTCTACCACCTTAAATGTTGTCTGAATTTAACCAGTGGTGCTAACTGACTAATTAATACTTGTCTTGGCTGTCAAAACGTGCACACTACAATTTTCTTGTCATTTACTCTCCTAGTTTGCAAAGTTTTCTTCACGAAGTTGAACTGCTCTTTTGAAATGGAATCTCAGCAGATTTTCTTATTTCCAAACAGAATTAAAACGGGAAGTGAGAATCTAAAATATGCTCTACTGTGACTAAAGTCATGTTACAAAACCAGTGTCCTCATCTCAGGCAGCTCCATTCTCCTCCCACGCAGAATGACCCAGGGCTCCCAGCCAGGACTTCCGTGAAGCTTCCTTCAGGAGCTTCTTAGCGTTCTTTATTTCACTCCCCTGCAAGGCAAACCTGCTTCAAACTTTGAATGCTGAAGCAAGCCCCTACAGACTTGAGAGTCCACAGACCATGGGAAGTAAAGGGCCACAGAGAGCCAGGCTGGGGGCCAGCTGGAATTTAGGAGAGACAGAGTTTTTCCTTAAAAAGCAAAAACGTTTGGGGAGGAAGTCAAGTCTTGCGTCTCTGAACAAGTCTTAACTTTTCCAAAACAGTTGAGCTAAACCTCCAGCCTCTTCCAGAAAGAAGAGGTCTTCTCCCCACATGGGGCAGAGTGAATTAACAATGGATTTTGTTTCTTTTATAAATAACAAAATAAACTCTGCTCATTTTTACCCTCCAGTGTATCAAAGCCAAAACTGCGGTCACCGTTTCCCAAATGCTGCCGCTTCTGGTTTTGTCTAATCTTCTTGTTTATGTTCCTTGTTTTGTTGTAGTTTTGTTCTTCCCACCACTGGGAGTGAACTAAATGAATGAACAGTGAAAAAAAAAAATCAATAAGCCATCATGGGAATACAGAGACCTGCCACAGGCAGCAAAGAGTCCTGTGACTTGGGGTTATTTCCTTCCATCCTTATGAATATGCTACTACTTAACCTGCCTATTCTGTCCAGAGCTTTCTTTTCATTTTCTTTTTCTCCTTCTCCTCCTTCTTCTTTGTCATTCATCTGTTCCTCTAACAGCTATTGTGTTGTTAATGATCTGTGCAAATTAAAGTCATTCCCTAACACAATTTTAGTGGTTCTTAAATTTTACTGCCATCACAGTCCAATGATTAGATGTTTTTTTGTTTGCTTTACCACTGAGGATTATTGCTAAGGCTATTGGCCTGCAGTGCTCCTCAGCTTGTAAAACCCCCTCCCCACCCCACCCCCAGACACTCACATGTGCTGCTGGTCTGGTGTTCAAAGCCCAGGACTAGGTTTCTGACATGTAGCAATGGAATTTGAATTTCCTAAAAATTCCCAGGTGGTAGAAGTGTTATTAGCCTTAAGTACTCCCTGTGAGAAACCCTACATAAGTATATATATTTTCAAATCCCTAAAATGCCTCCAACTTAAAAGCTGTTCAGTAAATATTTATGAAATTGAATTGAAGCTGCTTTGAGAAAATCCAGGACCCTAGAGATAACAGATTAGCTTATGAAAAAGCTTATTTGTGGAAACTTAAATGCACATAACACATCCCCAGTCAAAAAGAGACAAATGTGAAAGTAATTTACAGAACAAGGTATTCTTTTTTTTTTTTTAAGATTTATTTATTCCCTTTTGTTGCCCTTGTTTTATTGTTGTAGTTATTATTGTTGTTGTTTTTATTGGATAGGACAGAGAGAAATGGAGAGAGGAGGGGAAGATAGAGAGGGGGAGAGAAAGATAGACAGTTGCAGACCTGCTTCACCGCTTGTGAAGAAACTCCCCTGCAGGTGGGGAGCCGGGGGCTAATATCGGGATCCTTATGCTGATCCTTGCACTTTGTGCAACATGCACTTAACCCGCTGTGCAACCACTGGACTCCCAGAACACGGTATTTTTACTTACTGTCCTAACATTAATTTCAGAAGAGGGGTATTTTGTATCATACTTACTGGTGAGCTGACATCCATGTAGACATCTTAATTATTAGGGAAATCAAGAAAATCATTGTTGTTAATATTTCGGAAGGCTCTTGCCGGGCGGGCTAGCTGGCTTCACTGGCGGGTAACAGAGACATGGAGACAACGGCTGGGCAGGGAAGCTGTATTTCTTTATTCAGGAACAATGATTCATAAACTAAACCAAACTAATCACCAAACAGAACTCTGCTATCTCTTTGCGGAGGCACAAGCACTCTCTCTTATTCTGGAACTCAGGAACCCAGGAACTTTGTCACTCTGGAACTCTGGGGTTTTCAAGGGGCGGGGCCAAGCGGGCCGGCGAAATTAACTGGACTGATGCAATTCTCTTGGCGGGGGAGAACTAGAACCCAATGTAAAGCATACAACAAATGATTTTTTTTTTTTTTTTTTTTACCACCTGCCAGTCACCTCCTGCTTTTCCTCCTTTCCCCCTGGCTACTCCCCTTCTCCCTCTCTCCACAAGGCTACCACTGAATACTTGTACAAATATTTTGAGTTCTTTGGAAGAGGAAAGTTGTATTGTTGCCAAATGAAACAATTTATCTCTGTTCTTTATGAAGGTAGGCAGGATAACATTATTAAAGAATGCCTTCTTGGGAGTGGGGGGGGGGGTAGCCAGAGGTAAGCACAGGTGGCACAAAGTGCTGGGACTGGCATAGGGATCCTTGTTTGAACCCCCAGCTCTCCACCTGCAGGGGGGTCACTTCATAAGCGTAAAGCAGGTCTGCAGGTGTCTATCTTTCTCTTCCCCTTTCTGTCTTCCCCTCCTCTCCATTTCTCTCTAGCCTATCCAACAACTACTACAACAATAATAACTACAACAATAAAACAACAAGGGCAACAAGAGGGAATAAATAATTTTTTAAGACTGTCTTCTTTATAATATCCTGGTTATCGAACTTTAGAATATGCAAACAGTCTTGCTTTTATGACCTTTACCTCCATAGCCTAAGGTAATTTCTGAGTGAATTTGCCAGTGTGTTGCTTCATTTTTTAAATTTTATTATTTATTTTGGTTATCACTGAGGCTTCACTGTTCTGGGGTGAATAAAGATGGGGCAGAGAAGCAGAGAGAGAATGAGAAACTACAGCACAAAAGTTTACTCAGTGTGCTGGGGGCTGGGCTCAAACTTGGGTTACACACAAAGCAAAGCCACTGAGCTATTTTGCTAGCTGATTCACAATTAGTTGTTTTGAGGTTGTTTTTTTTTTTTTTTTTTTTTCCAATTTTATAATGTGGCTTGTTCTTTATAAAAAGGATATTTAGTGGTCTGGGAGGTGGCGCCGTGATAAAGCTTTAGACTCTCAAGCATGAGGTCCTGAGTTCGATCCCAGGCAGCACATGTGTCAGAGTGATATCTGGTTCTTTCTTCTCCCGTCTTTCTCATTAATAAATAAATAAAAATCTTTAAAATAAATATATAGCATATTTATACTCATGTGCCAACAACTATATTGTAAGCCATGATGCCTTTAATGAAACATAAAAATGGACAAGTAGGGCTGGCCCATGGTGCACTTCCTCGAGCACACATGCTGCTGCCCTCCAGCCCTCAGTGCCCCTCCCCCCATGGGCTGTGGGAGCTTGATGGCAGTGAAGCACTGCCAGGCCATTCATCTTTCCCTTCCAGTCTCTCCCCTTTCGCTCTCAATTTCTCTGTCCTATCAAATAAAATAAATAAATAAACAAATATTTAAATAAATAAAAGAAAAATGGCGCCACATAAATGTCCTGCTGTGTTTACTGGGTTATTTCACTGCTGTCAAGTTATTTTATTTATTGTTATTCACCAAATGACAGACCTTAAGAGCCATAGATTATATAGACTTTATTTTTTCCCCTCTTAATTATTTTGCAAAGAGAGAGGATAGTTTTATGAATCTTATAACTTAAATTTTTTAATATTTATTTCCTTTTGTTGCCCTTCTTGTTTTATGGTTGTGGTGATTATTGTTATTGATGTCGTCGTTGTTGGATAGGACAGAGAAATGGAGAGAGGAGGGAAAGACAGAGAGGGGGAAAGAAAGATAGACAGCTGCAGACCTGCTTCACCAGGATCCTTAGGCCAGTCCTTGTGCTTTGCACCACATGCACTTAACCTGCTGCGCTACCCCCCAGCTCCCATAACTTAATTATTTTTTTTATTAAACTGTTAACTTGTTTGTATTTCAAATTAACTACTCTAAGTAATCATCTAATGCACTTTCTGGTCTATTGTGCCTCTTATTACATCATTCTGATTATTTTTTTTCAGTGTTTTGAAAACTGTTTTCAAAACTTTCTTCCATATTGTTAGGAAATAAACACCCTGGGGACTAGGCAGTGGTACATGTCACAGTGCACAATAAAGAAAAGTCAGGCCACCTCTGCTTATCCATACACAGAATCCATTCCAGAACTAGAACAGTGAGTATGGAAGCCACAGAGTGTGGATGGCAGGTGAGGGAATACTCCAGAAAGTTACACAATCTCCCAAGTGTTCATATTATTATTATTTTTAAGAACAGCTAGGTAGATAAGGTAGCCTTTGTTAAAGGTATTGCCATTAGTTAGTTAGATAGATTCAGTCAGTTGAGACAACTGCTGAATCTATCATATGATTTTTTTCATTGTGATATAGTTCACATACCACAACATTGACACATACACAAGTGAGTGGGTTTTAATATATTCACAAGATCATGCAACCTCACAGCTACCTAATTCTACAACATTTTCATCACCCCCTAAAGAAACTCTGTACCTGTGGGGTTGGAGAGGGGCCCCAAATATTGAGAGCAGCTGTTGGCCCAAGGCCAATTGTTCCTTGTTTTGTGTGGATATTTCCACCTGTGCCCACCCTATGATAACTATAAAAAGGTGGGACGAGAAGTGATCGAGGTCACAGACTCTCCCTTTGCTTGGAAGGGTGTCAGCGGCTGAAGCTTAAGCTTCCCAATAAAGGCTTTTGCTATTGCATGTGATTCTGGTCTTCTTTGCATGAGATCGGGACTCAAACTTCTGGGCATAACAGTACCCAATAGCAGTCTGTGTAACAATATGAAGACAACTTTTTTTTTCTTTTTTTTTTTTGCCTCCAGGGTTATCACTGTGATTCAGTGCCTGCACTACAAATCCACTGCTCCTGGAGGCTATTTTTTCCCTTTTGTTGCCCTTGTTGTTTATAGTTGTTGTGGTTATTATTATTGTTGCTATTGTTGTTGGATAGGACAGAGAGAAATGGAGAGAGGAGGGGAAGACAGAGGAGGAGAGAAAGATAGACACCTGCAGACCTGCTTCACTGCTTTTGAAGCGACCCCCCCTGCAGGTGGGGGGGCTCGAACTGGGAGCCTTAAGCCAGTCCTTGTGCTTTGCAACACGTGCACTTAACCTGACAGCTTTATTTTAAATTAGTGATTTACAAAATAACAGGGTTATAATTCCACACCATTCCCACCACCAGAGTTCTGTGTCCCCATTCCTTCCACTGAAAACTGTAGTGATTTTCCCAAGGCCACAGACATGGGTTGACTATTATTTCTATAACTATGTCTGTATATTTTCCCTTTTTTCTATGGTCCTGCCTTCTCTTCCATTTTAAATCACAGCTATACCTATTACTACTACTTCTAGATAATGAAGATAGATTTAACCTCTTAGCAATGGCATAAGAATTTCTTGCAGGAGGAAACTTGCTTTTGCAGAGAGGCTCTGATACACCCAGCTTCAGTGTGAAGGGAAAATAACTTTGCTGTCTCCCTCCAGGGAAGGAATAAATAGGGAGGAGGTGAGAGCAGTAGGTATAGACGGGGAGCAAGAAAAAGAGATAGGACCAGAGTAGGGGGTTGATTTGATTACTGATCTCTCTCATATAGCTGCAACATTACTTGATACATAACGTGCTCATTATCTATTTGTTGTCTTTTTCAGTTCTGTGTTTGTTAAATATCATATCCTAAACACTGCTAGTTAATATCTTTAATATTATTATTAATGGTTTGCCTCTCCCATCTGTTTCTGAAAGAGTGGTTTTAATATCTTCCATTCCACTCATGGCATCAGTTTCTCCATGTGCTTTTCAATGATGATTTCTTAGGCTGAAATGTTAGATGTGTCATCCAAGATTCAAAATCACAAGAAGCACCATGACTGACCCGCTTAAGCAAAAGAAAAAACTTTCCAGAATTAATGGGAGACTTGAGACACTGGGCTTAGTAAATAAAAAATTACTGGTTGCCTCTAGTGAAAAATCAAGAATTATTTAGAGCACATCATTCCAGGTTGCTGGATTCTAGCCATCTGTTGTTTTGAGCTACTCTATAACTTTGGTAACAAAGCAAAATATTTTTTTTGTCTCTAGAAGTAAAAATACACTCTCTGGTTCAATTGTTTCCATCTGTCTACCCACACTCATTAATTCCTTTCTCCACCTACCTGTAGAGAAAGCCAAATTCACATCCATTTGTAAATTCATTTCAACATTTATTTATCCCATGTGAATCTATGGCTCTCTACTTTCTCCTGCTAGTGATAATAACATCTGCTTGGCTCTTTCATTAATAATGAAGTAAAATTTTGTTACATGTTCATCTTACAGCTGTGTGAGTCACAATTTTACCTTTTAAATTTTTTTACTCTATTTATTTATTGGCTAGAGACAGCCAGAAATCAAGAGGGAGGGGGGATAGAGAGGGAGAGAGACACCTGTAGCACTGCTTCAACAGTGTGAAGCTTCCCTCCTGCAGGTGGGGAGTGGGGTTTGAACCTGGGTCCTTGTGTATTGTCATATGTACACTCAACCAGGTGCTCCACCACCCGGCCCCTGAAAATTTCCTTTAAGAAATATATCAACCCTTTTCATTATAGTTTATACTTTTGAGTCTTGAAAAAAGGATTCCCTCTCCCAAGCTTATAAAGATATTTTTATATAAATTCTCCTTGGTCTAGTCAAGTTATTATTATTATTATTGTTGTTGTTGTTGTTATTATTTAAACTACCTAGAAAAGTTTCTTGCTTGATATGAGATGATGACGGGACTTAATTTGTCCCCTCCATGGAGAGCTAGTTTTCGCAGCACCATTTACTTAGGTAAAGACCTTTCCCCACTGATTTATAATTCTACCTCTCTTGTATAATAAGCCTCCTTCATGCATAAGTCTGCCTCAGCCATACCCTTTCTGTTCCCCTGGGCAGCCTTTTCCATTTCTGAACCAATGTCACACTGCCATTTTACGTATACACTTAAAAGGATCACAGCATGTGGTAAAATGCATCTCCTGTTATTTGCATTTAAAATTACCATGGGGACTGAGTGGGTCTGAGAAATGGCTTAGCAGATGGAATGCCTGCCTTACTCTGCCTTAGGCCCTGGGTTCAATCTCCAGGGCCACACAGGAGCACCATGAACGATACCAGGGGGCCTTCTATGGATGGATAGATGGATGGATGGATGGATGGTACTATCGTGTCTCTCCCTCCCTTTAAAAAAAAAAAGACATAAAAAAATGGATATAAGAGGCAGCTCTGAGTTATCTCACACATGTAAAGCCCTGGGCTCATTCCCTGGTATCTCACACACACACACACACACACACAATTGCAATGCTTACTAGAGAAATTTTACTTACCTTTTTAATCAACTTATAAGCATTCCAAGTATACCTATTAGATTCATTGGGATTCTCTAAATTCTGTTGGAATCGGCTTACTTGGGGAAGATCGACTTCTAGTTATTCATTTTGCCACCATGTTATCATTGACCAGCTCCACTGTTTACAGTGGCCATCTTTTATTGATAGAAGGTGAGAGGCAGAGAAGAGACAGAGTGAAGGAGAGACACCAGCAGCATTATTCCACTGGTGTAAAACTTCTACTGTAGGTGGAAGGCTTGAACCCCAGTCCTGGAGCATGGTAACATTTGAGTTCTGCCAGGTGAGCCACCAACCAAGCCTGAGAACTGATTTCTTTAGCATTTGACATTTTTTCATCCACAGACATGGTAGAAACCTTCATTTTTCTAGAGTTATTTAAACTTTTTTTCATAGATTTTTGTAATTTTCTCCACATCATTTCTTTTTTCTGATTCCAGGAACTGTTACATGGTACAATAGCACTGCTCCCAGGCTGACTTTTTGATTCTTTTCTTTTTTTTTTCCTTTTAGATAAAAATAAGGAGTTAGTTTACAGTATGGTTCCACCATGCCTGGAACTTTCCCTGGTGCTGTGACACTCCCATGTGGTATTGAACCTGGGGCTTTGTGCTTGGTCTGGTATGGGCTCAACTAAGTGAACCATCTCTTTGACTCTCTACACCAGATCTTGCAAATTAATTACTAGTTTCATTTTAAGATACATATAGCATTGTCACTATAAACAGAATTTTGTACATTTTTACTAGTGATGCAGAGTAATGGACTGAGATTTTACATATTAATGTTATGCCCACCAATCCACATGTTCTTAAAATTAGAATTTCATTTATTTATTTTAAATATTTATTTATTTATGAGAGAGAGGAGGAGTGAAAGAGAATTAGAACATCCTTTGCAACATGTGATGCCAGGGACTAAACTCAGGACCTCATGCTTAAGAATCTCACAATTCATCTACTGTTCCACCTCCTTGATCACTTAAAATTAAAACTTTAGTGTGTGATCTCTTAATTCATAGTCCTTTTTTGTCATAAGGTACTTGTTTCTGCTTTTAAGTATTCCTGTGGAAGATTTTTCCCATTCAGTGCTTTGCAGCATCAGGCATTTTGCAGAAACATTCAAGAAGTATTACTAAATAAGTAATGGCAA
Source organism: Erinaceus europaeus (assembly GCF_950295315.1). Lineage (NCBI taxonomy): Eukaryota > Metazoa > Chordata > Mammalia > Eulipotyphla > Erinaceidae > Erinaceus > Erinaceus europaeus. The sequence continues at coordinate 36,483,845 of NC_080176.1, forward strand.
AAAAAGGGGGGGGGGCGTCTGAAGAAGTGTGCATTTCTCTATTATCTACAAAGTGTTTACTCAGTTACGGAATGATATGGTTATGCCATGCACCCTCTACCTTTAAATTCAACAGAAGCAAAATCTCATTAAAATAAAGAACTAGAAAGACCTTTAAAAGAGGAAAATTTGATATCTTGTGGGAGGTGAGAAAGGGCAATGTTGCTAGGCAAGCAACTTCATTCATGGAGTTGCTCACCCAGTTCTTGACCATCTTTCCCTCCTTCTTCACTCTCTGCTTAGACTACCCAGGCCAGTGGCTATGGGGAGGGAGAGACTTACAGAGGCAACCTCCAGTCTTATCACAAGGTGTGATCTGGCTTATAAATTGTTCAGTAAAGTTGGAGATTTAGTTCTCCCTTTGGAGAGACATGCTGACAAGAAGTTCAGGTTGTGACATAAGAATCATTCTGCAATCACAGAGTTACTTGATTGGGATCTTTTAAGAATGCCAGAGGTACAATGACTATGTTTTGTTTTTGTTGTTGTTTTTACCACCAGGGTTATCACTGAGTGTCAGTATCTGCATGACTCTGCCACTCCCAGCAGCCATTTTTTTCTTTCTTCTAGAGTGAAAGACAAGTAGGGAGAGATAGCAGAAGGAGAGACACCAAAACACTGCTCATGAAGCTTCCCTGCAGCAGCTGCTCCCACATGGTTGCCATGGGCTAGAACACAGGTCCTTGTATATGGAATGTATGGGCTGTACAGCACAAGCCACCTACTTGCCCTCTGGCTAGTTTGTTTTTATACAAAACGGTCTCCTAATGAGGAAATTATTACAGAACTTTGAGTTAGATGGAGCTCCAAGGTTCCCAGCATTTTTCTCTCTTTCCCTAGTGGGGCAGGGGTCTGGAGAGGTGGGATTCCAGGGTACATTGGTGAGGTCATCTGCCCAGGGTGTCATGATAGCAGCTGCAACTTGGTGACTGAAAAGCATTAAGATATAAAGCAGAGAAAATTATTTAATCAAACTAATTAATTAATTTCTATGGGTCTTTTTGCTCATCTGTAAAGTAGGCATGATAACAATTTTTTGTTGTTGTTGTTACAAGGGATAAAAGTATTGACAGGGCTCTGTGTCTGCACAACTCCACTGCTCCCAGAGGACTTTTCTTTCTTAAGATAGAAGATGAGAAATAGAGACAGAAAAAGAGAAGGAGAGATACCATAGCACTGCTCCACTGCTGGTAAGGTTTCTCCCATGCAGGTGCCCATATGGTGGCTAGGTAATCAAACCTGGGTCCTCATGCACAGTAAAGTAGATGCTCTACTAAGTGAGCTATTTCCTGGCCCCCAAATTACAGTTTTTAAAGTTATTCTACAGATCACTAAAAATATGCTTTTTTTTTTTTTCTCTTTTGGTCATCTCTGGACTTTATACTGATGTGGACCAACTTTTTCAGACACCAGGACATTGAAGGAAACTGCAGAGGACAGAGAGAGAGATAAACTGCAGTTTCCTTCAATGTGGTGGGGGGCAGGTTCAAACCTAGGGAACACACATAGCAAAGCAGCATACTATCCAAGCTTCCAGCCACCAGAGTTTTAATAATAGCTCTATATTTGCCTTTATCCTCTCTCACCTAAACTTCACCGTTGGAGTTCATCTGGAAATCTTTTGACTTCCAAATCATCTAAGCCTCTCTACAAGTTCCTTTGTATTTAAGATGTCTTGGGTTTAAGACCTTATTCTCATGTGAGCATGCAGGATAGGAAATAGGACAGAGGGAGTTGGGCGGTAGCGCAGCAGTTAAGCGCCGGTGGCACAAAGTGCAAGGACCAGCAAAAGGATCCCAGTTCAAGCCCCCAGCTCCCCACCTGCAGGGGTTCGCTTCACAGGCGGTGAAGCAGGTCTGCAGGTATCTATCCTTCTCTCCCCCTCTCTGTCTTCCCCTCCTCTCTCCATTTCTCTCTGTCCTATTCAACAACAACAATAGCAATAAAAACAATAATAATGACTACAACAAAGATAAAACAACCACGGCAACAAAAGGGGAAAAATATAGCCTCCAGGAGCGGTGGATTCATGGTGGAGGCAAAATAAATTTAAATAAAATAAATTTTAAAAAAGGAAATAGGATAGAAGAGGGCCACACATCTCCCCCCACACCTAACCCTCTGGGAGGAGAAAAATCCCACTCCCACTCTAAGCCTCAATTCCTTTGAACATGTATGTTCTCCCAGGATTTTTCAGGATCAGATGAGGCAATGACAATACCATCCTCTGCAATACTGATGTTCAAGTGACCTTTCTTATTTCTCCATAGAAAGGATGCATAGTTGCTAGGGAACCAACAATAGGTGTTAACCAAACCTAGCATGTAAAGCTTCCGATCTAAAACACTGTAATTATATTCAGAAATCCTACCTGCAGTTCTATTATCATCTTTCAAAATTCTAATTTGACAAGTATTTATTGAAATAAATACTTATCTATATTCAAGAAACTTGCAAAACACAGATCAAATCATGCCACTTCTCAACTAGAAAGCCTTATGTGCCTTCCCACCAACAAAAGAAATATTCAAAAGTCAAAACTGCTTGTGCAGACCTGAACATCAGTGTCATAGCACTGCCTAGTTCAGCTTCACCTGGCTGCTACTCCTTCCCTCCACTCTTGCATTTTCATGAAAGCTCAACCTGAACTTGTTGGGACAATACCCAGATTTCTGCAAAAACCTAGTTTTAAAGATACTATGGGGTCTGGATGGTGGCTCACCTGGCAGAGTGTACACACCACCATGTCTGAAAACCGAGGTTCAAATTCCTATCCCCCCACGCCAGGGGTGGGGAAGTATCATGAATGAGTGATGTTACAGTAATACTCTCTCTCTCTCTCTCTCTCTCTCTCTCTCTATATATATATATATATATATATATATATATACATGTCAAATATATATACATATATATATGTATATATATATACAGAGAGAGAGAGATATCAAAAAAATGAGCACCTGGGATGCTGGAGTCGTGCAGTTGGCAAGCCCCAGCAATAACCTATGACAAGAAAGAGAAAGGGGGAAAGGGAGGGAGAGGGAGAAAGACTATGCAGTTCAGGCTGAATGAATTAAGCATTTCTGATTACTGATGATTGCAGGTATGCATGTGCTCATTCAACAGAGATTTTAATCTACAATGTACTGAACATTCTGTTTGCTTTCTTTATAGGGTGTAGTTGCTTGCTTCTTTATCTGCCTTTGTCATAGGGATTTACCATTGGTGACAAAACTATAGGAGCTAGTAATTATTTTGTTTCACAAATTATGCTCCTGACTTAATAAATATAGTCATGAATTAAAACATTTTAAAGCAGTTATCCCAGGAGGTGGTTTTTTTTTTTTTTTTTTTTTACCAGAGCACTGCTCAGCTCTGGTTTATGGTGGTGTGGGGGATTGACCCTGGGACTTGAGAGCCTCAGACATGATAGTCTCTTTGCATAACCATTACGCTATACCCTCACCTATTTTTTAATTACATACACTTTATTACCTAATCATGCTTTGCACTGTAGCAGTAGATGTCCTCCTATGTGAAATCTTTGTTTATTTGTTATTAAATTATGATGTTCCCAGAAGGCCTCTGCTCAAGAGAACAAGAACTGTCTGTGGAGTGAAAAAAAGAAAGTCATTTCTAAAAAAATAAAGAGGTTCTCTATATGATACTTAAGCAACTCACCAGCTCTGTTATCAGACCCAGATTATTAAAATAGGGTAGGTCCATTTCTAGCCTTCTGAGAGTTCTCCAGACTGTTCTACACGAAGGTTGGACCAATTTACATTCCCACCAGCAGTGTAGGAGGATTCCTCTGACCCCACACCCTCTCCTGCTGTTACTTTTTCTGATGTATGACATTCTCACAGGAGTGAAGTGATATATCATGGTTGTCTTTATTTGCATTTCTCTGACAGTCAGAGACTCGGAGCATTTTTTCATGTGTTTCTCAGCCTTTTGGATCTCTTCTGTGGTGAATATTCTATCCATGTCTTTCCCCCATTTTTAGATGGGGTTATTTGTTGTCTTGTTGTTGAGTTTGGCAAGCTCCTTATATATTTTAGCTATTAAACTCTTGTCTGATGTATGGCATGTAAAGATCTTCTCCCATTCTGTGAGGGGTCTCTTGGTTTGGGTAGTGGTTTCTTTTGCTGTGAAGAAGCTTTATAATTTGATGTAGTCCCATAGGTTTATACTTGCCTTAGTCTTCTTTGTAATTGGATTCATTTCATTGAAGATGTCTTTAAAATTTATGAGGAAAAGAGTTCTGCCAATATTTTCCTCTAAGTATCTGATAGTTTCTGGTCTAACATCCAAGGCCTTGATCCACTTGGAATTTACTTTTGTATTTGGTGAAATTTTGTGGTTCAGTTTCATTCTTCTGCATGTTTCAACCCATTGTTTCCAACACCATTTGTTGAAGAGACTCTGCTTTCCCAATCTAATAGTCTGGGCCCCTTTGTCAAAGATTAGATGTCCATAGGTGTGGGGCTCACTTCTGGGCTCTCAATTCTATTCCACTGGTCAGTGTGTCTATTCATATTCCAGTACCAAGCAGTTTTGATGACAATGGCCCTATATACAATTTGAGATCTGGAAGTGTGATGCCTCCAGTTCTGTTCTTTTTTCTCAAGATTGTTTTGGCAATTCTAGGTCTTTTCTGGTTCCAGATAAACATTTGTAGCATTTGTTCTATTCTCCTAAAAAATGTGGTTGGGATCTTGATGGGGATAGCATTAAAATTGTATATGGCTCTGGGTAGTATATTCATTTTGATGATATTAATTCTTCTAACCCATAAACATGGAATATCTTTCCACTTCTTTGTGTCTTTTGCAATTTCCTTGAGTAGTGACTCATAATTTTCAGTATGCAGGTCTTTCACTTCTTTGGTTAGGTTTACCCCTAGATATTTTATTGTTTTAGTTGCTATAGTAAAAGGAATTGATTTCTGGATTTCAATTTCTTCTAACTTAGTGTTTGCATAGAGGAATGCCACTGACTTTTGAATGTTAATTTTGTAGTCTGACACCTTACTGTATTGCCTGATGATTTCCAAAAGATAATTGCTGGATTCCTTAGGTTTTTCTGTGTATACTATCATGTCATCTGCAAATAGGGAGAGTTTGACTTCTTCTTTTCCAACCTGTATCCCTTTAATTCTTTGATCCTGCCTGATTGCTATGGCAAGAACTTCCAACACTATGTTGAATAGTAATGGTGATAGTGGGCATCCCTGTCTAGTACCTGATCTGAGTGGATATGCTTCCAGTTTTTCACCATTGAGTATGATGTTGGCTGTATGTCTGCTCTATATAGACTTCACTATCTTGAGAAATTTTCCATCTATTCCCATTTTTTGTAGCGTTTTGATCATAAAGGGATGTTGTCTGTTGTCAAAGGCTGTCTCTGCATCTATTGATATGACCATGTGGTTTTTGGTCTTGCCTTTATTGATGTGGTGGATCACATTGATTGATTTACATATATTGAACCAACCTTGCATGCCTGGGATAAATCCCACCTGGTCATGATGAACAATCTTTTTAATATACTGCTGTATCCAGTTGGCTAGAATTTTGTTCAATATTTTCACATCTATGTTCATCAGAGATATTGGTCTGTAGTTTTCTTTTTTGGTTGTGTCCCTGTCTGCTTTTGGTATCAGAGTGATGTTGGCTTCATAGAAGCTGGCAGGGAGTATTCCAGTGTCTTCAATCTTCTGGAAGACTTTTAAAAGTAGAGGTATTAGTTCTTCTTGGAAGGTTTTGTAGAATTCATATGTAAAACCATCTGGTCCTGGACTTTTATTTTTGAGGAGATTTTTGATAACTGTTTCAATTTCATTAGCTGTGATGCGCCTGTTCATGTTATCCACTTCCTCTTTACTTAGTTTTGGAAGTTGGTAGGTATCTAGGAAATCCTCCATTTCTTTCAGGTTCTTTAGCTTGGTGGCATATAGTTGTTCATAGAAGCCTCGCATGATATGTTGAATTTCTGTGGTGTCTGTTGTGATATGTCCTCTTTCATTTACTATCTGATTTATTTGGGTCTTCTCCCTTTTTTGTTTTGTGAGTCTGGCTAAAGGTTTGTCAATTTTGTTCACTCTTTCTAAGAACCAATATTTACTTTCATTGATCTTTTGTATGGTTTTCTTATTCTCAATGTTATTTATTTCTGCCCTAACTTTAGTGATTTCTGTCCTTCTGGTTGCTTTAGGGTTCCTTTGTTCTTCTTCTTCTAGGTCTTTAAGATGTGCAATCAGGCTGTTTATTTGTGCTTTTTCTTGTTTCCTAATGTGTGTTGCATGGCTATGTACTTTCCTCTCAGTACTGCCTTAGCTGTGTCCCAAATATTTTGATAGCTTGTGTCTTCATTTTCATTGAACTCTGGAAACATTTTGATTTCTTCCTTTATTTCCTCTTTGACCCAGTAGTTGTTAAAGAGTGTACTGTTGAGCTTCCACATTTTGGGACTATTACTAATCTTTTGTTGATTGTTAAGTGTTAGTTTAATTCCACTGTGGTCTGAGAAGATGCTTGGGATGATTTCAATGCTCTTGAATTTGCTTTGTGGCCTAACATATGATCTGTCCTTGAGAATGACCCATGTGGACTTGAGTAAAATATGTATTCCAGTTTCTTGGGATGAATGAATGACTCTGAAAATGTCCAATAGTTCTAGTTTATCTTTCTCCTCATTTAGCTCCCTTATGTCTTTATTGATTTTCTACCTGGATGATCTGTCAAGTTGAGAGAGTGGGTTGTTGAAGTCCCCTAATAAGACTGTGTTGCTGTTAATATATTGCTGTAGCTCTTTCAGTAGATGTTTGATGTATTTAGATGGCTTCTCATTGGGTGTATAGATATTAGTAATTGTTAAGTCCTCTTGATTGACTACTTCTTCCCTTCTTCCCACGCCAATCTTCTAGTAGTTTCCATTGGCCAACTGGAATCTACATCAAGCCAGAGGTCACAGGACCTGGAAGTGGATAGTTCCCTGAATGGATGGGAGCAGAGTAGAGGCAGAAAAAAGGTCTGTGATGTGTACTGCCTTATTATGACTCAGAATGATATTAAAACTTGTTTGGATGGTTTCAACTTGTTGTGAGTCACTTGTCTTGATGAAATTGTTTTGAGGTTAGATGTTGGGACTTTCTTATCAACTGAACACATCCAGAATCATGTGTTCACAGCAGAAGTGTTATGCTTCTGAGAGGTTATCAATACACAGACTGCTTACATCCTTGAAGCCACATAACAATAGTGTCATCATGGAGCCGACACCAAAATGTTAGATACCAAAAGTTTGTGATGATTTACTGTGTTTACTCAGGGCAAGGGGATTCTTTGCTGAGAAAAAAATAAAACAAAACAAACAAACAAACAAAACAACTCAACAAAGACCTTGGGAGCATTCACTCCTGCACTCCTGCAGAGATAAAGCTCAAGTTTGTCAACAGTGATGAAAATCACTCAGCAGTCCTACCAGTACCAACAATTTTGCCTTCATCTGTCTGATGCCCTAACATAGAGTTTTGCAACAAGGGAATTTCACTTAGTGTGGGCAGCTTGCTCTTAGCTCCTGGTTGGCTAAGCTTCACTGTAGAGAACCAATTTATAGAAAGATATATATACATTCAGCTAAATTTGGATATTAGTTCTTTCCTTTTTACTTGAAATACTAACATAGCCAGCCTATCATTGGTTTGAGATATATTATTTCATTTCTCTAATATATATTTTATTTATCTATTATTGGATAGAGACAGAGAGAAATTGAGAGGGGAGGAGGAGATAGGAAAAGAGACAGAGAGACACCTGCAGTCCTGCTTCACCACTTGTGAAGCTTTCCCTCTCCAGGTGGGGACCAGGGGCTTGAACCTCAGCCCTTGCACACTGTAGTGCGTGTGCTTAACCAGGTGCGCCACCACCTGGTCCCAGAAGGTTATCTCTTTATTATCTTGTTAAGAAACAGTATCCCTTTTGTCAATAGTTTGTTATTATTATAAATCCTACAGTGAGCTTGTGTTAAATAAATTGTCAGAACCAACTTCGATCCCAAGTGTAATTTGTGGCCCAAAGTAAACAGAGACAGCAAACAGAAACAGTCTATGTATAGACCTGGTTCTGAGGATGGAGCTCTATTATACCAAGAGTGACCCACTTTGAGATGTTGTTCTCACCAACCTCCTCACTCCTCACTGCCCCACAAACAGTACTACTAGCTACTGGGCACTGTGAAGGATAGAAAATGCTCTGGGGGGCGGTAGCACAAAGGGTTAAGTGCATGTGGTATATAGCACACAGACCGGCATATGGATCCTGGTTCGAGCCCCTGGTCCCCCACCTGCAGGGGAGTCACTTCACAAACAGTAAAGCAGGTCTGCAGGTATCTATCTTTCTCTTCCCCTCTCTGTCTTACCCTCCTCTCTCCATCTCTCTCTGTACTATCCAACAAGGTCAACAAAATGGGAAAAATGGCCTCTAGAAGCAGTAGATTCATAGAGCAGGCACCAAGCCTTAGCTATAACCCTGGAGGCAAAAAAAAAAAAAAAAACCTGCTCCCCTCTTCTCCATGTGGACTGGCCTACATTTGGAAAATACAAATCATACTAATTTTTTTCTAATTACATTTTTAAAGTACTTACTTTTTGTTTTAAATAGAGACAGATAAAGCAGAAAAAAGAGAAAGCAAAGAGACCACAGCACCTAGTATCTCTTCAATATGGTGGGGCTCAGACTAGAATCTGGATCATTCATGTGGCAAAGCAGCACACTATCCAAGTGAGCTATTTTTCCAGCTTTAAAAATACCTCTCTAAGAAAGAAATTAATACCTCTGCACTACAATTATGTTCCAAATTAACATTTCAAGTTGTTTTTATGAGTTTATTCCAACTAATAAATTTTTCTTTTCAACCCATAATATTCAAATGCATAAAAATCCATCTCAGTCTTATTTTTGCTACATTTATTCCCGGAGGGCTTTTCTTGGTTTAGTTCTATGCTTAGCAAAACTTTCAAGCAGCACATAGGGAGCTTTAGGCATATTTAAATAATCTTCTTTAAATTAGAAGGGAACTCTTTGTGCACTGCAAGCTTCTTTTAGTAGGCTGAGTCCCAGACATCTGAAAGTCATTTAACTAAAACATTTAACATACACTAATGTTAAACATTTAACATACACTAATAATTCTGTATATTCTGGGAAGATCAGTGCCGTGTAGTACAACAAGAATCTACCCAAAAGCATCCAAAATAAGGGTCAACATAAAGAGATCATGTTTTTATTCACAATTAAACAGGATTATTAAAATCATATATTAAGTTTTGGGTATAATCATCTTCAGAAACTTTAATCTGTGCTTAAATTACAATGTATAAATCCATTTCCTCTTTTTTAAAAAATATTTTCTTTATTTTTTTAATGAGAGAGAGAATATAGAGAAAAAGAAACAGAGAGAGAAAGTGAGGTCAAAACACCACTCAGATGGTGCAAGGGATTGAACCTGAGACTTTAGAGCCTCAGGCATGAGAGTCTCTTTGCATAATCACTGTGCATTCTCCCTTGCCCTATAGCCCCTTTTCTATCTTGTAATTATCATATTATAAAAATTATTAGTGCTCATCATAGAGTACGATGACTTCTGCTAATATTTCAATGTATTCTCTTGTATGTCTATTTTTGTACAAAACAACCATGTGGCTGAAACAGCTACACAGTTTTATATTCCTGATTTTGGTCATTTTCCATTTCTCAAGTAAAATGTTTCTCCACTAAATATTTTAATTGTATTAGAACATTTCACTGTATGACTGTACCATAATTTATTAAATTATTTTTTCTTGTTAGACTTCTAGGAACCACATTGCTACTTATATCTGGGCAAGTCAATATGAAATAACTAGGTTTTAGTCTGTAAAAAGGAAACTCACATCTTGCAGGAAGCTGGTATTTCTTCTTCTCAAGTCTCTGATAATCTCTCTTAGCTATCTTTGGTTTCACATTAACTGAGAGTTTCTTACTTTGTTATATTGAAAAGTAAGAGTGAGAAAAGAGTGCACTACCTGTCTGAAAGACTAAAAGGGCACCAGTGGGTAATTATTAAAGAAATGACTTAGAATAAGGCAAACCTTGTTTTGTTCTTTCTCAAGTTGTAAGTCACTGCTGACATAATTTTAAAGACTATGTATACACACATACATCTATGCTTAGAAAGCCCTGTGATGAAGTATGAATTCAGAGGGTATGGTTAAGTGCCTTACTTGACTTATCTGGGTGTTGATGTGGGTGAATGAGGCCAATGGCACCAGACAAAGTTGGATTTTATTGAGATAAGTTAGCAAGGGAGATCAGCAGGCAGGGTTAAGAAAACCCGCTGCTCAGAGGCAGGGAAATTCAGCGTAGAGAAGGAAACTCCTGGCTTTGGGATTAGATTTTTCCATTTCCTAACACATGCTTGCCTATCTCTAATTAACCTGGATGGTTTCTGGTCCTGGTGATGTTTTTCTTACTGTTCTCCACAGCACATAAAGAAGCTGGTCTCTCAAGTTTGCTTAGGTTAGCTGTCTATTTGTGCAAACACAGAGATGGGCTTACAGAAGGGTTATGATCAAATTTAAGTCACAAGCCAGGGCTTTCATTTATATTAAAGTTGACTCTTGGAAGGTACCAAAGTTCTACTTTTTTTGTGTATTTTTCTAGAAGACATCAATTATTTGGAGTGGGATTGACCCAAAGTAGACTTAACAGTATCACCAGTAATCTTACTAATCATACTTATACCATTGCTAAATTTACATTACAACTTATATGCATACATATAAAAATAACAAAAACATTATAAGATTGTCGTGTGGATAAAGTAATAAAGTGACTCAAGAATTTAGTTCAGTGTTTGCCGAACTGAAAATACTCCACAGGTATTGTATACTAATTGTATCATCATAATCATCTTCAGTGCATAAGACTTTACAATTTACAAAGAACCTTCTTGTACACTATCATTTTGGGGTTGTCACAATCACTAAAAGACAATTGTTTTGGTCTCTAAGTACCTGCAGACTCACAATTCACAACTAATGACCTATTGCTTTTCTGTCAAAGTGATAAAGCTAGATGACGTTATTGTAAAGTATGACACCAGCAAAAGTGAATGAAAGGAATTGATAAGGCATGGAAAACTGCTTCCTTGCTTAGCAGAGACGGAGACTCCAGGCTCTATTCTAATAATCTTTGACTTGAGGTAAGTTCATCGCACAGCTACATAGGAACTGTCCAAACTATTTCTAACTCAGATCTACATTTGAAAAAAAAAAAAACATTTAGAAGCAACAAATTGGACAGGGATATATATATATATATAAAGAATAGTCATTTTACTGATTTAATAATGATCAACAAGACTGTAGGATAAAAGGGGTACAATTCCACAGTCCCTACCACCAGAGTTCCACATCCTACCCACTCCACTGGAAGCTTCCTTATTTTTTAAAATTTTTATTAATAAAAAGGAAACACTGACATAAACCATAGGATAAGAGGGGTACAACCACACACAATTCCCACCATCAGAACTCTGCATCCCATCTCCTCCCCTGATAGCTTTCCTATTCTTTAAGAGAGGAGAAAAAAAAATCAAAAGAATGGCCATAATTTGATAAGAAAGAAAATTGGCTTAAATATTACATGTGAGGTCAGGGTCATGACTCTCCCCATAAACTGAAGAACCCAGGAGTCTCAGTCAGAGGTTTAGCACTTGTGAACGTTCTAGATCAGCCATAATATTTACATTGTTGGTTTTTTAAAATAGAATTTATTTATTTATTCATGAGGAAGATAGGAAGAGAGAAAGAATCAGACATCATTCTGGTACATGTGCTGCTGGGAATCGAACTCAGGACCTCATGGCTGAGAATCCAATGCTTTACCCACTGTGCCACCTCCTAGACCACGTATTCACAGTATCTTGTTTATCTACTCATTTTCAAAGTGTGGCCTCAAAGTCATCAGGGTTAGTAAATTTTAGCCCTTAGGCAATCAAATAGACAGCAAACACATTTTAGAAGGTCAACAAAAGAAAGAAAAGGAGAAAGAGAGAGAGAGAGAGAGAAAGAGAGAGGATTACACATCATTTGATTGTCCCCACCAGCTAATAACTAGCCATGACAGAATTAGTCATGCCAGCCTTCCATTATATAACAGCACCCAGCCATTAACCTACTCAATATGTGCTTTCTTCATTTTCAAAATATTTTTTCTTTTGTTTTATTTATAAAAAGGAAACATTGACAAAACCATAGGATAAGAGGGTTACAACTCCACACAATTCTCACCACCAGAACTCTGTATCCCATCCCCTCCCCTGATAGCTTTCCTATTCTTTATCCCTCTGGGAGCATGGACCTAGGGTCATTGTGGGATGCAGAAAGTGGAAGGTCTGGCTTCTGTAATTGCTTCTTTGCTGAACATGGGCGTTGGCAGGTCAATCCATACTCCCAGCCTGCCTCTCTTTCCCTAGTGGGGTGGGAATCAGACTTCCAGGACACATTGGTGGGGTCATCTGTCCAGGGAAGTCTTACTACTTAAAATATTCTATAGACAAGTGGTAGACCAATGGGGGTTCATTGTCCTACTCTGTGAGATGATTGGCAGTTTTTTTTAAATTTTTTTATTTATAAAAAGGAAATATTGACTAAATGATAGGATAAGAGGGATACAACTTCACACAATTCCCACCACCAGAACTCTGTATCCCATCTCCTCCCCTGATAGCTTTCCTATTCTTTAACCCTCTGGGAATATGGACCCAAGATCATTGTGGGATGCAGAAGGTTGAAGGTCTGGCTTCTGTAATTGCTTTCCTGCTGAACATGGGCGTTGACAGGTCCATGTTCATACTCAATCCATACTCCCAGCCTGTCTTTCTCTTTCCCTAGTAGGGAAGGGCTCTGGGGAAGCAGAGCTCCAGGACATATTGGTGGAGTCATCTGTCCAGGGAAGTCTGGTCAGCATCATGCTAGCATCTGGAACCTGGTGGTTGAAAAGAGAGTTAACATCCAAAGCCAAACAAATTGTTGACCAATCATGGACCTGAAGGCTGGAATAATGCAGATTCAGAGTTGGGGGGGGGGTCTCTGTTTTGTAGGTAGCTAGTAGGCATATTAGTTAAATTCCAAAGGGCCTGTGGCTATACTAGTTTTTTTTTGTTTGTTTGTTTTTTTGCCTGAGCCTGAAATCTGATATGCAAGTGAATCCTAATTATTGTCTGGGGAGTTGATGTCATGGCTGGCAGAAGGACCAGAAATCTGGATCAGGGAAGAGAGTAGCTCCCAGATATGGGAAAGGTGTATAAATATTGTTGATTGTAAACCCCATCGATTTGATGTGATCTGGGGCCCATATTCAGCTTAGGAGCCTATGTGACCTCTGTATCCCTGTAGATCTGAGCTCACATTCTGTGATCATAAATAGGAATGTTACAAGCTGCCCCAATATCAGGACCCATCTTCCTCAGAGGTAGCATAGTGATTGGCAGTTCTTAAAAGCATATTTCAATTCAAATGAAAAAACTAAGAAGCAACAACAAAAACTCCACCTAACTCAATGTGTGTTTTTAGAGTGCCAGGTAGAGAGGCAGACCCTAAAATAGAATGACTCAAGTACCACAGAAATTGTGGGGACATTTTGCTCTTTAGGATCTCTGGCGAGAAATATTGTTTCTCATATATGGACAGACACAGTCGACAAAATGTCCTTTAACCCAAGGACTGGAGAAATTCCCCCACAATGTCTGTAATACCTCCACTGAACATACTGATGTGAGGAGACTGAAGTGCCACATGACTGCTGAGGGAGCTTTTCTATTAATCTGATCTAAAAAAAACATACATCCTAGGAGGGATGAGGAGATAGCTCTGCATGTTAGAGCATCAACTTGCATGCCTGAGGTCCCAGAGACTACAGGTTCAATTCCTGTCATATGGCACCACCATCTGCCAGAGCTGAACCATACTCTGGTCTCTAATCAGATGACCATTCTTGTTCTTTTTCATTCTCACAATACATACATACTTATACACACATACACAAATACACTAAAAACACATTTTTTTATAAAGCACATGACCCCTAAGTGGGAAGGATAAAGAGTTAAGGATGTAAAGATCTATGTACAATTGCAAGGAATGGGTCAAGAGAGCCAAAGAGGCATGCAAAAGCCAATGTAACATTGAGCTACAATCAGAGCATAGCGTTTATGATTTTCAGAAAAAGAGTTCTTCCTGTAATCCAGAAAAAAGGAGGCAAAATCAACTAAAGGAGAACTGGAGAGAAAAATATAAGAGGGTAAATAGTAAAAATGCACCACCAGGCTCCACTGAGAGGATTATCACTACAGAAGATGAAAGTCTTGCCTCAAGCAAGGTTCATCTGCCCTCCCCCCATTCAGATTTATGTAATGTGATAAATGTCATAAACTGCAGGCTCCATTGGGAGTGAGCAAGTCTGACCTCAGGAAATATTGTTGGTCTGACCTCTCTTGTTCCTTATTTGAAGATGTTCAAAGTCTTCATTGGGAAGCAAGACAAACAAAATTCAGGGGGAAAAATGTCAAGAGATATTAAGACTCCATTGTGAGCTGTATATATGGTTCATAGTGTGAGTAGGTAGTCATGACTTTGAATTGGCAGGGAGTGAACTGTAAAACAGAAGAAGTGTGATCTTGATCCAAAAAGAGGGGCAGGTTTTGGATAATTGAATAATAAGAAAGGGCATATAGTGGGAAGTATAGAACTGAGGGGAAAGAGAAGATTAACAAAGGTCTCATCCCTTGACCATATCTTGATTTAGGACATCAAGCCCTATGCCCTTCCTAGATGGTAAACTGCCAGAACTCTGACCTTGATTTCTCATTTAGCCTTTAGCTATTTTTCTTGATGTTTGAGGTGCACCTGCCTGTGACTCGTTGCTGATGGGGCCCTTGGTCACAGTTCCCACCCATCTCTTCTAGCAAAAATGCCCCACAGTCTTCATCTGATACAATGAAGTGTCACTAGTCACCTCTAGACAGACTTCCTAGGCCCATTCCCAAAAGGGAGGGCCGCAGTTATTTGCTTTGAAGGAGGAGCACAATCACAGTTTTGCAGTGCTTCTAAGCAGTCAAATTCAAGGGAAAAAATTGTCTGCATATGTTCTTTTTTTCCTCTTGAGAGCTGAAAAGATAATTTACTTTATCTCATTCTCTAAAAATGTGTACTAAACCTGGTGGGGAAGATCACTGAAATGTAACCTTAATGATAAAGTAGGATGTTTTGTTACATTTTCTAAAGTTTTGGCAACTGAATCAGCAATAGGGTTTCCGGAATTAGCTTTAAATTGTGTTTCATCAGTTCCTACATGGACTGACAAATCTATATGCATCATGATACAAACTGTGAAAAATGAATCTGCTGTGGAACTCATGTACTTGCTGATCCCATAATATTTTTGATTCCTGAAACAAATCATTATGTTCCTTCTAAATGTAATTTTATACAGTTGTTAAAAACTGCAGGATATTTATCTTCTATGCCTTAATTAAGCTATTTCACTCATGATTCTGTAAGCTCAAACTGTTTTTTTACAAATTTAGTAACTGTATTTCTTAATAAAATGTTCAAGTAAGCACAAAATAGGAACATGGTCTGCTATATAATTAAAGTGCACTTAGGAGCTGGGAGGCAGATCATCTGGTAAAGTGTACACTTTTCCATCTGTGAAGGCTTGGGTTTAAGGCCACATCCACTACATGGGGTCACCTGCATGGGAGAAAGGTCAGAAGTAGTAGATCAGTGCTGTAGTGTCTCTACCCCACATCCAAAGAAGAATTAGAAGAAGAAAATTAGAAAGAAGAAAAAGAAGTAGTAGTAGAAGGAGGAGAAGAAGGAAAAGGAGGAGAAGAAGGAGAAGGAGAAAAAGAAGGAGTAGGAGAAAGAGAAGAAAAATTCCACTGAAGGTGGTAGAATTAGATAGGCACAGAGTCCTAGCAGAGACCTTAGTAACAAAATAAACAAACAAACAAAAGTTCCAAGTTGGATACAGGCATCACAGCGTTATTTACAATAACCAAGAACTGGAAATAACCTAAGTGCCCAGTGATGAATGGCTGAATAAATAGCATGTACAAGTCAGCAAGATAACATGGCTGCTTTCTCCTGCCCTTGACCTAGGTTCAAGCCTGGCTCATACACCACTGGAAAAAATGCTGATGCTGTAATCCTCTCCTCTCCATTCCTCTCCTCTCCTCTCCTCTCCTCTCCTCTCCTCTCCTCTCCTCTCCTCTCCTCTCCTCTCTCCTCTTCCCTTCCTTTCCCTTCCCCTCCCCTCCCCTCCCCTCCCCCTCCCCTCTCCTCTCCTCTCCTCCCCTCCCCTCCCCTCCCCTTCCCTATTTAAAAAGTTGTTCTAGAACAGTAAAACTCAAGTAGCAAGAACAAAATAGAGGGTCATGGTATATATACTCATTGGAATACTACTTATCTATAAAAAAAGACAAAGTCCTGCTATTACAGCAACATGGAAGAAGCTAGAGGGTATTAAGCTTAGTGAAATAAGTCTGATAAGCACTGTATGATGTGGAAGATAAAGGAATAATAATAATAAAGCAAAATAAAATTAGACTGTGAGAACAAAGGAGAGCTAGAAAGGGAGAGATTGTGGATAAGTCAGGTGAAGATGATCAACTATAATGTGAAAATGTGAATTAGATTTTTGTGGCAAACCTAAAGCAGCATACACAGGTGTTAATTTATGATGCTGTTAAGTCAGAGACCTACCAAATGTTATCAGCCAATCCTACTTCAGTTTTTAAAGGTCTCAGAGCACTGCAGCTGGGCAGTAGCACACCCAATAGAGCACACATTTCATGATGAGCAAGGACCCAGATTCAAGTGCCCTATTCTCCTGCAGTGGTGGCAGAAGAGTTTCATGAGGAGTAAAGCAATGCTACAGGATTCTCTCCTGTCTGCTTCTCTCTGTTCTTATCAGAAAAAGAAAGACAAAGGTAAAAGAATGGCCTCTGGGAACAGAGTTGTCACTGTGCTGGTAACAAATCCCAGCAATAGCCTTTGTGGTAATAAAATCATTTTAATGAATTAATATATAATGCCCATAGTGTTGGTATGCTTCTAAAAACCCCTTCTGTTTCATTGGTTTAATCCCCCCTGCTTAACACTATTCTATTTACATAACCACTTCATTCTATTTACATAACTGCTGTTAACAAGCACCACCCTCCCTCCAGGGCATTGGTGGTTCAGTGATAGAATTCTTACCTGCTCCACCCCCTCTCCTTTTCATACCCTGATTTTCACCAGTCACTTTTCTCTCCACCCTCTCTGCATCGCATCCTGTTCCGACCCTACTGGGCTAGTATATTTATAAGGACAAGATTGTTTGTAGTTTTTAGTTTAGTCTAGCTTGGTATAGATTGTGCTGCGTCCTGCATGAATAAAGAGATACTGCGTACAACCCAGCTATGAGTCCCGGGTCGTCTGTTACCCACCGGTGAAGCCAGCCCAGTGAAAACAATACATAGAAGCAGATAGATAGCCCATGTTCAGTGGGGAAGCAATTACAGAAGCCAGACCTTCTACCTTCTGCAACCCTCAACGACCCTGGGTCCATGCTCCCAGAGGGCTAGAGAATGGGAAAGCTATCATAGGAGGGGGTGGGTTATGGAGATTGGGTGGTGGGAATTGTGTGGAGTTGTACCCCTCCTACCTTATGTTTTTGTTCATTAATCCTTTCTTAAATAAAAAATTTAAGAAAAAGAAGCAGATAGATAAGGGCATACAGAACATTGTTTTTTGTTTGTTTTCCTTTGTTTACTAGTTCTGTCTACACCATGTTTGGATTCTTGGGATTGTGCTTATCTGAAACCATGTTGACACAGACATGAATGTTCTGAATTTTTAAAGGATATGTGTGTGTGTGTGTGTGTGTGTGTTGTTGTTGTTGTTGTTGTTGCTTACTGGAGCACATTTCTCTTAATGAAAAGTTTTTGAAACTCTGTAAAAAAAATTCACAACATGTAGTCACTTGAGAATAACAACATGTTTTCTTTGGGAAAAACAACTGAAGAAATAACTCAAAGCAGTGGACATTGTTCATATGTTATTGTTCAGGATTAAATACTCAGGGGTGGGGAAGAGCTACAGAGTTCCTCTGAGGGCAAACTCTTCTTGATAGTTTCTGGGGAGATCACAACTTGGACACATTGTTTTCACATATAACTACATAACTGAGTCTTTAGAAAGACCATATATAGTCCTCTGTTGTTTTGTTGTTGTTGTCATCACCAGGGCTTCATTTAGGAATGCTTTTCCATATAAAGTGGGGAATAGGGGGAGAGGGAGTAACAAGGACAGAGTCTGCAGCACAGAAGCACCCCCACCCCCACCCCCAGTGCCACTGCACTCTCTTGCAGTGAAACTGGGGCTTGAGCTTGGGTCATGCGCATGGAAAAGCAGGCAATGTTCTAGGTGAGATGCCTTGCACACCTCTACAGCTCTCTATTTTGAAGTATCAATATTTTCTTTAATTTAATTTTTTATTGCCACCAGGGTTATTGCTAGGCTTGGTGTCAGCACTATGAATCCACTGCTCCTGGCAGCCATTTATCTTTCTTCCCACCCATGCCCCTTTCTATTATTTTTTATAGGACAGAGAGAAGATGGGAAGATAAATAGAGAGAGAGAAAGACAACTGCAACTTTATCACTTGTGAAGTGCTGTGTGTGTCAGCACCCCAAACTAGAAGAAAATTTATAAATAAAATAAATTGTTTCCCCATCAACCTGATCTTGGGCCCATAAACATTCATAGCACAGGACCCTGTATAACCTCTGAGTCCTTGTCAGTCTGAGCTCACAGTCCATGGTCACAGCTGGGAACATTCTAGGCTGCAATCATTTCAGGACCCGTCTTCCTCGAGTGGCAGGATAGGATGACCCAGCCTCCCCTCAAAGGGTAGGGAAGTCCCTTCCATTGTTACTTTATAGAGAGGACAATTCCTGGGATGGACCACAGTTGGATTATGATGACATTTCTGACGTAAGTGACCAGTGATGTGGAAGTAGGGACCTACTAGAAGTCTAGGCCCATCATTATCTGTGGGGGAATCTAAGGTTTCACTAACAAGGGCCCCAGATGATGGTATTAACCAAAGAGATCATCATTAAGTGAGCCAGTCTCTTGCCTTTATCCAGCTTTTGTAGTCCTTTCTTTATCTGAAAATCTTGGACTTTCTCCCACTTGTTAAATCATTGAGTGTTATTTGTTGTATCCAACCCAGTATTAGGTTTATGAGGTCTGCCTTTTTTGGGCCTTTCTACTAGATTGCCACACTTATTAGGTCTAAGTATAATCAGAGAATTTATGATGCCTTTTTTAATCCCTTCTGCTAGGATTCCAGGTTTATTAGGTCTAAGTCTGATCACAAAGGACTACTAAGCACTTTTGCTGGGATATGGTACAGATGTGGTTGAGTTAGGCAGGACCCACAAACCACCATATTTCCATGCAAGTATTATTATTTACATATCAATCTTCTGCCTTGTTTTAAAAATGACTCCTTCGCCACTATATTACCCCCTCAGGGTATCGCCTTTTCCCGCCAGCTAAAACCCTAGCAAGCATTGCTACAAAAGCTTTCTACCTTCCGAGAGTGCCTTGTTTTCCCCACCCCTTTTCCTAGCCAATTCCATCCCAACTTGCCACTTCCAGAATTCTTCTATAGAAGTCACTTCTGTTACTGCTCTCTCTCTCTTTCTCTTCTATGTCCAGACTTTGAGAAGGGCTGGCATGCATAGTGGGAGGCAGACATTTTGCTAGCTCCATGTGGCCTAAACCTACTGTGCTCACAACTGACTCTGGGGCGTCTGCATGAATAAAGATTTGCGTTCCCACTCTGCCATGAGTTCCTGGTCTCTTCTCTCTCCGGCGACACTAGCCCAGCACACTTTTACTTTGAGTTATATAATTTCCCTTTGTTTATGGATTTCTGTACACCTATACCCAATACCATAGGCCCTAACCTGAAACTAGTATCTGTAACTGTTAGATAATGTGCCATCTGAAATAGAACTAGGTAGTCCCATGTGTTAGGAAAGATCTCACCAGGTTAAAGGAATTGGGAAGTTGACATCTCAGGCTTGGTGTCTCTGGTGACAATCCTTCTGCCTTTTTTTTTTCATTGTTGTAGTTATTATTGTTGTTGTTGATGTTGTCATCCTTGGATAGACAACATCCAAGAGACAGAGAGAAGTGGAGAAAGGGAAGACAGAGAAGGGGAGAGAAAGATAGATACCTACAGACCTGCTTCACTGCCTGTGAAGTGACTCCCCTGCTGGTGGGGAACCAGGGGTAGAACCTGAATACTTATGCTGGTCCTTGCACTTCACAACAGGTGTGCTTAACCTTCTGCGCTACCGCCCGACACCCTCTGCTCTCTTTTTAAAGGTTTCTACCCAACATATTGCAAGTACCAATATAAACTGATGAAGGGATTCATCCTGAACACTAAATGGAATATTTTTCCATAAAGTCCAAATAGGACATGAAATAATGAACCTAGCACAGTGTCTTCAACATCAAAGGCTGTGTCAAGAAGGTTCATCATTATGCAAAAAGATCACACACTAGTGTTAAAAATGAACTATGGAATGAAAAAAAGATTCGACTTCCGGAGGCGGAGCTACGAGCAGCAGATCACTTTCTCTCCTCTCCTCTCCCAGATCAACTAGGAATACCCAAGGAGACAACCTGGGACCAAAACAAGACAGGACTAGAATGACGACAGGAACCCAGTAAATCACTGGTGAGTAAAAACACGTGTGGCTTGTGACAGAGAGGAGAGAGGGGCCTAAGGAGAGACTAAGTGACTGCTAACAGTTCAGCAGTTTATCAGTGGAGACACCACCTCCAGTCTGCTCCACCAACAAGGGGACAGCTTAAGGGAGGAGAGGACTCCCCAGAGACTCACCACGTGCAACTCTGAGTCTTCATTGCTACTACCCTCAGAATCTGGAACAGCAACAGGGAGGGACACCAGGGGACAGAGATCTAACCAGGAAACTCAGGAGAAGACCTATACCTCAGTGGCATAGCTGAGGAGCTGTGAAAGTCTCTTTGCATAACCACTGGATTATCTCTGCCACACCCTGCTTTATCTCTTGGTCAGGAGTCAGTGATTAAGCTAAGAAGCCTATTGATAGTTTAAAAGCCCTCAGGCTCCCATAGCCTACAGGGAAGAAAAAAAAAGAGGCTTTTAAACCACTGAGCTCCAACTCAGGGATTGAAAAAACTGTTAACTTCCACCACTGTAAAGCCTTTAATTAACTTACTTAGACACAAGTCAATCCAGGCAATAGTGATCAATAATTTGAAAAGTACTGATAAAGGGAACTCATAACAAAATATATAAAATGGTTAAAACAACAAGAAAAAATATTGGAGAATCGAACCAGGACAAGAGTCCAGCTAAAAGTCCTCCAGAGGGTGAAATCAAAACAACGAGTTCAACATCCAAACATTAGCTAAGGAAATAATAACAGGAGTGAGTAAAGAATTTGAAAAAATTGTAATCAGAAATGCAGGAACAACAAATGAGAATATGGAAGAAAATTCTAATTATCTCATGGTTATTAGAGCTGAAAGCTGAAATCGGTGAGCTAAGAAGGCAACTAGCTGAACAAGCTAAAACAGTATCAGAGCAGGGCAACAAAATAGATGAACTCCAGAAAGCAGTAGAGGGCAGAGAGAATAGAATCTATGAGGCTGAAGACAGAATTAGCAAGATTGATGATGAATTAGAGGCAACTAAAAAGAAGTAAGAGATCTCAAAAAGAGATTAAGAGATGCTGAAAACAACAACAGAGCCCTATGGGATGACTTCAAAAGAAACAATATACGCATTATTGGCTTAACAGAGGAAGAAAGAGAAGGAGAGGAAGAAAACATTCTCCAGGCCATAATAGCTGAAAATTTCTCTAGTCTAGACAACATCAAATACATAAAGATTCAGGAAGCCCAGAGGGTCCCAAACAGAATGAACCCAGACCTAAAGACACCAAGACATGTCATACTTAGAATGGAAAGGAATAAGGATAAAGAATAAGGATAAAGAAAGGATCCTGAAGGCTGCAAGAGAAAAACAAAGTCACCTACAGAGGAAAACCCATAAGATTAGCAGCAGACTTCTCCATACAAACACTACAGGCCAGAAGAGAATGGCAAGATATCTATTGAGTGCTCAATGAGAAAGGCTTTCAGCCAAGAATACTATATCCTGCTAGACTGTCATTCAGACTAAATGGAAGCATCAAAACCTTCTCAGACAAGCAACAGTTGAAGGAATCAACTATCACCAAGCCTACCCTGAAAGAAGTTCTGAAAGGTCTCCTATAAACAACCAGACCACCACAAATAGGACATATATCAAAACACTCTAAAACTCTACAAGAATGGCGTTAAAATATCTTCAATCTTTGATATCAATAAATGTCAGTGGTGTGAATTCACCTATTAAAAGACACAGAGTAGGAAGATGGATCAGAAAACACAACCCAACAATATGTTGTCTACAGGAAACTCACCTAACTCAACAAGACAAACACAAACTTAAGTGAAAGGATGGAAAACTATGATATAAGCCAATGGCCCACAAAAAAGGGCAGGAACAGCTATTCTCATATCTGACATGATAGACTTTAAAATAGATAAGATTTAAAAAGATAGGAATGGACCCTACTTAATGCTCAGAGGATCAGTCAATCAAGAGGACTTAACAATTATTAACATCTATGCACCCAATGAGAAGCCATCTAAACACATTGAACTTCTACTGAAAGAGCTACAGCAATATATTAACAGTAACACAGTCACAGTAGGGGACTTCAACACCCCACTCTCTCAACTTGACAGATCACTCAGGAAGAAAATCAGTAAAGACATAAGGGAGCTAAATGAAGAGATAGATAAACTAGAACTATTGGACATTTTCAGAGTCATTCATCCCAAGAAACTGGAATACACATTTTACTCAAGTCCACATGGGTCATTCTCAAGGATGGACCATATGTTAGGCTACAAAGACAGCATCAGCCAATTCAAGAGCACTGAAATCATCCCAAGCATCTTCTCAGACCACAGTGGAATTAAACTAACACTTAACAATCAACAAAAGATTAGTAACAGTCTCAAAATGTGTAAGCTCAACAGTACAGTTCTTAACAACTTCTGCGTCAAAGAGGAAATCAAGAAAGAAATCAAAATGTTTCCAGAGTTCAATGAAAATGAAGACACAAGCTATCAAAATATTTGGGACACAGGTAAAGCAGTCCTAAGAGGGAAGTTCATAGCTATACAAGCACACATTAGGAAACAAGAAAAAGCACAAATAAACAGCCTGATTGCACATCTTAAAGACCTAGAAGAAGAAGAACAAAGGAACCCTAAAGCAACCAGAAGGACAGAAATCACTAAAGTTAGGGCAGAAATAAATAACATTGAGAATAAGAAAACCATACAAAAGATCAATGAAAGTAAATGTTGGTTCTTCGAAATAGTAAACAAAATCGACAAACCTTTAGCTAGACTCACAAAACAAAAAAGAGAGAAGACCCAAATAAATCGGATAGTAAATGAAGGAGGAGATATCACAACAGACACCACAGAAATTCAACATATCATGCGAGGCTTCTATGAACAACTATATGCCACCAAGCTAGAGAACCTGGAAGAAATGGACGATTTCCTAGATACCTACCAACTTCCAAAACTAAGTAAAGAGGAAGTGGATACCATGAACAGGCGCATCACAGCTAATGAAATTGAAACAGTTATCAAAAATCTCCCCAAAAATAAAAGTCCTGGACCAGATGGTTTTACAAATGAATTCTACAAAACCTTGCAAGAAGAACTAATACCTCTACTTTTAAAAGTCTTCCAGAAGATTGAAGACACTGGAATACTCCCTGCCAGCTTCTATGAAGCCAACATCACCCTGATACCAAAAGCAGACAGGGAAACAACCAAAAAAGAACTACAGACCAATATCTCTGATGAACACAGATGCAAAAATATTGAACAAAATTCTAGCCAACTGGATACAGCAGTATATCAAATAGATTGTTCATCATGACCAAGTGGGGTTTATCCCAGGCATGCAAGGTTGGTTTAATATATGTAAATCAATCAATGTGATCCTCCACATCAACAAAAGCAAGACCAAAAACCACATGGTCATATCAATAGATGCAGAGAAAGCCTTTGACAAAATACAACATCCCTTTATGATCAAAACACTACAAAAAATGGGAATAGATGGAAAATTCCTGAAGATAGTGGAGTCTATATATAGCAAACCTACAGCCAACATCATACTCAATGGTGAAAAACTGGAAGCATTTCCCCTCAGATAAGGTACTAGACAGGGCTGCCCACTATCACCATTACTATTCAACATAGTTTTGGAAGTTCTTGCATAGCAATCAGGCAGGAGCAAGGAATTCAAGGCATACAGATTGGAAGAGAAGAAGTCAAACTCTCCTTATTTGCAGATGACATGATAGTATACATGGAAAAACCTAAGGAATCTAGCAAGAAGCTTTTGGAAATCATCAGGCAATACAGTAAGGTGTCAGGCTATAAAATTAACATTCAAAAGTCAGTGGCATTCCTCTATGCAAACACTAAGTTAGAAGAAATTGAAATCCAGAAATCAGTTCCTTTTATTATAGCAACAAAAACAATAAAATATCTAGGAATAAACCTAGCCAAAGAAGTGAAAGACTTGTATACTGAAAATTATGAGTCACTACTCAAGGAAATTGAAAAAGACACAAAGAAGTGGAAAGATATTCCATGTTCATGGGTTGAAAGAATTAGCATCATCAAAATGAATATATTACCCAGAGCCATCTACAGATTTAATGCTATCCCCATCAAGATCCCAAGCACATTTTTTAGGAGAATAGAAAAAAATGCTACAAATGTTTATCTGGAACCAGAAAAGACCTAGAATTGCCAAAACAATCTTGAGAAAAAAGAACAGAACCGGAGGCATCACACTCCCAGATCTCAAATTGTATATAGGGCCATTGTCATCAAAACTGCTTGGTACTGGAACATGAATAGACACACTGACCAGTGGAATAGAATTGAGAACCCAGAAATGAGGCCCCACACCTATGGACATCTAATCTTTGACAAAGGGGCCCAGACTATTACATGGGGAAAGCAGAGTCTCTTCAACAAATGGTGTTGGAAACAATGGGTTGAAACATGCAGAATGAGAACCCAGAAATGAGGCCCCACACCTATGGACATCTAATCTTTGACAAAGGGGCCCAGTCTATTACATGGGGAAAGCAGAGTCTCTTCAACAAATGGTGTTGGAAACAGTGGGTTGAAACATGCAGAAGAATGAAACTGAATCACTGTATTT
The DNA here is from genome assembly GCF_950295315.1 of Erinaceus europaeus. Classification (NCBI taxonomy): domain Eukaryota; kingdom Metazoa; phylum Chordata; class Mammalia; order Eulipotyphla; family Erinaceidae; genus Erinaceus; species Erinaceus europaeus. Next base: position 36,509,368 of record NC_080176.1, read on the forward strand.
CACTGAATACAAAAATAAATTCCAAGTGGATCAAGGCCTTGGATGTTAGACCACAAACTATCAAATACTTAGAGGAAAATATTGGCAGAACTTCTTTCCGCATACATTTTAAAGACATTTTCATTTCAATGAAATGAATCCAATTACAAAGAAGACTAAGGCAAGTATAAACCTATGGGACTACATCAAATTAAAAAGCTTCTTCACAACAAAAGAAACCACTACCCAAACCAAGAGACCCCTCACAGAATGGGAGAAGATCTTTACATGCCATACATCAGATAAGAGTTTAATAACCAACATATATAAAGAGCTTGCCAGACTCAACAACAAGACAATAAATAACCCCATCCAAAAATGGGGGGAGGACTTGGACAGAATATTCACCACAGAAGAGATCCAAAAGGCTGAGAAACACATGAAAAAATGCTCCAAGTCTCTGATTGTCATAGAAATGCAAATCAAGACAACAATGAGATATCACTTCACTCCTGTGAGAATGTCATACATCAGAAAAGAAATAAATTATAAAAAAAAATGAACTATGAAGTTCAGACTTATTCAAACTCTAAGCACATAGAATTTTATTCATTAAAAGCAAGTGTCTGCTTTCTTCCTTCTCCCCCCACCCGAGTCTAATATCATTTTTATTGAGGAAATATTGATTTACAGGCATTTTGTTGTCACAGGGGTACATTTCCACATCACTCCCAAGACAGGTATCGGTAAATTTCACCTTCAATCAAATCATTATTTTATTCCACCATAGGGACTTAGGCCCCACAATCTTCCTTTAGTTTTCTCCCCTTCCCTCTTCTGGGCCCCCAAATTAGACTACAGTCCATTGAGGATTAACCTTGTATTGTCCTTTGCTTTGTATCTTAGATTCTGTCTGTGAGTGAGACTATCTGGTATTTGTTCTTTTCTTTCTAGCTTATCTCCCCCAACATGACTCCATCTAGTTGTAGCAAAGGACAAGATGTCATTATTTCTTATATTTGTGTATATATGTCACACCTTCTTTAGCTATTCATGTGTCACTGGACACTTGCGTTGTCTCCAAATGTTGGCTATTACAACAGCACTGCCATGGCTGTAGATATGCATATATCATCTCAAGTAAATAGGTCTTTTTGCATTCTCTGGATAGATGTTTAGGAGAGGAATTGCTGGTGTATATGCTAGGCTGATTTTAATGTTTTCAGGAATCTGAACACTCTTTTTCACAGGGGCTCCACTAACTGTACTCCTACCAACAGTGTAGGAGAGCTCCCTTTTCTCCATATCCTTACCTCAAATGTCCGCTTTCTAACTAAAATATTATTGGGGCTTCTTGTAATCTTTAATAGAATATTTAGAGAACGTGTTGCCAATTCACTTTTGTATGATGAACACAGTTCAATTCTAAGGAACAAATTATAAATGCACATTATTTTTTAAATATTTTCTTTTTAAATTATTTTATTCTTACTTGATAGGACACAGAGAGAACTTGATTGGGGGGGAGGAAAATAAGAGGAGAGAGAAATAGAAATGCCAGCAGCTTGTGAAGCTTCCACCCTGCAGGTGGGGAAAAGAAGCTTGAACCAGGGTCCTTGCACATGGTAATGTAGGCACTCAATACAGTACACCACCACCCAGCCTGTATATTACTTTAATACAGCAGATCTTCAAATAGGGCTGGGGAACTATCACAGTATTTTGTATACCAGACTTTCATGTTTGAGGCCCCAGAAATCACAGTTCAATTCCAGGGACCTTCAAAAGTTTCCCTTTTCCACATGGCCATTAAATGCTTAAACCTAGGACCTCAAACATGGTAATGTGTACACTCAGTTAAGTGAGCTATCTCCTGCCCATCTGCCTTCATAGCTTGTTGGTATGCTTCTAGTTCTGCTTCTGGGATCCCTTCTATTACATTGCTTGACGTTGTGGTCTATTTACATGGTCATTCTGTTACACTGGTTTGGTTTCATTCCCTCTGCCTTTGGTTTAGTCCTTGCCTTTTCGAGCTTCTTCCTTCTCCCCACCCCATCCTGGATATTTCCTGGGTTCCTGACGCTGCCGCTGGAGGAGAGAGAAGCAGGACAGAATTGTGTGGTGATTAGATTAGTTTTTTGAACCATTCGCTCGTGAATAAAGATTAAACTGCATTCTCAGCTCAGCCATGAGTTTCTGGTCGTCTGTCTCCAGCCCTCGAAGCTAGCCCTGCATACTGGCACCCTGAACTTTGACCTACAATAGCTGACGCCAATCACAAGTCCATGGTTGTCAGTAGTACTTCTGACTCGCTGGCAATGAGCTCAGGGGTTCCTATGGCCCATACCTCAGGTTTGGAAACGCACCCAAATGTTTGGAAAACCTCTGGAAGACACATCTTTTATTATTTCCTGTTTATTATACAGGATTCGGTTTGGGGACAACCAGAGGGATGAGAAGTGGGGGGAGGAATGCAGAACTGCTATGTCCTTTGAATGTCCCACTCTCCCAGTGCCAACCAACCCAACATCTCTCTGAAGCCCAGCATTTAGGGGACTATGGATGCTTCATTACTTGGATATTATTGATTCAACCACTGCCCATTAGTCCCTCTAACTGTGGCTTGGCTTTTCTGGAAACCAACCCCCACCCTAAAGTTTGCCAAGAATCACCAAAGTGGGGGGACTGGGTGGTGGCACACCTGGTTAAGAACACACATTACAGGGCACAAGGACCCAGATACAAGCCCCTGGTCTCTACCTGCAGGGGGAAGGTTTCACAGGTGGTGAAGCAGGTCTTCAGGTATCTCGCTACCTCTCTAACTTCCCCTCCCCTCTCAATTTCTCTCTGTCTCTATCCAATAATAAATAAACAAAATATTTTAGAAGAAGGTGAAGAAGGAAGAGGAGGAGGAGAAGAGGAGGAGGAGAAGGAGAAGGAGGGGGAGGAGAAGAAGAAGGAGGAGGAGGAAGAGAAGAAAGAGGAGAAGGAGGAAGAGGAAGAGGTGGAGGAGGAGAAGGAGGAAAAGGAGGAGAATCACCAAAGTGGAACAAGATAGGCTCCTATCACCCAGGAAATTTTAAAGAATGCAAGATAGGAGCTCTGTGTTGGAAACTGATGACACAAGATCAAATATAGGAGGGAGAAAATGCAATGGTTATATATACAGACTGTCATGGCCGAGGTTCTGAGGTCCCATGTTCAGTCCTCCACACCACTACCATAAGCCAGAGCTGAGCATTGCTCTGATTAATTAATTAATTGAGTAATTAATTATGTATTTATTAGTATAAGCATACAAGTTTTGTTACTACTCAGTATAAAAGAGGATGGCCCTGGCAACTCCCTTCTTTTGACTTCTGAACCCCTACCCTCACCTGAGAAGGGATTTAGTCTGAACACTTTTTGTAAGAACACTCCACCACAAAGTCCAATGAGGCTGTCATCTACCAGCATGTAGTCGTGAGACAAGACTTTAAGTAGCATTGCATTCTAGAAGTTCTTACCTTCTATTCAGGTGCTCAGGAGCCAGTTATCAGCTGAGTGGCCACAGTACTGAAAGCACTTAGATGAGCACTAAGGTTGAATTGGGAAATCCAGGCTTATTCAATGCTCAGGCACATGGATCTCATTTAACACAAGCCCTATAAATACACCTGCCTCACCATGTGGGTGATCCAGATTCAAGTCCCTGCCCCTCACTAGGGGAGATTTTGATGCAGTTGTCTCTCTCAGTATCTCAGTCTCTTTTTATAACTGAAGGAGTCAACCCAGAGTGGTAAAGCCTTGAAGATGACAAAAAAAAAAAATCAACCCTTGGTTTACAGATGAGAAGCATTTTCCTCACTGTAATTGACCACTAGCTTCTCCCGAGATAAAGCTAGGAAACTGCCATGAAACTTCAGCTATGGAGAATGGAATTCTGACTCTGATGGACTAAGCAAGATCAGTGAGACATCAATCCAAAATGTTTCTGCAGAAACCCAGAAGTGTTTTCTTCCATCCCTCAAATGCCACAGAGATTCTCACCTACCCCATGGGATTATAAACTAAAGAAAAAATAAACAGATGGGATTATATCAGATTTAAAAGCTTCTACACATCAAAAGAAAAATGCACATTGAAAGATTAAAAGGCAGCCAAGCAACTGGGAGGAGCTATTCAGACATCAAACATCTGACAAGAGACTATTGAATGTTTATGAAGAAAGCAACTCGTCAACAACAAAACCATAAATACCTCAACTATGAAATGGACAAAAGACCTGAACAGACTATTCTCTGAAGAAGAAATTCAGATGGCCCACAGACATGTGAATAAATGCTCCCCATCACTTATTATGAGAGAAACACAAATTAAGACCACAATGAGGGATAGTCTCACACCAGTGAAAGCAGCCTATATCTACAAGACAGGAAATGACAAGTGCTGGTGAAGACATGGAGAAAAGTTGCTGATTTTTTGTTTATGTAACAATAACTTCCAAGACTATGGTCCTATGTTTACATGTACTAGTAGGATACGCTTTTTGAAAGCCTCTGAATCACTCAAATAGCAGAGGAGCTGTAACATATGCACAACTGAATCGGTGTTATGCTCAGGCTATTGGCACCTAACTAGCATGTCAGTAAGAACTGGGGTGGTGGAACCAGAAGCTCAGGACCTGAAAACAGATGTGGGCTTTGAACTTCAGAAGGAAGTTCAAAGAATGTTGGGAAACATTCCAACAGCAGCCTTAATAGTTCTTCCACTGGAGGATACCTTCAGAAATGCCAGAGAAAGAATCAAAGAACTAAGTAGCCAGAGCCATTGCCTCACACAAATCCAGGGAATGCTATTCCCAGCAAAACAGTGAACTGCACAGTGCAGATACAGGCCTTTGGAAACAATGCCTTCTCCACAGTGTGCCTTTGATTCCCCCAAGACATGTGCCATAGGGAATTTGGAGAACTGGTTTTGTCCTGGACGAGGAAACAGATCCTTCTCCTCATGAAGCTGAGAGGAGGATGTGGCTGTCAGCAAATAGGACTTCATTCTGTTCTTCCTCCTCCCAGAGTCCACTTGTACTTGGAAACACTTTTCCCCTTGTACTTGGAAAGAGACCAATTTAAGAATGAGGACGTTTGAAGACCTGCTCTGCTACTTGCCAGTTGTGTGGCCTTGGGTGACTTGTTTGTCTTCTCTAAGTCTCCGGCTTCCTGTCTGTAAAGGGAGGTAACTGTACCTAATACTCAGAGTCATCATCACCACTAAGGAAAAATTCTGCTTTTCTTAGTAGATTCTGGGCCTTTCTTTCTGTGTGGGGTTAGGTCAGGAAGGAAAATGAGAAAGGAGGCTGATTTGATTTGCAGGGGAGAAAAACAGTTTCAGAGGAAGAAGGAAAAACATATTTTAAAAGAATGAGAGGCCAGGGAGATAGCATAATGGCTATGCAAAAAACTTTCATGCCTGAGGCTCTAAAGTTCTAGGTTCAGTCTGCCACCATCATAAGCAGTGTTCTGGGAAAGAAGGAAGGAAGGAAGGAAGGAAGGAAGGAAGGAAGGAAGGAAGGAAGGGAGGAAAGGAGGAAGGGAGGAAGGAAGGAATGAAGGAAAGAAGGAAGGAGGGAAGGAAGGAAGGAAGGAAGGAAGGAAGGAAGGAAGGAAGGAAGGTAAATGAAGGAGAGACTGGAGGGAGAAAAGAAGGGAGGGAGGGATGGAAGGGGAAAGAAACGAAAAAGAATAGAACCATGGTGCTAGGCTGGACTGGAAAAAAGATGTGAGACAAAAGAGGGAAGAAGAGAAATTTAGGCTTAGCTATATATGTAGAGTTCATTTATGTCATCCAAAGCTTCCTGAAGCCAAAATATACCTTATTTTTAAAAGTTAACAAAATTACTCATACATTTAAAAATGCTTCCAGATCTTTTGATATGAACAATAATAAAATATTCAATAGGAAAAAATACTAAATTTAAGGAAGTGCTTAAACGTATACCTGTGGATAAGTGGTATTCTGTATTCTGAACGATGGGTCTTACTATTTGGTGTAAGCATCCAAACGCGCGTGTACACACACACACACACACACACACAAACATATACATTTTTTAACTTACTTTCATCTATCTTATAACACTGACTTGTTTTAGTGGTCCCCAAGGTGAAATGTGGAGATTATATTTGGAAATAGAGACAGGAGAGCTTATGAATGTTAAACTATAGGTTTATGGTTTGTTTGTTTTAGTTTTAGAGACTATTCCTAAATTTCTCTGCATGTTTTTTGTGTATCCTCACAAAACTGAGAGCTAGATGAAGAAAAAAATAAGCAGCTTTTCTTTCTTCCTTTCTTATGATCCAACTTCTCACACTCACCACATTTTTTTTCCTTTGCTGAAGAATGTGACAAGTCACTTAACTCCCATCCTCATGTGCAGTGCACAAAGCTGTTTGTATTACCCCTGTATTCCCTTGCTGAGGCAATAGAGCAATTCATCTCAACATCTGGCCATGAAATGAACACTTGCCCATGAAGCGAAGGTTCCTAGTAAGGCTGGAGTGGTGTTTAGATTAATGAAACCCTCTACTTGCTGGCATGTTCACATGATATAGACAGAAAGACAACGAAACTGATGTGCTTTCAGCAACTTTATGAAACACAGAGTACCTACCACCACATTGTAACAGACTAGACTTAACTGCCAGAGGAGCTGCAAGTACAAACATTTACCCAAATTCTGCTATCATCATTCTATTCTTGGGAGAGAACTGGCTGCTATAAAATGTGATGACTTTAAAGAAGGATCTGTAACTGACATTCCCATCTATTTCAGAGGCACCTTCATGCCAAAAAAGAAAAGAAAGGAAGGAAGAGAGGGAGGGAGAATGGAAAAAAAAGGAGGGAGAAACAGACTGGGTGATATGTCACCTGGTAGAACACACAATTGATCATACGTGCAAATCCAGTTCAAGTTGGCCATAGGAGAGCACCATGCAAAGGAGAAGCTTCACAAGGAGTGAAACGATTCACTATATCATATCTCCTTCTCTGTCTCTCTATTCCTCCTTATCTCACCTTCTAACTGGAAAAAGGAAAGAATCAGAAAGACTCCTCAAAGCTCTTGAGTCAGTGATGCTAATGATTATGATGACAAGTAATAATAATGGTCTTCTCTTATTGAACAGGAAAGTGTGGAAGGAAGTGCAGAAGGTTCAGAACAAAAAAAAATCATGGAATTTTAAAATTTGGGAAACACTGAGAAATTGATGAATTTTATAAGATCAAATGACACAGTATATTTGCTTAATAAACTGACTTTAATAATTAACTATAAGTAGGCTTTTTAGCTTAATCACTCACTCCTTGATCAAGAGATAAATCAGGGAGGGGAGAGATAGCACAGTGGTTATGCACAGAGACTCTCACATCCCGAGGATCCAAAGCTCCAGGCTCAATTCAGCTTCTCTGACTGTAGCCACATTTAGTGATTGAAGGTCAGAATCAGATTTAACACTAACTTTCACTCTAAATGTCCTGTATTTAGTAGACCACAATCCACTCCTTAAAGACATGCTTTAACTGGGCACTTCTTAAATTCTAGGCTTTTAAATGCAAGTAAGATAAACAGATACACATGTGCTTACTTGTTAACTCCATTGACACTAACTAACTATTAAACACACATGAACAATGCAGAGTTGCGAGGGAAGATAAATGAATCAAGGAAAATCTCAAGGTGGAGGGTAGATAGCATATTGGTTATAAAAACAGACTCCCATGCCTGAGGCTCCAAAGTCTCAGGTTTAGTCCCCTGCACCACCATAAGCCAGAGCTGAACAGTGCTCTGATAACAAAACAAAACAAAAACAAAATAAAAGGAAAATCTCTGCTCCATTGAAAATGTATAGTTCTATGTGCTCTTGAGGGATTAATGAGCGATAAGATCATGAAAGACAGATGAGTCACCAGAAGACAAAAGAGAAAATGTAAGTACCTTGTAAGACAGATAAGCACATCAGTGGTCACCAGGATTCACCAGGGAGTGAATAGTGTGGGGAAAACATTTTCTTCTTCCTGCCTGCAGCAGCTTTTTTATGTAGCTTGGGCTTCCTTGCAGCATGGCAGTCTCACAAAATGGTCAGAGAGCCAGTATTTCTGGGTCTTGCTCTTGCTCATTGTTCCATAACACAAGGCAGTTGGTTATAGACAGAAACCCCCCTGTGAGGGGCTAACTCAGTTCAGGAAAGCCCATGCCTTTATAAAAACCAGTTCTCCAGGAGTCAGGTGGGAGCGCGGTGGGTTAAGTGCACGTGGCACAAAGTGCACAGACCGGCATATGAATCCTGGTTCAAGCCCCCGGCTCCCCACCTGCAGTGGGGGTGGTCGCTTCACAAGCAGTGAAACAGGTCTGCAGGTATCTGTCTTTCTCTTCCCCTCTCTGTCTTACCCTCCTCTCTCCATTTCTCTGTCCTACCCAACAACAATGGCGTCAATAACTACAACAATTAAAAAAACAAGGGCAACAAAAGGGAATAATTGAACAAATATTTTTTAAAAACCTGTTCTGCTCCTTCTTCAAGAGTTAAAGAATCCCACAATTTACTCAATCATAAAGAAAAGTTAGTGTTCATCAACTTCGGCCTGAGAGTGAGATCATCCCATATTCATCCTTCTGTTTCTGACTTATTTCACTCAACATGATTTTTTCAAGGTCCATCCAAGATCGGCTGAAAACGGTGAAGTCACCATTTTTTACAGCTGAGTAGTATTCCATTGTGTATATATACCACAACTTGCTCAGCCACAAGTCGAACCTGAAATGGAATTGGAGTATTACACCAAAGTAAAAGACTCTGGGGTGGGTGGGTGGGTGGGGAGAATACAGGTCCATGAAAAATGATGAATGAAATAGTGGGGGTTGTATTGCTAAATGGGAATCTGGGGAATGTTATGCATGTAAAAAAAAAAAAAAGTAGAAACGCAAAGCAGAAATTGACTGAGTTTGGAGTATGGCACCAAAGTAAGAAAGCAGAAGTATACTAGAGTTTGCAGTGAGTACCTCCCTAATACTTCCTCTCCACTTTTCCAAGCTTTGGGTCCATGATTGCTCAACAATTTGTTTGGCTTTGTATGTTAACTCTCTTTTCAGTCACCAGGTTCCAGGTGTCATCAGGATGCCGGCCAGACTTCCCTGGATTGAAGACACCACCAATGTGTCCTGGAGCTCAGCATCCCCAGAGACCCATCCTACTAGGGAAAGAGAGAGGCAGACTGGGAGTATGGACCGACCAGTCAACTCCCATGTTCAGCAGGGAAGCAATTACAGAAGCCAGACCTTCTACCTTCTGCAACCCTCAATGACCCTGGGTCCATGCTCCCAGAGGGATAGAGAATGGGAAAGCTATCGGGGGAGGGGGTGGGATATGGAGATTGGGCGGTGGGAATTGTGTGGAGTTGTACCCCTCCTACCCTATGGTTTTGTTAATTAATCCTTTCTTAAATAAAAAAAATAAAAAAAAAAGAAAAGTTAGTGTTCAAACAAGTGGAATCTAGATTTAGATTTAACTCGACATCAGTTTTCTCTAAGATCAGTTGGTGAATGTTGTCTTTATATGTAGGGATATTTCCTAAACTAAGGTAAATCAATACAATTGTAAGTCTGCAGCCCCAGTGGGGCAGGACTAACTGACATGGCCCTAGGGGTGCTGGAGCTGATAAATTCAGGCAAATAACTCTGTTTTCTGCTTACAGGAACTGTTTTACAAGAAACAGCTGCTGCTGACACACACACACATATATATATATTAAAATGTTTTATTTATAAAAAGGAAACATTGACAAAACCATATGATAAGAGCGGTACAGCTTCGCACAATTCCCACCACCAGACCTCCATATACCAACCCCTCCCCTGATAGCTTTCCTCCTCTTTAACCCTCTGGGAGTATGGACCCAAGATCATTGTGGGATGCAGAAGGTTGAAGGTCTGACTTCTGTAATTGCTTCCCTGGTGAACATGGGCGTTGAAAGGTTGATCCATACTCCCAGCCTGTCTCTCTCTTTCCCTAGTGGGGAAGGGCTCTGGGGAAGCAGAGCTCCAGGACATATTGGTGGGATTGTCTGTCCAGGGAAGGCTGGTTGCATCCTGCTAGCATATGGAACCAGGTGGCTGAAAAGAGAGTTAACATACAAAGCCAAACAAATTGTACAACAATTATGGACCTAAAGGCTGGAATAGTGCAGATGAAGTATTGGGGGGGGGGGGGTCCTCCACTTTGTAGATAGCTAGTAGGCATATTTTAGTTATATTTCAAAGGGCCTGTAGCTATACTAGTGTTTTGTTTGTTTTTGTTTGTTTGTTTGCCTGAGCCTGAAATCTGATATGCAGGTGAATCCTAATTATTGTCTGGGGAGATGATGTCATGGCTGGGAAAAGGACTAGAAAGCTGGATCAAGGTAGAGAGTAGCTCCCTAATATGGGAAAGGGGTATAAATATTACTGTAAACCCCATCAATTTTATGTGATTTGGGGCCCATAATTAGCTTAGGAGCCTGTGTGACCTCTACATCCCTCTAGATCTGAGCTCACATTCTGTGGTCATGAGTAGGAACATTCCATACTGCCCCAGTATCGACCCATCTTCCTCAGTTGTATCATAGAGTATGTTGTCCATCCTCTCTTCAGAGGATGGAACATTCTCTACCATTGTTGATCCAGGTTGAGGGCAAGGTCCTATAGGGGCCCACAAAGGGGTCTATTTTGTTGTTCCTGATAGAGATGACCAGTCACAATGGAGAGAGGGATTTATTTGAGGTCTAGGCCCATCAAGTCTGTTTGGGAGACTCAGGACTCCCCGATTAGGGCCCCAGCTGGTGGAATGGCCTGATAGTGACTAAAGAGTCTTCATTAAAGTATGCCACTCTCTTTCCCTTATTCAGCTTTTGCAGTCCTTGCTTTGCTAAGGTTAGCTTTAGAGTGAGTGAGAGAACTATAATAGGAAGTAGGTGAGGAGGGTATCTAAATCTAAGTGGACACTATTTCATTATGAACTTTATACTGACTCACTAAGACTTGTGTATTTTCAGGTATATATTTTGCCCTAATTTATAGATATATGTGAACATATGCTCTATCTTACGGGACCTGACCTACATCTAGGTTTTGGGATTTTGTTAGGAAGTGAACCTCCTGGAATGGAATTAGAGACTACCATGAAAGGAAAGATGCTGATGATATATTAAAATTGTTTGCAAGTCTACAGCCATATCACCCTGAACATGCCCAATCTCGTCTGATCTCGGAAGCTAAAACTGTTTGCAAAGAAAAAAGACAAAAACTCATACATATAATCTCTCTTACTACTGCTTGTGTTGTGCCTTCAGGGGAAAAAAAAAATATTTAAACAAAGAAGGAAAACCCATCCTGTTGTAAACAGTCAAATGACCTTAGGGCCCCACTCTCTTTATCCAGAAGCTACCTCCTGATTTTTAAGAAAAAGACAGAAAGGAGGTGAAAGATTCAAGCACTGCTTCTGCACTTCAGATTGCAATGAAATGTCTTTCCATTCTTTTTTTTTTTTTTTACACCAGCTCTGGCTTATGGCGGTGCAGGGGATTGAACCTGGGACTTTGGAGCCTCAGGTATGAAAGTCTCTTTGCATAACCATTATGCTATCTACCCCTGCCCAAATGCCTTTCAATTCTTGCTAAAGCTGGTATGACAGTGTTTGGCACAGACATTGACCAGGTGCCTGTCCTCATGCAGCTCTAATTGGTGGCCTCTCCTCCCCTCACACCCCTATCTGTTCTATCTGCTCACTTACACATATTTCCTAAATGAAACTACTTTTCATTTAAATTCATGGAGCTAACCCTAACCCCAACTGTATCATCTCTGCCCCTCAATTATTGCTGTAGCCTTATATATGGTCTCTTCCCAAACAAGTCTCCATGGTTAGTAAGCTAATACTTTTTTACTTCCAGAAAATTAAATTATCTGATCTTCCCTAAATAGGAAGCCTCAGGTGGTAAACATAAAATAATTAAGTTTCTCCACAATGAACTTTTTTCACAAGGGATCTGCTATAAGAATTAATACAAATAATCTGCTCATTTGAGGGGGAAATTTCATTATTTTTACCGCATTTTTAGTTGTGTTGCTGACGGAGTTCTGACCTCTGCTGAGAGCAATAATAAAGCATATGCTGTGACTTTTGTGTTGTTTATGCTCATTCAGATGATGCCCTTTTTATACCTCGTAATGCTCTAATTACTCAGAAACAACCACAAAGCAATTTGGACCAGCTAGAATCCCCTCTCAGTTTTGTGATTTTGTGTTGTCCCTACATTGTATACAAGAAGACTTGACCTGGAGCTGGCAGTGAGAAATGTGTAATTAGAAGCACTTCCTAAGAAAGTGACAAGTGAAGACTTGAGGATTTCCGCAGGAGGCTGAAGCTGCAGATACTCATTATAGGTACTTGGGAGGCACAGCTGCCCTGCTGAAAACCATGTCTAATTGCTGTGGCACTGGATGCAGACATGGAGGACAGCCCAGGGCTGCCCAGAGCAAGAAATGGTGTCGATGGCAACACATCACTCCATTTTTAAGCTGTCCACTTATTTCTGTTTCATAGAAAGACATCTCTTAGTGTTTCTTCCCCTCCACTTTCTCCTCCTACCTATCTCAGACCATGTGCCAGCAATGAATACCCTCTAGGTCTAACATTCTGTGGTAGTTAATGCTAACTGAGTTAAGTGCCCTTAGTTTTACCTCCCACCAGTCAGTAACTACTGCACCATGAAGCATCTTTTCCAACCAAATTATTATTTAATCAAAACAAAAGAAAATGAACTCTTATTGCTGTTAACAATTATCAACATTCCCTATGAATCTAAATGGGTATAGAGGAGGTTTTAAATTCAAGAGCTGTCCCTCTTGGGGTGGGGTTGAAGATGGTCAGTTAAGAAGGGCTTTCTTAGTTGTGGTATATATACACAATGGAATACTATACAGCTATCAAGAACAGTGAACCCACCTTCTCTGACCCATCTTGGACAGAGCTAGAAGGAATTATGTTAAGTGAGCTAAGTCAGAAAGATAAAGATGAGTATGGAATGATCCCACTCATCAACAGAAGTTGAGAAAGAAGATCTGAAAGGGAAACTAAAAGCAGGATCTGACTAAATTGAAAGTAGGGCACCAAAGTAAAAACCCTGTGGTAAGGGGTAGACATGTGGCTTCCTGGGCCGGTGGGGGGTGGGGGTGGGTGGGTGGGATGGGACACAGTCTTTTGGTGGTGGGAATGGTGTTTATGTACACTCCTAGTAAAGTGTAGTCATATAAATCACTAGTTAATTAATATGAGAGGGGGAAAATTAATTGTATATCTCGAAGTTTTTAAAACACAGACTCAGTCTTACTCAATCTTCTTAATATATAGGCTGTGTATTTGATATGCGGACTCTCTCAAAAGCCTAGACCAAGTAGATCAGAGGCAACCAGTGGCACAGCTATTTACAAGATACTGGGTACTATACAGCAAACCCTAACAAAAGGACTTTTCAAAGTTAACCCAATTACCAAATAATGTGATGATAACATTAACTATCCATTGACTTTTTGAACCCTAAGACAGCAGGAACCTCACATCTGCACTAGAGAGCCTATATTTCCCCCAGTCCTGGAACCTTAGGATAGGGCCCACTTTCCCGCATGCCTCTCCCAATCCATGTCAAATAATATTGCATCAGCCGATTGCAACCTAATCAACGCAACGATTGCCACCTCGACATGCTTCAGCTCAGACTGTGTCCAGAGACTTCAGGTGTGGAATGACAACCCTTCAGCTTCATTACTCGGGTGAGACCTTTCCTTTCATAGCATTCTCTAATTCCATCCCAGGTGGATCACTTTCTAACAAAGTCCCAAAACCTAGATATAGACCAGGTTCTGTGAGAGCATATGTTCACATGTATCCATAAACAAGTGCAAAATATATACCTGAAAGCAGAAGTGCACTAGAGTTTGCAGTGAGTACCTCCCTAACACTTCCTCTCCTCTATTCCAAGCTTTGGGTCCATGATTGCTCAACAATTTGTTTGGCTTCGTATGTTAACTCTTTTTTTAGTCACCAGGTTCCAGATGCCATCAGGATGCCTGCCAGGCTTCCCTAGACTGAAGACCCCACCAATGTGTCCTGGAGCTCAGCTTCCCCAGAGACCCACCCTACTAGGGAAAGAGAGAGGCAGACTGGGAGTATGGACCGACCAGTCAACTCCCATGTTCAGCGGGGAAGCAATTACAGAAGCCAGACCTACCTTCTACAACCCACAATGACCCTGGGTCCATGCTCCCAGAGGGATAGAGAATGGGAAAGCTATCAGGGGAGGGGGTGGGATATGGAGATTGGGCGGTGGGAATTGTGTGGAGTTGTACCCCTTCTACCCTATGGTTTTGTTAATTTATCCTTTCTTAAATAAAAAATAAATTTAAAAAAAAGAAGGGCTTTCTCTGCATACAAAGGGCTGCTTGGAGCACCCATAAGGACTACTCACCCAGGCAGAGGAGGTGGGAATACATGAGAAAGTCACATAAGCAACACACCCAGGCTTTCACCCATCTTCTTTGTTGATACCCTTCCAACCAAGTGTCCCAAGTTCTTCCAGGGATTATCTGAAAAGAAGACTTCTTCCTTGAACAGTGAAAATGTGAAATCTGCATGTACAATTATGAACACACTTTATATTTTCTTAAACATTTTAAATTATCAATTTATTATTTTTTATTTGATAGGACAGAGAGAAACTGAAAGGGTAGGGGGAGGTACAGAAGAGGAGAGAAAGAGTGACACCTGCTTCACTGCTCATGAAGCATCCCTCCAGCAGGTGAGCGCCGGGGATTGAACCTGGGACCTTGTTCATGGTAACATGCTCAACTGGGTGTGCCAACACCTCCCCCTTAACTACAGTTTCTGATCTCTGATGATGTGGTTAGCACACACAGTCTCTACCGAACCTGCAGTGTGAATTCCTGTTCCACAAGTGGGAAAACTGAGGCTGAGAGAGATTATTCTGGTTAAGATTCACCACACCCTGGTAAAAAGCAGCACTGGCCTTTGATTCCTATTCTTTTCATCACATGGGAGTGTTACTTATGTGTGGTCATGTGTGAAGAAGTCAATCACAAAAATAAGTATCTTGAATCACTCTCATTAAAATGTATTTTGTAGGGGGCCTGGTGGTAGCACAGCAGGTTAAGCGCACATGGTGGGAAGCACAAGGACCAGCATAAGGATCCGGGTTCGAGTCCTTGGCTCCCCACCTGCAGGGGGAGTCACTTCACAAGCAGTGAAGCATGTCTGCAGGTGTCTGTCTTTCTCTATCCCCTCTGTCTTTGCCTCCTCTCTCAATTTCTCTCTGTCCTATCCAATAACAACGTCATCAATAATAACTACAACAACAATGATAAATAACAAGGGCAACAAATAGCCTCTAGGAAGTAGATTCATGGTGCAGGCTCTGAACCCTAGCAATAAGCCTGGAGGCAAAAAAAAAAGTATTTTGAAAGCAAAAAGCTTCCTACAATCAGCTGAGTCTAAAATCTCAGCTTCTTACTTATTTATTTTTTAAAAAATATTTTTAAATGATTTGGTGTAATATACAAATAACACAAAAATTACCCTCCTAACCATCTTTATGTGCTTAAGTGACATTAAGCACATTCCCACTGACAGGCAACCATCACCACCATTCATCTCTAGCCATGTCTGCATCTTATAAAACTGAAGCTCTGTCCACAAACAACTGCTCATCCCTTCTCTCAACCCATCCTCCGCCACACAAGCCCCTGGAAACCAGAGAGATGGGGGGTGGGGAGTAGAGGGAGAGGACATCATAGCAATGAAGCTTCCTCCAGTGTGGCAGAGGCCACTGGAACATGGATGGATGTCGTATGCTTTACATTGGTTTGTCCTAGCCCTCCCCCCGCCAAGAGAATTGGATCAGTCCTGTTAATTTCGCGGGCCTGCTTGGCCCCACCCGAAGGAACCCCGGGAGAGGGTTCCTGAGTTCGAGAGTAAGAGAGTTGCAGAGCTTCAGAGTACGAGAGTTCGAGAGTTCCTGAGTTCGAGAGTTTCAGGGTTTCAGAGTAAGAGAGAGTGCCAGAGAGAAAGAGTTCCTGGGTTCCTGAGTTCCAGAGTAAGAGACAGTTCCTGAGTTCGAGAGTAAGGGAGAGTGCTTGTGCCACCCCAGCCGTTGTCTCCACGTCTCTGTTACCCGCCTGTGAAGCAAGCCGGCCCGGCAAGAGCCTTACGAATTTTTAACAACAGATGGAGCACATGGCAAAAGTACACACTATCCAGGTAGGGCCCTATTTTCACTCCTGTCTCTGAATTTGATTGATCTTGGGAGTAGAAGCATATGTCATTTGTCTTTTTGTGATTATTTCACTTCACATAATGTCCTTAAGATTCATCCATATTGTAGCATGTATCAGTTCCCCTCCTTTCTAAAACAGTAATAGGTGGAAAAGTCACTATGCATTTGTGCATTAAAAAATATACCATGACTTTTCTGACAAACCGATATTTCACTGTCAGTATATAGTTCATTTTTTTTGCTCGTCTAACTATGGCTGAGCACTTCAGTTGCTTCAACCTTACACCAGTCCTTGCACTTTGTGCCATGTGAGCTTAACCTGCTACACTACCACCTGACTCCTAGTTGCTTCCATCTTTTGGCTCCTGTGAATCATGTTGCTGTGTGGACATCTTTACTGCTAAGATTGAGACTGAGAAGAATGGCTCTTAAAGGAGGACACAGGCCACTTAATCTTCCTCAGCTTAAGCAATCAGCAGAGTGCCACATGGATCATTAACCCAACCACAAAGGCAGGGGAGAGAGCTGCTTGATGCCCACAGCTCCAACAGGTTGGCCAGCTGGAGCACCAAAAGCTCACCCTAACATACCTGAGGAGGAGCTTAGACATTTAAGTCCAGAACTTTAGCTTCTGAGGAAAACAAGGTTCTTCAAACTCAAATGACTCTGGCCTCGATTGTGGACTTTTGCCTGGGAATCCATGAACTAATCCTGCCACCTTCTTCCAGCCACTGGGTACAGTAGGGGTACGGTAAGTGGTGTTCTACTCCAGAAGTTACCATCATAGAATTTTGTTTAAATTGTGAGGAAGGGCTTTTCTGGATGTCCTGATGGCTGGGAGACATTAATGATATTCAACATATGGGGCTGGGGACTCTGCCATTTGTGAAGTAGTTGCTCACAACAGAGAATTGTCCTGCATTGTGAGTCACCTTCAACAGTCTCAATACAGTGTCTTGTAAGTGGAAAGCCCATATGATCGGCTAGGCCTAAAACCCAGTTATGTTTGACAATTGAACACAAGAGTGATTTTGCGTGTTTTTTTCACATATACCAGATTTCCCAAGAATGCAACTACTGAGTAAGTTAGATGAGGCTGTGCTTTTCAGTAATTAAAACTTTACAACTGGGAGTCGGGCTGTAGCGCAGCGGGTTAAGCGCAGGTGGCGCAAAGCACAAGGACTGGCATAAGGATCCCGGTTCGAACCCCGGCTCCCCACCTGCAGGGGAGTCGCTTCACAGGCGGTGAAGCAGGTCTGCAGGTGTCTATCTTTCTCTCCTCCTCTCTGTCTTCCCCTCCTCTCTCCATTTCTCTCTGTCCTATCCAACAACGACAACAACAATAATAACTACAACAATAAAAAGGGCAACAATAAAACTTTACAACTAAAAATTTACGATGCAATGGCGCCTAGCATGTGAGTTGCAAAAAGTATATATGCCCTTAATAGCTGCTGCTGAATGGCCACATTCAGGAGAGCCTATGCTAAGGGGCAAGCATCCAGCTCATTCCTTAGTTCTTCTAATGTAGACACCCCAGAATGTACATATTAAAATATACATTAGGGGGCCAGGAGGTGGCTCACCTGGTAAAGCATACCATGCACTCAGTTCCAGCAAGCCCCCAGCCACCATATGGGAGTACTGTGCAAAGGGTAAGCTCCATGAGTGGAAGCAGTACTGTGGTGTCTTTCTTCCTTCTCTCTACCCCTTTCTCTTTGCCTTCTATCTAGAAAAAAAAATCCACCTGGAGTATTGGCATTATGCAGGCATGAAGCCCCAACGAAGGTCTGACAGCAAGGAAAGAAGATATATTATTATAATTTATATAATATACATTGTTATTATAAATGTATATCCTCGTATTTATTCCTTATTTTATACTCAGCATACTATTTTACTTTCATTTTTGAACATTATGTGATTGACAATATTGAACCATGATTCCTCATCCCAAATTCTTGGGGACTGCTTCATATGTTTCAGAATTCAAAACTTTTTAGATTTTAGAAAAATAATGTGGTCTACATACAACACATTATATAAGCTCTCCATGGGATCTAAAATAGCATCCTACAGTCAAGCTCACTTGAATTTCTATAGCAAAAGACATAAATAGACACATGGAGTGAGATAAATAAAACTGTATACTGTAGCTGCAGGTTAACTCAGCAAAACCCACTTTGGGTTTCAGAGCTGTTTGAATCCGGATCAGGGCATGTGACCCTGTCTTTCTGGCTCTCGCCTGGCAGTAGTAAGGGGGTAAGGAAGAAGTCGGTCTGACCCACTGAGAGTGAGTTTCTACCCACCAATCAAACTCAGAACCCTTCCACCCCTCCATGTCACCACACATCAGTGGCTCAAGTGAGTGGAACCTGGTTATTGTCTATCCTGTCTGTTAGATTCTGATCTCATCAGGTCACTGTCATTGTCATCAGAACAAGCCCCCTTTCCCCCTCCCACCTCCTAATTTACCATATTTGAGGAGCTCAGCACCACTGCCCTCCCCACCTTCTCCTCTTCCACCATTAACCAAAGATAAGCTATTTTCTCTGCCTGAAATTCCCACTTTACCCTAGCCCTTGAACTCTAGGTGAGTGATTCCTTCTTTAACCCCAGGCTAAAAGACAGCTATTTATAACTTGGGAGGTGGCATAGTGGATGAAGTACTAGACTCTCAGTCATGAGGTCCCAAGTGCAATCCTGATTATCACATGTGCTAGAATGGTGCTCTGCTTCTCTTTCTCTAATGAGTAAAGATCTATTATTTAAAAGCCACCTATTCACGAGATTTCCTCAGAATCCAAACAGCATTTACCTCTCAAGAGAAATCCTGCAACTCTTGGTATATTCATTCATCACAGAAATGTATGTTGTGAGTGCTTATTGTGTGCCAGATTAAGAGTTCTAGGAAAAGTCTCATTCTCAGAGGATCCCAGAGCTCAACAAACATGATTATAATGTAACGTGCAATGGAAAGGGAGAGCTGAACATATAGGGGAGTCACTGATTCTATCCTGCAGAACCATGAAGGATGTCATCGTGAAGAAGTCACTGAAACTGCTTACAATGGTCCAAGAGGAAAAGAAAGACAAATAAAGACCAAGGCACAGAAATGGAGAGAATTCTGTAGGACTGAGGCTAAACAGAGGGTCTAGCTAAGAGGTCAGTCAAGGAAGAAAGGCAGAGCTAGATTCCAAAGAACCAACATTCCTATGATGAAGAACATGGACCCTACATAACCTGAGATTTCTAGTGATAGTATTTCCCAGCGTCCATTAGAAGATAGAACTTTCACCACCCTCCTGACCTTGCCAGGGAAGCCAGGGTTCCTTTCAGCTGCCCTGTTAGGAACAGTTCTGTTCCCACAGTAACAAGAACTCACTTTTTTAGGACAGCTACTCGATATGCCAAACACTCTGCAAAGTTCTGTTCTGTTCTCTTCAGAAAGGGGTTAGTTGTTGGCGTGCCCAGGAGCCAAAGTCCCAGGACAAATTCGTCCTGGCTTTCTAGAATATTAATTTCACTCAAAGATTTTGGAAGGAAGTTAATTAGTGTAAGGTGTACATTTTAAAAGATTTTACAGCAAATCCAACATAGATTTGTGTTATGGAACATAATATCAAATTAACACTTTTCTTAATGAATTTGTGATCTGAAGAGGTGATGTACTTTTCATGAAACAAAATTCAAATAAAAGTTTATACCTCTATTCTCCATTTGACCAACTTCACTTACAAAGGCAACAACTATTCTGAGTCTCTTGGGGACACTTCAAAAGATCATCTGTTTATGTACAAAAGCAAATGCCCATATTTGTGGGATATTATTGTAATTTTTAGTTCAAATGATAGCATAAAATACATATTTTTAATTCTTCAGATAACAGCATATCTTAGAGATTTCTTCATAACATGTTCATACAGAGGTCACCCTTAATATGAATGAAATTTCATTATATAGATATGAATCATTCTGAGAATTATTTCTAACATCTATATATTAATACTTATTTATTACTGGATAGAGATGGAGAGAAATTGAGAGGGGAGAGGGATATAAAGAGGGAGAGAGACAGAGAGACATCTGCAGCCCTGCTTCACCACTCATGAAGCTTTATCCCTGAAGGTGGTGGCCAGGGGCTTGAACCTGGCTCCTTGCACACTGTGATGTGTGCACTTAACCAAGTTATACCACTGCCTGCCCCCTCTAATACTTTTGTATCATAAATAGCACTATAGCAAATATAACCTTGAATATTATTCATTTGTACATGTGCTTGTATATTGGACACATATTTGTAGGACAAATTCCAAAAAGTAGGTCAAAATTGTATGATCTAATTGTCCTCTGAAGAGCATTCCAATATATACTATATCAAGTTCTGTTTTCTTATCTCTAAGCCAATAATAATAACAACAGTGTTGATCAGGATCTATTCTCAAACTTTTTTACTTTGGCCAATCTGACAGGTGAAGATTTATATCTTCTTATAGTTTCTATTTGTTTTTCTGAAACTACAAAGAAAGTTGAACCATTTTTAATGCTCAAGACTCATTTACATTTGTTATACCATTTGCCCATTTTTTCCATTGGGTTGTTGGTTTATTTGTTAATAATATTTAGGATTTTTGTTAATTATTAAGGTATTTTTGTGATGTGACTTGCAATATTTTCCTCCAAAATGTCTGTCTTTTGATTTCTTCTCCCATATAATCATTTGTGATTTCTTTATAGCTCAATTTATCTTTCAATTTTTATAGCTTTTGATTTTACATTAAAGTTTTACCTCATCCAAAGAAATTAAAAATATTCTTAGGGCAGGGATCGAAAAGGTGTGAATTCTCCCCCTCTATATCTCCCCCTCCTCTCTTGATTTCTCTCTATCCGATCCAACAACAACGACAGCAATAACAACAACAACAATAAATAAAAAGGGCAATAAAGGGGGAAAAATAGCCTCCAGGAGCAGTGGATTTGTAGTGTAGGCACCAAGCCCCAGCAATAACCCTGGAAGCAAAATAATAATAATAATAATAATAACAATAATTTTCCTCAAGAGGTTAAAGATAGAGTTACCATGTGACCTAGCAATCCTATTTCTGGTCTAGAGAATATGAAAACATTGACACAGAAATTTACTGCACCCCAATGTTTACCCCATTATTATCTCAATAAGAAAGACTTGGTATACTAGAATATTATTCAGTTATAAAAAGGAGTGAGATTTTTTCCAGTAGCAGCAAAAAAAGGGGGGAGGGACTTTGAGTAGATTTTTCAAAGTATTCAAGGTTACATGAGAAAGAAAAAACAAGTATTGGAAGATAGAGATAGAGAGTGTCTGTATCTGTGACCATTTTGGAGGACTCCAGAGACAGGTGCATCTGTGTCCTCTACCACAGAAAAATCATTTGCATGCATCCTAAAGGCTCACGCCAGGATAAGCTCAAAGGCTCCTACTCTCTTGGTCTAATAAAGGCAGATAAGTCATATTGGGTTCTTAGAAAAAGGAAGCCTTCTTCTCTTAGCTTTTGTGCTGGAGGGACAGTGTGCTGATACAGAATATGAGCTCATACTGAAATCTGGCCAGTGTTTCACCTTCTCACCTGTCCTACTCTCCCTATGGTTCCTTTAGGAATTACAGCTATGTCCTTAGTTGGAGATCTTGAAACCACTTTCTCTTTAGTATCTCTCACACTTGACCCCTCTTTTCCATTCTTAGTGCCAATTCCAAGTTTTATTGCCTGGGGCCCGAATTGTTGTAATAGAGACCTAATAGTGCCCCATATTCACCCCACCCTGTGGGGTGTGTGGCCTGAAATGCCCTATTTCCAGTGTAAATTAGAGTCTGAGATCAAGTATCACTTTCTCTATGGGACTTCTCTGACTCCTAGAATTTGGTCATTCCTTGCTGATGCAAAATCCACACCCTGAGAGATTATAGCAGGGAATTGTCCAGGGATCAGCTGTGTGGCCAGAAGCATGCCACCATGCTTCACTTTGTTGAGCCTGTTTCTTTAACTGTCAGACAGGATGAAGATCAGGACTATGTCCAGAATTCAAATTACATAGCTAGAAATAACCATTTCAGGGGTTACAAATAAAAAGGAACTCACTCTTGCTCCCTTTGCACTTTCCCTAATTTCATCAGCAGGCCTGCAACTTTTTGAAGTCCGAGACTCTGTCTTAACCTCAGCGCCTAGCAGAAAGCAAGGCATACAGATCAAAGCTTGCCAAGTGAATAAGCACATAATAGAAGAATGAATAAAAATCCTTCTCCACATTTTAGATTCTCTCTTTAATACTGTATGCACACTCAGCTAGGCTTTCAACACAATCACCTCTCACCTAAAATATCCCCTATCAGGGCAGGGAGATAGCTCACCTGTAGAGCAAGACATAGCTTACTGTGCACAGGGTCCCAGGTTCCAGCTCCAGCACCACAGGGGAACACCAAGAAACCCTAGACAAGTCCCATGGATGGTGGAGTGATCTTATGATGCCTGCCCCTTTCCTTGCCCTCCCTCCTTCAATAAAAGCAATGAAAAAGTTAGCTTGGGAATGGAATTGTCCATGTGCAAGTCCTCATCAAGATACACGGACACACAGACACACGCCACCTCTGACTCTTTAGACCCAATAGGTTCAAATTCCTTAGATTCACAGTTATTATGGTCTGACTCAATTTATTGTTTTTCAACATTTTCTTCCATTATCACTGTTGTAGCTCTGTAGCTGTTCTGGCTGTCATGTCCACTGCCAACTACTTCCTAAACTCTGTTCTTCTACAAGAAGTCATTTCCTCTCAGCTCAACCACATCTTATCCATATGGGGTAAATAAAGCTAGCTGCTTCTTCATGGTTACCAATCCATTCACTTTCCACAAAGTTGAAACTATTGTGATCTCCCTAGTTTCTGTTTTGCTTTAATTAGTCAGTGTTGTTTTAAAAAGACATATTCTATGTCTAAGAAATTGTCGCTTGCTGCGGCGGTGGGATGCAGAGAAAGGAGGTTTGGAGCAGCAAGGGAACACAATCCTTTATTCGTGCAGGGACCTCAGGGTTGGGGTGGGAATGCAGCAGTTTGGGCCACGTGGAGCCAGCCAAAAATGGCCATCCCCCACTACCGCACCACTGGGAAAGAAAGAGAGAGCGGGGAGGGAGAGTAGGAGGGCTTTTTAGGTCATCACCCAGGAGTGACGTGTTGGGACAGGATTGGTTGGGGAAAGCACCTGAAAGTACTGTATATCTCTGTGGGAAGTGGCAGAGCCTTGGGGAGAACGCTTAAAAGTACCGTATATCTCTGTGTGAAGTGGCAGAGCCTTGGGGGACATCTAAACAGCATCTCCCTCTTTTCCTTTATATCTAATGGACACAGTAAGGAAATATAGAGTGGAGCAGGCTTAAATGTTTTTAATGAATGCCATGCTCAGATGGGAAGATGTAGGATGTTTTTGTGGGGGAGGGAAGGCTTAAATCGCCACCAAACTTGTGAGATTCATGTGTCCCCCTGTGCTCAACCCCTCTTTAGAGAGAGACTTACCTGGAGGGACTCATCTCATAGGTTAAGCTCTGCCAGGCTCAACCATCTCCTCACAATATTCTACATCTTTCTCTATCTTTCTATCTAGTCATCGCATTAAGATGTTCAATGTCTGTAAAAGACTCTATCTGTGACAGAAGAATAGTAGTGTAGGGGTGAGCAAAAACCTTTTGGGCATAAACCTGAATGGTAACAAAACAGGAAGGGACAAGTAGGGGAACAGTAAGAGTCAGTGTGATGTCAAGGGAAGGTTTGGTGTGCAAAGGAACGTTCCCTGTATCTGGGGGGGGGCAAAGGTTCATAATGAGGGGTCGTTTCCTGCCTCAAAGGGCAGGATCTGTAGGCGGGAGGGCATGGCCCACCAAGCGGAGGGGCTATTTGGCATTGTATAGTCCTCAAGGCAACAGTCTGCAAAGTCTATGAACTACTCAGGGTCAGTCTTTGAAAAGCCAGCAGTGTGAAGGGAAGGAAGCTGCTGTAAAATTGTGTAAAATGTCCAAAGGGTAAACCAGCAAGTTCAATAGAAGTGTCAGTCCAAAGTAGGCGACTAGGGGGAGAAATGGCAGGGGATGAAACGCTGCATGAGGAAGGTCAGCCACTGGAATTCTGCTTTTCTGTAGAGAGTGAGCTGGAACCGCCAAAATGTGACAGGCAAAGCAGAAGCAGGAAGGGCAGACAGGCAGTAAGAAAGTTTTGTCCTTGGAGTCTGTGAATCAGGTTCTTTAGATTGCATCAGGTGACATCTTGGGTTTCGGGGGGTGTGCCACTGTAGTCGTGCCGTCTAGTGGGTGATGTCAGAGTGTGCAGGGGTCCAGATGGTTTTCCCGGGATTTCTGTGAAAGAAACACAAACAATCTGCTTCCCGTGGTTACCAGGGCATCTGATTTGAATTTTTTATAGAAAAAGAGATTTGGTGCCTTAGCCAACTGAATATTGGGGGATGTATCTTCCCTTATTTATTTATTTATTTATTTATTTATTTATTTATTTTTGAGCTGAGAATGCAGTTCAATCTTTATTCACGAGCGGGGATGTGGTTCAACAAACTAATCTAATCTAATCACAACCCAATTCTGTCCTGCATCTCTCTCCTCCAGCAGAAGAGTCAAGAACAAAGGAAATATGTACGATAGGGGGCGGGGAGAAGGAAGAAGTGGGAATCAGTGATGACTAAACCAAATGTCCCAGGGGGGGGGGGAGGCCAAACCAATATCCCGGAGGCAGGGGGTGCCCAGCCAACAGTGGACGTGCAAACAGAACACATAGCAAGCAACACAAGCGAATCCACTGTGATGATAAAAACAGAAGACTTCACAAGCAGAATCCAGAAGAATACCAACAAGAAATCTTAGTAAAGATAATTGTTAAAATAGAAGCACAAAAAGAAGAATACTCTTCCATTGTTTGAGTAAATTATAATCTAGTTTTTCCATGGTTTTGCAGTTAGAATTCTTTTTAGCAGTTTTTTTTTTATAATTGTTCCAATGAATATTTTTGTGCATTAATCTTTGACTTTCTCAATACTTGTTTAGGATTATTGTAGTAACAATATTTCTTGAGTGATTACCATGTACAAAGCCTTTACTGCATGGTTAGTGTACTGAATCCTTATAACAAAGCTGTAAGATAGATACCATTATATCCATTTCACAGATAATAATTAAATGTTCAGAACCATGATACAAGGCACAAAACTCAACTTGATTCAGTCTGACTGAAAGCTCATTGCTCTCAATCATGGAAATTTTAAGGGTTTTAATACATAATGCCAAGTGGTTTTTTTCTGAAAGATTGTTCCAGCTTACACTCCATCAACAGTATGAGAGCACTCATTACTTTGATTTATTTTTCTTTCAAGTGATTGCTGGGAATTTACATTTCACTATTATATCTATCACCAGTCATAAGCCACCAATTGGTCCTATTGTACTTCCTTTTTTTTTTGCCAACAGGGTTATCACTGAGGCTTGGTGCCAGCACTATGAATCCACTGCTCCAGGAAGCCTTTCTTTCTTTCTTTCTTTCTTTCTTTCTTTCTTTCTTTCTTTCTTTCTTTCTTTTTTTTTTTTTTAGATAGGACATAGAGAAATTGAAAGGGGACAGGGAGACAGAGAGGGAAAGACTTTTTTCACCACTTGTGGAGTGGACCCCCATGTCCTTGATCTTGGTATTATGTGGGCTTAACCAGGTGAACTACTGTGGGGCTAGGCCACTGGAGAGAAAGACTCTGGAACATGTGGCTGAGCAGGAACGCAATGCAATTTCCTTTATTTATTAGATACAATGCCTTTTACATATCTCTTTAATCGGAAGTGGCAAGCGGGAAAAGGAAATGGGTAGGAGAGGGGGTAGAGCAAAAAAAGATGTGAACATAGAAAGCTTCCATAGCAGCTGTTGTGAAGGTTCTAACCAATGGGATTAAACCAATACCCTGCAGGCAGGGCAGGTCTCAGGCAAAACAATGATTATGTAAATAGACCACAGTGGTAAGCAATATAGGGGACCTGGCGTAATGACCAACAAACTACCATCTAGCCCTGATCCTACTGTACTTCCCAGTGGCAGGAAACATGGTGATACTTCCCCCCAGAATTTGGCCACAGTTGTCCTAGTTTAACATGGAAATCACCTGAACAAACCCACACACTAAAACAACAACAACAAAACAAAAATGACACTGTTTTTCTGGGGAGTGCAGAGCCCCCAGTGGGCTGAATCTAGAAGAACCTTCACATGGAGGCCTGCATGTGCAGGCCTGATGGAAGCTGCACTTTCCAGAGGTATGACTACATGAGGAGTGTGTCCTTCTTTGTCCAGGAGTCAGCTATTCATGCATGTTAATGTCATTCCAGGGAAAATAAGACCAAGCTGATTCCAAAGAAAACAACAGCAATACTTTGCTCTAAGGTAAGTATAAAGGTAGCACAGCAGTTAAAAGTCACTGATTTTCTTTACAATGTCAATAACATAGGGGCAGGTGGTGGTGTAGCTGGTAGAGTACACACGTTACAGAGCACAAGGAACCTCATTCAGGCCCTTGGTCCCCACCTGTAAAGAGGAAGTTTTCAAACTGGTGAAGCAGTACTGCAAATGTCTCTCTTTGTCCATCTCTATCTCCCCTCCCCTCTCAATTTCTGATCCTACCCCTCCCCCAAAAGAAAAATAAAATAAAGAGGAAAAAAAGGAAAATGAAATGCCAGCCAGAAGCAGCAGGTTGAGTGAGCCCTAGTGATAGCCCTAGTGAGAATAAAAAGAAATATAAAAAGAAAATATTACAAAAATTCAGAGTAAAATTTTGACAGTATGGGCATGACAGTCCCCTTTTAGAAGACTGAGGACATGTCAGACAAGCTTCTGAACTGTCTTTTCCCAGTGCAGTCTGATGCCCAGCTCTGGCAAGGCAGTTATTGCCTTCAGCAATAGAACAGGACATCTGCTCACTGTCCAGAGTTCCTAGTATGACAACAATAGTCACCATTCACAAGCACTCACTATCTGTGCTAAACACTTGGAAGGTATTTTACAAATATTTTCATTCCAATATGTACAATAACCATGCAAAGTGGATAGGATTTATCCTAGCCTCAAGAGGGAGAGGGGGAGGTCCAGTGGTCAGAGAACTGGGAGAGAACTGACATCTGTAAATAGAACTTTGTCTTTTTTGTTGCAACACTCTCCAGGGGTGCTTATGAAAATAGGCACATCATTCTGAAGAGTTGGCCTTCCTACACAATAGGCTAGGCTGCATCCAAAGGAGAATTTTGATGGAACAGGGAAAATTTAAAGAGCTAGTATATTTCTGCCATGGTCTCTGAATATATGCTCTGTAAACACTGTGCAAAGAGGAGGGGCTACTGGACCATATATCTGCAGATTTATGAGGCATCTAATCCCATTCTTGGCTTGAGCCACCGACCTTAGTAAATTAGTAGCACACACTTAGATGATAGTTCATACAGTACAGTGGACACACTTTCTGATCTCAGGTTCTCACACAAGTTCTAAAAGTCTGAATGCCCTACATCATCCCAGGGCAGTACGATAATATGACACATTTCTTTGCCTTTCACACCGTAAAAGGGGCCAAGAGATGATGTGACCCTAACTGGGACTGGGTAGACAGTGTCAGAAGCTACTGATGCCAATTCCTCAGGGAAAAAAAGATAGGAAGTAGAGTCTGGGCAGATGAGTCATGGCAAGAGGCCTTCTCTAGCTGGAATCTCCTTCTGAGTAGGGAGAGGAAAGGATCCTAGAAGAGGTGGTTGAACAAGTTATGGTCTATATACACAATGGAATACTACTCAGGTATTAAAAATGGTGACTTCACCATTTTCAGCTGATCTTGGATGGAGCTTGAAGGAATCATGTTAAGTGAAATAAGTCAGAAACATAAGGATGAATATGGGATGATCTCACTCTCAGGCAGAAGTTGAAAACCAAGATCAGAAGAGAAAACACAAGTAGAACCTGGACTGGAGTTGGTGTATTGCACCAAAGTATTGCAATACACCAACTCCAGTCCAGGTTCTACTTGTGTAAAAGACTCTGGGGTGGGTTAAGGGGAAAGTACAGGTCCTGGAAAAGGATGACAGAGGACCTAGTAGGGGTTGTGCTGTTATGTGAAAAATTGAGAAATGTTATGCATGTACAAACTATTATATTTACTGTTGAATGTAAAACATTAATCCTCCAATAAAGGAATTTAAAAAAAAAAGTGGCAGAGCAGTAAAAATAAATAAAGAAAGAGATCTCAATGCCTATAGTTTAGATCTACTAACTGCAATGTCTTCTAGCAGTATGGCCCACACTTCTATAGACCATGAAGTAAAATAATCTGATCTGAACTGAAGGTGATAGGCTAATTTCATATAGTTTTGCCTCCTGAAAGGACTAGTAAAAACTATACAGATTGAGAACCTAAAACCTCCTGACCTTTGTTATGTGTATCTTCTTTGTTTTATATTTTTCTAATAATAGTTACCTACTTAAGATAGCTGCTAATTGGAGGCTTCCAGTGGCTGAGCTACAGAGTAGCAGCAGCTGTGTTTCTCTCCTCTCCTCTTCTCTCCCCAGTCAACTAGGAATATCAAAGGAAACCATCTGGGACCACAACAAGACAGGACTAGAACTACTTTGCGAACCCACCAAATCACTGGTGAGTGCAAATACATGTGGCTCATGGACAGAGAGGAGCCTAAGGAGAGACTCCTGAGGTTAAAGCCCATATCTACTCCAGAGCTGATGGTCTGGCAGTTACAGGTTTAGTTGCCACCTCTAGGCTGTTTTTACCAACAAAAAGACTGCTGAGGGGAGAAGAGGACTCCCCTAAGGCTCATCAAATGCAACTGTGAGTCTCCATTGCTACTGCTCCTCAGAGGTTGGAGTAGCAGGGGGGAGGCCCAGTGCTTACATTGGGGGGAGGGATCAGATAACTGGCCAGGGAACTCTGGAGAAGATCTACACCCCAGAAGGCTAGTGGTGGAGCTGTACATTGGGAAACTTTCCACATTGTTCTCCTGATGAATTGGGGAGACACAATAATTGCTGCAGAACCCAGAGAGTATAACAGGATTTGTTGGGACACTCACAGTGCTTCCCAGCTTGGCTCTGGATATTGGCAGACCAGCTGAATTGAGCCCAGGACTTGGGATCCTTGAGGTGTGGGAGTCTCTTTGCATAACCACTGTGCTATCTCTCCCCACCCTGCTTTATCTCTTGGTCAGGAGTAAGTGATTAAGAGTAATACAGTTTTCACCACCAGAGCTTCATATCCTTCCCCCCCATGATAGCTTTCCTATTCTTTAACCCCATGGGAGTATGGACTCAGGGTCATTCTGGTGTACAGAAGGTGGAAGGTCTGGCTTCTGTAATTGCTTCCTCACTGAACGTGGGTATTGGCAGGTCAATCCATACTCCCAGCCCGTCTCTCTCTTTCCCTAGTGGGACAGGGCTCTGAGGAATCCCTCTACTTTTAAAACTCTTCCAAAAGACTGAAGACACAGAATACTCCCTTCCGGCTTCTATGAAGCCAACATCACTCTGATACCAAACTCAGACAGGAATACAACAACAACAACAACAACAAAGAAAACTGCAGACCAATACTCTGATGAACATAGATGTTAAAATATTGAACAAAATGGGGGGGGGGGTTGGGTGATAGCACAGCAGGTTAAGCACATGTGGCACAAAGTGCAAAGACCAGCATATGAATCCCAATTCAAGCCACCAGCTCCCCACCTGCAGGGGAGTCGCTTCACAAGTGGTGCATAAACTCCAGAAAACAGTAGAGGGGAGAGAGAATAGAATAAATGAGGCTGAAGACAGAATTAGCAAGATCAAGGACGAATTAGAGACAACTAAAAAGGAAGTAAGAGGTCTCAAAAAGAGATTAAGAGATACTGAAAACAACAACAGAGACCTATGGGGTGACTTCAAAAGAAATAATATATGCATTATTGGCTTACCAGAAAAAGAAAGAGGAAGGGGGGGGGGAGAAAGCATCCTATAGGATATAATAGCTGAGAACTTCTCTAGTCTAGACAACATAAAAGATATAAAGATTCAAGAAGCCTAAAGAGTCCCAAACAGAATTAACCCAGACTTAAAGACACCAAGACACATCTTATTTAGAATGGAAAAGAATAAGGATAAATAAAAGATCCTGAAGGCTTCTAGAGAAAAAAAAAAAAAGGGTTACCTACAGAGGAAAACCCATAACATTACCAGCTCATTTCTTCACACAAACACTACAGGCCAGAAGAAAATGACAAGATATCTATCGAGTGCTCAATGACAAAGACTTTCAACCAAGACTGCTGTATCCTGCTAGACTATCATTCAGACTAGATGGAGGCATAAAAAACCTTCTCAGACAAGCAGCAGTTGAAAGAATCAACTATCACCAAGCCTGCCCTTAAAGAAGTTCTGAATGGTCTCCTATCAACAGTCAGACCACCATAAATAGGCCATATATCAGAACACTTTAAAAAGCTACAAGAATTCCATTAAAATATCTTCAATCTATGATATCAATAAATGTTGATAGCCTGAATTCATCTATTAAAAGGCACAGAGTAAGAAGATGGATCAGAAAACACAACCCAACAATGTGCTGTCTACAGGAAACCCACCTAACTCAACAAGACAAACAGAGACTCATAGTGAAAGGATGGAAAACTATCATACAAGCCAATGGCCCACAAAAAAGGGGCAGGAACAGCAATTCTCATATCTGACACAATAGACTTTAAAATAAATAAAATTTGAAAAGATAGGGGTGGACATTACTTAATGTTCAGAGGAACAATAAATCAAGAGTACTTAACAATTATTAACATCTATGCACCCAATGAGAAGCCATCTAAATACATCAAACATCCACTGAAAGAGCCACAGCAATATATTAACAGAAACACAATAATTGTAGGGGACTCAGACCACAGTGGAATTAAACTAACACTTACTAATCAACAAAACATTAGTAATAGTCCCCAAAATGTGGAAGCCCAACAGTACACTACTTAACAACTACTGGGTCAAAGAGGAAATAAAGAAGAAATAAAAAGTTATGACAGTTCCATGAAAATGAAGACACAAGCTATCAAAATATTTGGAACACAGCTAAGGCAGTACTGAGAGGGAAGTCCGTAGGTATACAAGCATACATAAGGAATTAAGAAAAAGCACAAATAAACAGACTGATTGCACAACTTATAGACCTAGAAGAAGAAGAATAAAGGAACCCTAAAGCTACCAGGACAGAAATAACTAAAGTTAGGGCAGAAATCAATAACATTGAAAATAAGAAAACCATACAAAAGATCAACAAAAGTAAATGTTGGTTCCTTGAAAGAGTGAACAAAATTGACAAAACTTTAGCCAGATTCACAAAACAAAAATGGGAGAAGATCCAAATAATTCGGATTATATATGAAAGAGGAGATATCACAACAGACACCAAATAAATTCAACATACCATGCGAGGCTTCTATGAACAACTATATGTCACCAAGCTAAAGAACCTGGAAGAAACGGACGATTGTCTAGATACCTTGAACTTCCAAAATTAAAAAACGAGGAACTAGATAATATGAGCAGGCCTGTCACAGCCAACAAAATTTAAACAGTTACCAAAAACCTTTCCAAGAATAAAAGTCTGGACCAGATAGTTTTACAAATGAATTCTACAAAACCTTCAAAGAAGTACTAATACCTCTACTTTTAAAAGTCTTCCAGAAGATTGAAAACACAGGAATACTCCCTTCCAGCTTCTATGAAGCCCACATTACTCTGATACCAAAAGCAGACAGGGACACAACCAAAAAAGAAAACTATAGACTACTATCTCTGATGAACATAGATGCTAAAATATTTAACAAAGTTCTAGCCAACTGGATACAGCAGTATATTAAAAAAAATGTTCATCATGACCAAGTGGGATTTATCCCAGGGATGCAAGGTTGGTTTAATATACATAAATCAATCAATGTGATCCACCACATCAATATAGGCAAGACCAAAAACCACATGGTCATATCAATAGATGCAGAGAAAACCTTTGACAAAATTCAACATCGTTTTATGATCAAAATACTACAAAAAATGGGAATAGATGGAAAGTTCCTCAAAAGAATAGAGTCTATATATAGCAAACCTACAGCCAACATCATGGTTAGTAAAGAATGAAACTGAACCACTATATTTCACCAAATACAAAAGTAAATTGCAAGTGGATCAAGGCCTTGGATGCTAGACCAGAAACTATCAGATACTTAGAGGAAAATATTGGCAGAACTTTTTTCTGCATAAATTTTAAAGACATCTTCAGTGAAACAAATACAATTACAAAGAAGACTAAGGCAAATATAAACCTACAGGACTATATCAAATTAAAAAGCTTCTGCACAGCAAAAGAAACCACGACCCAGACCAAGAGACACCTCACAGAATGGGAGATCTTTATATGCCGTATATCAGACAAGAGTTTAATAACCAACATATATATAAAGAGCTTGCCAAACTCAACAACAAGACAACAAATAACCCCATCCAAAAATGGGGGGAGGACTTGGACAGAATATTCACCACAGAAGAGATCCAAAAGGCTGAGGAACGCATGAAAAAATGCTCCAAGTCTCTGATTGTCAGAGATATGAAAATAAAGACAACAGTGAGAAACCACTTCACTCCTGTGAGAATGTCATACATCAGAAAAGGTAACAGCAGCAAATGCTGGAGAGGGTGTGGGGGTCAAAGGAACCCTCCTCCACTGCTGGTGGGAATGTCAATTGGTCCTACGTCTGTGGAGAGCAGTCTGGAGAACTCTCAGAAGGCTAGAAATGGACCTACCCTATGATCCTGCAATTCCTCTCCTAGGGATATATCTTAAGGAACCCAACACACCCATCCAAGAAGATCTGTGTATGCATATTTTCTTAGCAGCACAATTTGTAATAGCCAAAACCTGGAAGCAACCCAGGTGTCCAACAACAGATGAGTGGCTGAGCAAGTTGTGGTCTAAATACACAATGGAATACTACTCAGCTAATGGTGATATCACCATTTTCAGCCCATCTTGGATGGAGCTTGAAAAAATCATGTTAAGTGAAATAAGTCAGAAACAGAAGGATGCGGTCTGGGAGGTGGCGCAGTGATAAAGCTTTGGACTCTCAAGCATGAGATCCTGAGTTCAATCCCTGGCAGCACCTGTGCCAGAATGATGTCTGGTTCTTTCTCTCCTTCTTTCTCAGTAATAAATAAATAAATAAATAAATAAATAAATAAATAAATAAGAAAGAAAGAAAAGAAACAGAAGGATAAATATGGGATGATCTCACTTTTAGGCAGAAGTTGAAAAACAAGATCAGATTGGTGTATTGCACCAAAGTAAAAGACTCTGGGGTGGGTGGGGGTTTGAAGACAGATCCTAAAAGGATAACAGAGGACCTAATAGGAGTTGTATTGTTATATGGAAAAGTGGGAAATATTATGCATGTACAAACAATTGTATTTACTGTTGAATGTAAAACATTAATTTCCCAGTAAAGAAATTTTAAAAAGAAAGAGAGAAAGGAAAAAACAAAGAAAGATAGAAGAGATCTGGAGGCATCACACTCTCAGTTCTCAAAGTGTATTATAGGGCCATTGTAATCAAACCTGCTTGGTACTGGAACATAAATAGACACACTGACCAGTGGAATATAATTGAGAGCCTAGAAGTAAGCCCCCACACCGATGGACAGCTAATCTTTGACAAAGGTGCCCAGAGTATGAAATGGGGAAAGGAGAGTCTTTTCAACAAGTGGTGTTGGAAATAATGGTATGAAACATGCAGAATAATGAAACTGAACCACTATATTGCACCAAACACAAAAGTAAATTCCAAGTAGTTCAAGGACTTGGATGGTAGACCAGAAACTATCAGATACTTAGAGGAAAATATTGGCAGAACTCTTTTCCTCATAAATTTTAAGGAGATTTTCAATGAAACAAATCTAATTACAAAGAAAACTAAGGCAAGTATAAACCTATGGGACTACATCAAATTAAAAAGCTTCTGCACAGCAAAAGAAACCAATACCCAAACAAATAGACTCCTCACAGAATGGGAGAAGATCTTTACATGCCATACATCAGACAAGAGTTTAATAGCTAAAATATATAAAAAGCTTGCCAAACTCAACAACAAGAAAACAAATGACCCATCCAAAAATGCAGACAGGACATGGATAAAATATTTACCACAGAAGAGGTCCAAAAGGCCAACAAACATGAAAAAATGTTCCAATTCTTTGATTGTCAGAGAAATGCAAATAAAAACAATAATGAGATACCACTTTACTCCTGTGAGAATGTAATCCATCAGAAAAGGTAGCAGCAACAAATGCTGGAGAGGTTGTGAGGACAAAGGAACATTCCTACACTGCTGGTGGGAAGGTAAATTGGTCCAACCCCTGTGGAGAGCAGTCTGGAGAGATCTCAAATGGCTTGAGTGGACCTACCCCTTGATCCTGCAATTCCTCCCTTGGGCATATATCCTAAGGAACCAAACACATCCATACAAAAAGGTTTGTGTATACCAAAGTTCATAGCACCACAGTTTGTAATAGCCAAAACCTGGAAGCAACCCGGTGTCCAGCAACAGATGAGCGGCTGAGCAAGTTGTGGTATATATACACAATGGAATACTACTCAGCTATTAAAAATGATGATTTCACTGTTTTCAGCCCAGCTTGAATGGAGCTTAAAGAAATTATGCTAAGTGAAATAAGTCAGAAACAGAAGAATGAATATATGATGATTTCACTCACAGACAGAAGTTGAAAAACACGATCAGAAGAGAGCACTAAGTAGAACTTGGAATGGAGTTGGTATATTGCACCAAAGTAAAAGACTCTGGGGTGAGTGGGTGGTCGAGATTCGGGTTCTGAAACAGAATGGCAGAGGACCCAGTGTGGGTTGTATTACTATGTAGAAAACTGGGAAATGTTTTCATCTACAAACTATTGTATTTACTATAGACTGTAAAACATTAACCCCCAATTAAAAAATAAATAAGATAGCTGCTAGTCACATAATTTTACTACTTCTAATCCTCACAACTCTACAAAGTAAAATATTGCTAGACCTGTTTTTACAAGCAATGTAGAGAGTTTGCAGTTTCCCCAAGCTGGAGACCCCTAAAGTCAGAAGCTCATAAAGGCCTACACTGGCATCAGAATTCTGTTATTTTCCACTGTATCCAATCGCATGTGGTAGGAGTGAGAACCAGTCATCTCTAGGCAAAATGTTCAGACTTTTTGGTCTGTTGAAT
Organism: Erinaceus europaeus; assembly: GCF_950295315.1. Lineage (NCBI taxonomy): Eukaryota > Metazoa > Chordata > Mammalia > Eulipotyphla > Erinaceidae > Erinaceus > Erinaceus europaeus. The sequence continues at coordinate 36,545,061 of NC_080176.1, forward strand.
TTTTTTATAATGGCAACTTATGTTTTCTTCCCCTTTCTTTCTGTTTTTAATTGAGTTCAAGTATGTCTCAATCAAAACCATTTACGTATATAAACATTTTTTTCTCCCAAAATGGGTGCTTGAAAGAGGCAACATGAAAGTAAATGGAACTTTTGTTTTCCTCTATGGAGCTCATAGGGACTAAAGGCCATACTCCATTTTATTCCATTTGTAGCAAGATGATTCTGTGCAATAAGAAGTTACTTGATCCCCAAATCTTCGTCTGCACTACTCAAGCCTTTAGGTTCATGTTTAGTCAACAATTTGTTTGGCTTTATATGTTAACTCTTTTTTGAACCACCAGGTTCCAGATGCTAGCATGATGCCCACCGGACTTCCCTGGGCAGATGACCCCACCAATATGTCCTGGAGCCCTGCTTCCCCAGAGCTCTGGCCCACTAGGAAAAGAGACAGGCATGCTGGGAGTATGAATCGATCTGTCAACACCCTCATTCATTGGGGAAGCAATTACAGAAGCCAGACCTTTCACCTTCTGTACCCCATAATGACCCTGGGTCCATACTCCCAGAGGGATAAAGAATAAGAAAGCTATCAGGGGAGAGGATGAGATATGGAGTTCTGGTGGTGGGAACTGTATGGAGTTGTACCCCTCTTATCCTATGTTTTTGTCAGTGCTTCCTTTTTATAAATAAAAAATTTTAAAAAGAAGTTACTTGATAATACTTGATTAATGAATAAACAGGTGACATGAGTTTGGAATAATTCAAGAAATAAGTAGATTGCAACGGTGTAAATAACTGACATCTGAAGAGGTACTTTGATTTACAAAATACTTCTCTGAACAACCCAGAAGGAATATGGCTCAAGAAAGCTGAGAATAGGTCCTGAAATCCAAATCTTTCTCCCCGATCTCAAATTATTTACATTATTGTACACACTTTGTTTTTTACAGTTGTTGGCACAGAGGTAAAACCCTATATGTCTCCATGATGGTAGGTGACTGGAAGACATTCGGTCCCCCAACCTAGGTCCCAGCTATGCTGTACCAGGACATCAACACCCCTTCCTGTTCATGGACTTGTATATCCTAAGAGCAGCAGTAAATGTAGAGAACATGCCCTCCCATAAAACATCCTCACCAGCAGAGGGCACAAGAGCATGAATGAATTCTTGGAGGAAGACAAGTTTGTTTATCAGCTCAGTCACAGGAAGAGTTAGGTGACAAATTAATGTTTCTGAGCCTCATCTACTAAATATAATGACAAGATGCCCCTTTCCCTTTGTAGGCTTTGTTTATGAGTTAGAAATAGTCTCTGGCTGAGGCACACCAGCTAAAGAGTAAATAATATTTCTCAGGATCCCTATATTCTCATTAGGGCACTGCTTTGCCATGTGCCTGGCCCAGCCCTCAATGTACCACAGTCCTGTGGTCTCTTTTGCTCTCCCCCCCCCTTCCCTAACCTCCACCTCTCTGTCTCTAGATAAAAAGGAAAAAAGAATGAAAGGGTGGTATGGAGGTTAAGTAGAACCTGATTCTTGCTTGATGCTTTCATATTCAAAATTAGTTTATATATCTGACATTTAAAATAGGCAAAGTGATATCAATAAGCAAAGAAGTACCAAAGAACAAGTTTTCAAAAAAATTCTTTATTTTATTTGAATGAGAGGAAGATACAGGGAGGAATACACACAAAGACCAGAGTATTGTTCAGCTCTGGCTTACGGTGATGTTGAGGACTGAGCTGGGACCTCAGAGCCTCAGGCATGAAAGTCTAGTACATAAACACTAGGCCATTTTCCCAGCCCTGATGAACAAATTTTAATAGCCAGTGGTGATGGCAATTGTGAGAAAGCAGACTAAAACAACCTTTCTAGATGCAAAGACTAAAATACACAATGTGCCATTTGCTACCGCATGGGTCTAACCTGAGAAAGCAAGATGATGGTAGCAAGATTTAGAAAATAATGGATGTCAACATCACTTTTCATGACAGCATAAGCAGAAACAACAAAAGTGCTCCTACTGTAAGCCATTAATCCTCCCAATAAAAAAAAATAATAAAATAAAAGTGTTCAGTACCATGGAAGGCATGTTTTAAGAATTAGTGTTACTTCATCAAACTAGTCATTAAAAATGATTCTCTAGAAGAATATTGTAAATATTAAAGATGGATGCAACACAATAAGCAAAAATTATAAGACACAAAGAGGCCAATATCACTTTTATTTAAAAATATGAATAGGGTTGGTGAGAAAACTCAGTGCATTCAAGCACAGGACTTGCACACTTAAAGGCCCAGGTGAGCTGAGCTGAGCAGTACTTTAGTTTCTCCCTCTTTTTCTTTCTTTCTCTTTCACTCATAAAATAAGTAAGTAAACCTTTAAAAACATACATAGGTCAAGAAGTTAAAATTTAAAGACTTGTTCCTCTTAGAGTATTAGATTGTTAACGTGCTTTAAAAAAAACACTTTAAATGTTTTGCAGTTGGTTTGACAATAAAAACATAAATAAAACTTTTTTTGTTTTACATGCATAGTGTTGGTGCCTTTCATTTAACACTGCTTGCCAGCACAACCAGCCCAGTGGGAAGGTAGATTAAGTTAACTGTAATAAAGCTAACAGCAAGTCTCAAGGTAGTTAGTTAAAATCATTAAAATTCTAATGAAACTTCACAGAGTTTCACGGAGCTTTGAGTTTCTGCTGTAAAGAAGACACCAGGTCCCACTTTTTTCTAAAGGCCTAAAAATGGCACAGAACAAAGAAATTGAACAATTGTTCATTTAAGGAGAGCCCCGTGCCATGTTTGTCCTGAGCGAAGGTAACCTGAAACTCACCCACATCTTTTGCTCCAGGTTGGCTGCACATCTCAGGCAGTCTATTTGCTCTCCGTTACTCAGTTTACTTTACTGAACTTGAAATGGAGTGGAATTTCAACGTAGTTAGTTATCCATTAGTTCCAGGACTAAATTTAAACCTTTAATTAAATTAATCTGTTGATCTTAAACACCCTGTTTTTTTCCCTTGAAAAGTGTAGAGGTTTCTGAGCTGTCGCTGAGCTTAACTCAGTGTGACGATTTCTCCTTACTGCATCTGCTAAGCACAAACCACACAGGGAAAACTGCACACATTTTCATATAGCTTGTGGGAGGTTTTCCTGCATAGGTACTTATTAGGGTAGGAAGTATCTGGGAGACAGCATTCTGTGACCCTCCCAGACCCAGAGCTGAATCACAGGTTCCTTCCTCAGGAAACTATCTTTATGGAAGGTGCCCCGTGTCTGCTTCAGAAATAGTGGGCAGGAAGTAACTGTTCATCTTGGTCCCAGTTGACCTGTGTGTGTGTGGGGGGATGGCAATCTTCCCAAATCTGCGAGGTGATAGATGAAAAAGATTAAGGTGTGGCAGCTAAGAACAAACCAGCACAGACATTGGTGTTAATAAAAAAGAAAAGAAAAGAAAACACAACATATTACAGAAAAACTAGCTTTGGCTAAGGAAAGGGGGACACGTGGGGTTGTATAAATCAAGCTGACCACACCAAAGTAGTTGAAGGAAATTGGTTGTGATGCACCCCAGGGCGTGCATTTAACCCCCTGCACGCCGCGAGTAAGACACATGAGACACCGCCGCAAAAGAATTAGGACAGCTTTCACGTGGGGCTGTGGACCTTCCTGCACAACTATTAGTAAGAATCGACTTCGGGCCCTAGGGTAGCTGGGGGCCAGTGACTGAAGTCTTGGGTCCTGTCTCTAAGTCATCACTGTGAAGGGTCCTGGAGGTGTACAACGCCACGGGACCGCATCCACCCAGGGCCACGGGCTCTGCACGCACCGCACTCCCAGTCCGGCGCGCCTGGGAACTTGCAGAGTCTCCGCACCTGGCGCGGGCGCGGCGTCTCTCGGGAGCCTCTGAGGACCCGGGCTGCCCTCATTTCTCCACCCACTCGCCCTCCCATTCCTCCTCCTCCCGCCGCCTGGCTCCGCGGCCGCCTGCCGCTTTGTTTTCCTCCCAGGTTGCATCCCCACACGTGACAGGGTGTTCCTGCAGGGCGCGCACCTATAAGTACCGACACCCCGGGGTAGTGTGAGGTCTGGGCGGGCAGTCGGGCGCGGGGAGGGCCCGGGACCTTCGGAGCGGCAGGCCGGGCAGCCAGCTGGGGAGCCGGCGCGCAGGTCCGAGCCGCAGCGCCCCCGGCCCGACTGGCGCTCTCGGGTCTAACATGGGCCGCCCGCAGGGGGGGGCGAGGGGCCGGGCCGCAGCGCACGCCCTCCGCACCCCACGCCATGTCCAGCCCGGGGGGCCGGCGCTTCCCGCCCAGAGCTCCGCTGCTTGCTCAGGGGCTGCGCGGAAATAGCGCCGTACCCGACACAATGGCGGCGACCGCCTGCAGCAGCGGCTGCAGCAGGGCTGGCACCGACGCCGTGGGCGCCGAAGAACTGCAGCCGCCCCAGCCCCAGCCCCAGCCCCAGCCCCAGCCCCAGCCCGAACTCCAGTCCGCGCCCCAGCCCCAGCCCCAGCCCCAGCCCCAGCCCCAGCCCCAGCCCCAGCCCCAAGTCCAGCCCCAGCCCCAGCCCCAGCCCCAGCCCCAGCCCCAGCCCCAGCCCCAGCCCCAGCCCCAGCCCCAGCCCCAGCCCCAGCCCCAGCCCCAGCCCGTGCCTGCCCGGCCACCACCGCCGCCGCCGCCGCCGCCGCCGCCCGACCCCCCCAGGAAGCCGCGCATGGACCCGCGGCGCCGCCAGGCTGCCCTCTCCTTCCTCACCAACATTTCGCTAGACGGACGGCCGCCGCTGCAGGAGCAGGAGTGCGGCTGCGGCGAGGAGGACTGCGGGGCCAAACCTGGCTCAGGCAGCGCCTGCGGCTCGCGGACTCGGCTCAGCCTGCCGGCTGCCCCAGAGCGGGGCGGCTGCAACGCGCTGGCGCTGGCGGCTGCTGGCACGGCCGCGGCGGCGGTCCGATCGGGTCCCTGCCTCCCGCAGCCCTCGCCGCTGTCGCCCCTGGCCCCTTGGGGCTACAAGATGACGCCCGGCCAGGGGGCGACCTGTGGGTTCGCGAGCCCCCTGGGTGCGAACCGGGCGTCGGGGGAGCAGGGGCAGCCGCCCAGGCTGGCTCCCCTTGCCGCCTGCGCCCAGCCGCAGCTCCTGGATGGCCCCGGGGGCTTAGCGCCCGAGGAGTTGTTGGAGGAAGATGATGCCTTTTCCAGCGTGCAGGTGCCAGCAGCCGCCTTCCTGGGCTCGGGGACCCCCGGGAGTGGGAGCGGCAGTCGGGGCCGCCTCAACTCGTTCACTCAGGGAGTCCTGCCCATGGCCTTCTCCAGGCCAAACGCACAGACTTACAGTCCCCTGGAGCAGCCGGGTCCAGGGGGCTGCACCAGCGCCTTCGAGCAGCTGCAGAGGTCTCGGTGAGTAGCCAGGAGGCCAGGCGCACCATCTGTCCCTGCCCAGTCTGCCCCTGCCTCGTCAGTCCCTGCCTGCTCTTCGCTGCAGCACTGGCTAGTTCCCACCTTGCTGAGCCTAGCTGGGGGAGATCCTGGAGGTCATGAGAAAGGAGTTGCAGGCAGTGTATGGTTGGTTACACGTGTGTGCACACAGCAGAGCTGAGCGCACCGCACTCGTGCACTTGTTTTGGGAGCCCACTCGAGCACGGTACCGAACCCTCACCACACCAGGAGAACCAGGGACACACTCTGGTCCATGGCTCTTGGGGCAGAGTAGGGCCATGGGTCCAGGCAGCTCCTGTGAGCCTATGCCCTTCGCAAGTCAGCTTCCAATCCCTCTGGGAGAAATACCTGCCACCCTTCATGGTGCCCCAAGGAAACGTGGTGTTTTTCTAAGAAGTGGAAAGCCTTTCGTTGCCTTGGGAATGAGGGTGGGACAGAGATGAAATAGAAATTAAGGATTGTTTCATTCCAGGAAGAATTGATCAGAGTTAGTTAAAAACTAGTATTTCCTAATTTATTTGCAGGTACGACAGATCTTGGCAAAAATATGAAATGTTGGACATTTGCATGTTTAGGAAATAGCAAACCTTGTTTGTTCATGGGACAGTTGAGGGTTCTGTTTCAGACAGTGGGACTGGAGACTGGTAGAGAGTCAGTGGGGAGCAGGGGGAATTTTGCAGGCCTGTGTCTTGGGAGTGTGTCCTTCCTAGCAAGACCTTCTTTGATGTCTGGCTCCACCTTTGCAACTATTTTAACTTCCAGGGGCCTCAGTTTCCCCTTCTGGGTTGGGACCTTCCCAACATTTTTGCAGGCTTTCCCAACATTTTTGCAGGCTTCAGGATGAGAAGTGAGAACAGTTTCTGTTCTGTGTCCTGTGTCATTCATCTGAAAGTGTAGGCTTACTTTGGCCTAAGAAAATAAGTAGCTTATTGGAAAACTTCACTGCCTCCCCCCCCAGGGACAAACAGGGAAGGACAAGTCCAGTTCATCTTGAAGTTTGTTCTGTGTCATTTTCTTTCCAAGTGGATGAAGTCATGACCCTTCATAGCAGTGTATGTGAGCATGTGCCACAAGTGAGGTAGAATGGAAGAAGCAGTCTCGTGACTGCACGCATGAATTCATAGCACTGGGCACAGGTGACAGCCAGATCCTGTCATTTCTTGTTAGAGCAGGAAATTAATGGGCAAGTGCATGGGAGAGGAATCCATTTCTGGGGGAGTGGTGCACAGTCAGCAGTTCTGCTGCAGTTACTGCTCCACATGGTGCACTGGCTCACAATGAGAGTGTAGTTTGAGTGTGTAAGCCCGGCTTGTCCAGTGGTTCAGGAGAGAAATTATGATAAACATGCACATTATTTTAAGACATGTGCTGGACTGGCTTATAAGTCCTGGTAGACAAATGAGTTTCAGTGCTAAAAGCAGCTGGAGATCAGATGGCCTCCCACTTTGACTTTAAGAATCTCATGTCAGGCCATATGGAAGATCTTGGGTGTTAGTACTTCTGATCCAAAGAGCGGCCAGAATTTAATTTCAGATTTCCATTTATTGCCCCCCCCCATATACACAATTAGTCAGTATAGGTGCTTCCTTAGCCTGACCACGATCTCTATCCTATTCCTTTGAAACTAGACATATAGAGCAGCTTGATAGGCTCTGAAGAAGACAGCTACCATCAGAAGTAGCATCAAATTTAATATGTAGAGAGAAGATAACTGGGCACAATTGAGACGAGCTTGAAATAGCATGGACACATTCTTACTCTATGCTTTCAAGAATTTTATCAGAATCATGCTGCTTTATGATCATCAAAAAAATGTGTGATGAGTACAAATTCATTTGGTTTGAAGAATTTAAATTTCCTTTTCTGGAAAAAAAATCCTAATAGCTTGGTAGTTCCATATATTACTGCTTAGATGTTTTCCTGGAATATTGTTTTAATGGAGATTGTTTTTGTTGGTTTTGTTTCGTTTTACATAAGGAGTTTTGTAGTATCTTGCTGCTCAGAAGTTCAGGTTCTTGGGTCTTCAACTTCATTGAAGCTTGTATAACTGGAAAACAGGCCTCACTGTGAGAAGACTTGAGGCTACATTTCACATCTTTAACAAGATCTTTAGATGATTTATATACAGATGAAAGTTTGGGGAGCATTATGTGGCCACATTTGAAATCTGCCTTTTAAAAAATTATTATCTTTATTAACTGGATAGATATAGCCAGACATCAAGAGGTAAGTAGTGAGAGAGGGAGAGAGACAGAGAGACACCTGAAGCCCTGCTACACGGCTTGCAAAGCTTTCCCCCCTGCAGATGGGGACCAGGGCCTTGAACCCAGGTCCTTACACATTGTAACATGTGCGTTAAACCAGACATGCCACCACCCAGCCCCAAATCTGCCTTTTTATGATGTAGTATTCCCTATATTGATTGGGCTTGTTGTAGGTATATAAAGGTCAGTATTTCTTTATCTGAAATCTTGAAACTTTCTTTTATATTACTACTGTCTGGACACTTCAAAAATAGTTAGTGGTTGGACTTACAAGTCCATATGCAGCAGAGAGGGTGACTTCTGAACCCAGACTCCTGTAGATGTGCTCATGAACTGTGCACACCTTCTCTATCACTGAGCTGGATATTTGACTATGGTCATTTTTTTTTTTCATTGATTTAATAATGATCAACAAGACCGCAGGATGAGAGGGGGACAATTCCACACAGTTCCCACCAGCAGAGTTCCCTATCCCCTCCCCTCCACTGGAAGCTTTTCTATTCTTTATCCCTCTGAGAGTGTGGGCCCAGGATCATTATAGGGAGTAAAAGGTGGATGGTCTGGCTTCTGTAATTGCTTCCCTGCTGAACATGAGCATTGGCAGGTGGATCCATACCCCCAGCCTGTTTCTATCTTTCCCTAGTGGGTCAGAACTCTGGGGAGATGGGTCTCCAGGACATATTGGTGAGGTCATCTTCCCAGGGAAGTCAGGTTGGGTTCATGGTAGCATCTGCAACTTGGTGGCTAAAAATGCATTAAGATATAAAGCAAAACAGATTGTTAAATAATCAGGGACCTAAAGGTAAGAATAGAGCAGATGAATCTTTGGGTCTCCATTTTGGAGAAAGTTAGTGGGTCTATATTAGTTATGTTCGAAGGGGCCCATGACTTTACTAATTTTTGCCTGAGCCTGACAGCTAACATGCAGGTGGGCCAAAGATATTGTCTGGGGAGATGGCGTCAGGATTGGAAATAGGACTAGAAAGCTGGACCAGGGAAAATAGTCTTTTTTTTTTCTCTCCAGGGTTATTGCTGGGGCTCAATGCGTGTACCACAAGTCTACTGCTCCTGGAGGCTGTTTTTTTCCTCTTTGTTACCCTTGTTGTTTTATCATTGTTGTGGTTATTACTATTGTTATTGATGTCATTGTTGTTGGATAGGACAGTGAGAAATAGAGGAGGGGAAGACAGAGAGGAGGAGAGAAAGATAGACACCTGCAGACCTGCTTCACTGCCTGTGAAGCAACTCCCCTGCAGGTGGAGAACCTGAGACTTGAACTGGGAATCTTACACAGTCCTTGCATTTTGTGCCATGTGCGTTTAACCCGCTTTGCTACTGCCCAACTCCCAAGGATAGTCATTTTTAATCCTCATAGCCACCCTATTTGTAGACTCTTTTACAGACCTAGTTTTGACTTGAATCAAAACCCTGATGTCTTTGAAATCCAAGTCTGACTGATGTTCTCTCTGTCATACACAGGGCATGGGTAATTTGGGCATGTTTGAGATCCAGTAAGCCAGACACTGGTGTGATTCCATGTTTGCCTGGTCACTCCCCTTTTGTTTGCAGCCTCCAGCTTTGCTGCTGGTGTGTCCTAGGTATCTCCAGCCCAGGATGGTGAACCTCACTGATGGGTCTCCTGCCCAGAGAAGTTAACTCCTGACTTTGTTCTCCAGCTTGGTGTCAAAAAGTGTTTAAAAAAAAAAAAGTCTTTGAATTTGACACCCTGCTGTGTTTCTCTGCCCAGGCATTGAGGCTGCACAAGGAGGGTGTTAGTAAGTGAAAAGGAGCGTAAATTTATAAGGTGTGTTTTAAGATTTCCTTAAAATCTCAACTCAGGCAGCAGCTGGCAACAGTCCTAGAGTACTCCCTTCCCAGAGTTTCAGAATGGCAGCCAGCCACCCACAAGTGTAGAGAGCAAGCCCAGGTAACCCATGGGCTGGTAGACTGCTGAGTGGGGTGGGGTGGGGTGCACAGGGCCAGCATAGTGGTGATATTTAAGATCGCACAATGGTTTTGCTTCTCACAGTACTTGTACTGGGGAGAGTTAGGTCTTAAATGAAAAGATGGCATGCAGTGCAGAAGAACCTCAAGTCTCAGAATTCAAATACTGGTGCCACCATAAGGTCCTAAGACTTGAATCTATTTTCTCCTAAGTACCTTGATCCTTTCAAGTGCCATTTGTTTGCTATTCAGGGCTAAGTATGTGTGTGATTGATCACATGATAAATGCTCTATATCTATATTTGTCAATTGTAACTATCGTTAGCATCACATTGGGGATTTTGAAAAAGATAGATTTTGATCTTGCTGGTTTGGTAAGGCCCTTGAGTCTGCATTTCTTTATTTAATATTTTTAATATTGGGTAGGGACAGAGAGGAATTGAGAGGGGAGTGGGAGACATAGAGGGAGAGAGTCAGAGAGACACCTGCAGCCCTGCTCCACCACTTGTGAAGCTTTCTCCCTGCAAATGGGGACATTTTTTTATAACAAAAAAACCCCCTCTTGTCAAATAAATAAGTTTATTTATTTATTTATTCATGGGGGGAGAACATCACTCTAGCATATTCAATGCTAGAATCGAACTCAGGACCTCATGTGTAAGAGTCCAGCACTCTCAGAGACCACAAGAGGGATGGTGCAGAGGAAGGGTAGTCAAAGTTCCAAGTCAAAGTTCCAAGTTGCAGCTTGAACCTGCAACCTTGTGCACTGCAATGTGTGCACTTAGCCAGGTGTGCCACCACCTGGCCCCTGAGTCTGCATTTCTAACAAGCTGTCTGGGGTGCAAACTGGGCTTTGCAAAGGGAGGTTTCTTTTCTACTGTGATTGTTCCTTTTGTAAGGTTGGATGGGCTCAGAGAGCCTAAATGATCAGCTCAGGGCCACACAGCCTGTGGGACAGAGTGCAGACTTGGAACTTTGACTACCCTTCCTCTGCACCATCCCTCTTGTGGTCTCTGAGAGTGCTGGACTCTTACACATGAGGTCCTGAGTTCGATTCTAGCATTGAATATGCTAGAGTGATGTTCTCCCCCCATGAATAAATAAATAAATAAACTTATTTATTTGACAAGAGGGGGTTTTTTTGTTATAAAAAACATCTCCCATGATGGGTGAAGGTACCCAGAGAAACTGCTTTTCAGGTCCCCTAACCTCAAGTTTTAAGAATTAAAATAAGGGGTGATTGCTCAGGTCTCTTTCAGTCTAGTCGTCTGGTCCAGATCCTTAATAGTGTGGCTATAAATTATAGATCATTATGAAGTTAAAAAAGAAAATAAAAATGTGAACCACAAGGGGTCAGCAACTAGAGTCTGAAAGGGCAGGTAGGTGTTTTCTTCTTGGCCAATACCTTGTTTTGTAACCTTGGCAAGTGGATAGTCTATGTTGTAAGCCACCTGGCCCATCTGGAAGTGCATGGAGGCCCTGGATCTCAGCAGAAAGTGAACCAAAGTTAGTGGTGATCCATCTTGCCAGCAATATGAGTTGTGGAAGCTGCTGTCTCAGGCAGGGCCAGGCCCTGGTCAGAACAATTACCAGAGTCCTGGTGGAGCCCCGTTTCTACCAGAAGCTGATAGCAGTGGGCCAAGACTCACCTATGATGTTCCTCTGTGCAGCCACAAAGCTTGATTACACTGGGAAGCCTGCTCACAGCTGGTCAGTGTCCCACAAGAGCAGCTCAAGTGTGACCTTTCACCCTCTAGGAGAGGTGAGGCAGGTATAGCATGTGGCATGCCTTTGGAGCACCCTGGGGAGGACAGGCAGGTGAGGATAGGGGAAAGGATTTGATGAGACTACAGAAAGTCACACTTGTGCAGGGCAGCCTGGATCTTGGGCCTGTCCTTGCCATGGCCAGTAACCTGGACCTGTCAGTTGTGTCTGGTTTCCTAACAATGTTCAGAAAAGTTTGACCTCACATTTCTGATAGAATTAAAGGATTGAAGCAGGTTAGCATTGCCACATGTAAGTATCCTGAGTGTCTTAGTCCTGTGACTAGCTTGGGGATTGGTGGATGATCTGACGTTAGAATTGAATGCAGGCGGGAGCCAGGCGGTAGTGCAGTGGGTTAAGCGCGCATGGCGCAAAACGCAAGGACTGGTATAACAATCCTGGTTTGAACCCTCGGCTCCCCACCTGCAGGGGAGTCGCTTCACAAGCAGTGAAGCAGCTCTGCAGGTGTCTGTCTTTCTCTCCCACTTTCTGTCTTCCCCTCCTCCCTCCATTTCTCTCTGTCCTATCCAACAACAATGACAACAATAACAATAGTAATAACTACAACAATAAAACAACAAGGGCAACAAAAGAGAATAAATAAATAAATATTAAAAAAAAAGAATTCAATGCAGACAACAACAGCAAGTTGGTCCTATGTGGCTCTTTGTGTTTGAATGAATGGATGGATGGATAGATGGATGGGTTTTCCTCAGTATAGAGAGAACTTTCTTCATATGTCCTCGCTCTGTCAGTGAGGTGTCCTAAATAGACTGAACACCTTAGAACACCATCTGGGGACTCTGAGGTGCTCAGTTCCTAACCAACACTGCTGCCATCTGGGAAATGATTGCTACAAAGTCCCTGTTGCAGGTTCACACAGTCTTGTGCTGACACTGATTTCAGCCCCCTAACAACACAGAGGGGCAGGAAGGCAAAGTTGTAAAGTGGGCAAAGGTGGCGAGAGCTCTTTGTCACCCATCTGGTTGCTGGTGGAGGAAATTATAGTCAGACCTAGTGCCCTGTATCATTTAATCACCAGGCAGTGGGCATGATAAATATCAGTTATGGGACACCACAGTACTCATCCTGAGAGATCCAGACATAAAAATATGGTCGTTGCAGGCTCTGGGAGATGCATACAATCGGGCCGTTTATGCCAGTGATGAGTGCTGGGTAAGAGATCATGACTTCATATTGTCTCCCATGAGACATGGTATTTTGATTTAGCAACCATGTCCCATGCATTAGCCTCAGTTCTTTGTTCCTGCTCATGACACCCTTCTAACAGCTCTACCCACGGCCCTTGTTTGAATCCCAGGTTACTCGTCCAGGCCCCTTGGCCCCTACTGGAGAGCTGGGTGTGACCCAGGTAGTGTGTGCCTTTCCCACTCCACTCACTGGGCTGTGGTTTATCAATCAGACTCATAAATGCTTGTGCAGCTAGCCTCCACTCCACTGGGCAAAGGGACCCAAGTGATTGCTCAGCTTAATCACTGTTGACCCTGTGAGTTCCTTATCTGGGTTTTCTCCTTTCTGTTGTGCCCTGGAGGACCACTGTGCATGAGGGCCCAGGAAATAGTCCAGTGTAGACAGGATTCCTAGGATGACAGGCCTCCAGGCTTGCCTTCCTTCCTGGGACTCTTGTCAACTACTTCTAAGTCCTGTCACCTTGGTTGACTCTCTTACTCACCTAGTGTTTTTCTTACTTTATGTTTTCAGAGTCTGGTAATGAGGAGCATGAGCCAGGCCCCCTAAGGAATCGTGTTTGGATCTCTGCCCCACCACTGGGACCAGGGCCTCCATAAAGTGGGAATGTTATTGGTACCTCCTTCCTGGGAATGTTTTCTTTGTCCAGGTCCTCTGTGTCTTCTCAGCACCACCCTTTTCTCCAGGAGCCCAGGAGTCTGCATTCTGTGCCTACTAGCCCTTTATAAGTCACATTTTCTGGGAAATAGACACTCCCATTCATTTCTTGTATTGTCTTTGGCTGCCTTTTGCTACAAGGACAGGACATAGAGTGAGTAGTTGCAACAGAGACCACATGGCCCACCAAGCCTCAGCTACTTATTCTCTGACTCTGTATATATAAAACTATGCTATTTCCTGCTCAGTCCACTGCCCCACCCCCAAGGTGTGTGTAGAATCTGTCTCACAGATTCACACCGTGCTCTAGAGTGCTGGAGACTTTCAGGAATCTAGCATCTGACCACATAACTGGCATTTAGAGCTTGATTTTGCACTGTTTTCTCTGGCCTCTAAGCTGGGTTCCCAGCAGACCATTAGTGTGCTGTAGCTACCCCTGAGGGATCTTGTAGCAGTGAAGGAGGGAGAGATCTGTGGATGGCCGGTAACCTGAAATCATTCATGGTGGAGTATTTACAGAAGAAGAATCAGCCAACAAGCCAGGGATCCAGTTCCCTTACAGAGAGTTAGTCTCATGTGCCAAGTTCTGTGCCACACATTTCTTTTTATTTATTTATTTAAGAAAGGATTAATTAACAAAACCATAAGGTAGGAGGGGTATAACTCCACACAATTCCCACCACCCAATCTCCATAACCCACCCCCTCTCCAGATAGCTTTCCCATTCTCTAGCCCTCTGGGAGCATGGACCCAGGGTCATTGAGGGTTGCAGAAGGTAGAAGGTCTGGCTTCTATAATTGCTTCCCCGCTGAACATGGGCGTTGACTGGTCGGTCCATACTCCCAGTGTGCCTCTCTCCCTAGTAGGGTGTGTCTCTGGGGAAGCTGAGCTCCAGGACACATTGGTGGGATCTTCAATCCAGGGAAGCCTGGCCAGCATCCTGTTGGCATCTGGAACCTGGTGATTGAAAAGAGAGTTAACATACGAGGCCAAACAAATTGTTGAGCAATCATGGGCCCAAAGCTTGGAATAGTGGAGAGGAAGTGTTAGGGAGGTACTCACTGCAAACTCTAGTGTACTTCTGCTTTCAGGTATATATTTTTCAGTAGTTTATGGGTACGTGTGAACATAAGCTCTCTCTCACAGAAATTGGTATATATGTAGGTTATGGGACTTTGTTAGAAAGTGAACCACCTGAGATGAAATTAGAGTGTACTATAAAAGGAAAGGTCTCAACAGAGTAATGAAGCTGAAGGGTTGTGATTCCACACGTGAAGTCTCTGGACACAGTCTGAGGTGAAGCATGTTGAGGTGGCAATCGTTGAGTTGGTTAGGTTGTGATTGGTGGATGCAATATTATTTGGTATGGATTGGGAGACGCATACGGGAAAGTGGGCCCTATCCAAGGGTTCCAGGACTGGGGGAAGTAGGGGCTCTATAGTGGAGATGTGAGGTTCCTGCTGTCTTAGGGTTCAAAAAGACAATCGATAGTTAATGTTATCATCACATTATTTGTTAATTGGGTTAACTTTGAAAAGTCCTTTTGTTATGGTTTGCTGTACAGTATCCAGTATCTTGTATATAACTGTGCTATTGGATGCTTCTAATCTACTTGGTCTAGGCTTTTGAGAGAGTCCTCATATCAAATACACAGCCTATATATTAAAAAGATTCAGTTTGTGTTTTGAGAAACTTTGAGACATACAACTGATTTTCCCCCTCTCATATTGATTAACTACTGATTTATATGTCTACATTTTGCTAGGAGTGTACATAAACACCATTCCCACCACCAAAAGACTGTGACCCATCCCTCCCACCCATTCCCACCCCCCACTGTCCCAGGAAGCTGCATGTCTACCCCTCACCACAGGGTTTTTACTTTGGTGCCCTACGCCACACATTTCTATTTAGTTTTTTCAGTATTTTTTTGGATGGGGAGGGCATTACAAAATGTAACCATCAAAAGGAGAAGTTTGAAAACAAGAGGTTGTTCCTCCTGCCCCCCGTCTGTGACATTTAATATAAAAAACGTGAAAGTGAGATGAAAAAGACATATTATTCTATGGAACAAATGTACATAGACATTCTGGAATGTACATAGACATTCTATGGAACAAATGTACATAGACATTCAAGTGAGATGAAAAAGACATATTATTCTATGGAACAAATGTACATAGACATTCTGGAAGGGCTTGTATGATTATACTATAACCTCAAATCAACTTTACATCAAAGGGTTTCTTTAACGCTCAAAAAAGAGATCTGATATTACAAGCAAATGCTATAAGACAAAGATATAAGCCTAAAGAAATAAACTGAAAGAGAGGGGAACAGCAAGATTAATTTGTAAATATTTTTTAAAAAGTTATCTTTATTTATTTATTGGATAGAGACAGCCAAAAATCAAGAGGGAATGGGGTGATAGAGAGGGGGAGAGAGACAAAGAGAGACACCCACAGCCCTGCTTCACCACTTGCAAAGCTTTCCCCTGCAGGTAGGGACTGGAGGATCAAACCCAGGACCTTGCACATTGTAACACATGTGCTCAACCAGGTGCACCACCACCTGGCCCCTAATCTGTAAATATTAATATAGTAAAATTTGCCTTGGAATCTACCAAACATGGAAAGCTGGAAACAAAACTGTGTGTATGTTGGGCTGTCATGAGGAAGGTCTCAAAGAGATGACCATGTAGAAGTTGATTGCCCTCTAAGGAGGAGAATCAGTCACTTTATAAAACAGGTTTTTATAAGAATGAGTTGCTTGCCATAATTTTGTGTATTTACTTTGCACTTTAAAAGATCTGAACCCAAGTTTTTAGTCTACATGTGAATTTACAACCAAACTTCATAAATACTGTGGGACCCAAACAGATCATTTAATATACCTACAGGAACCATAAAAGCACTAGCCCCTATCTTTTAGAAGCTATGCAGTATTGTGTTTTTATTTTTGTTTTGATTTTTTAAAGTCTCCAAGAATATGTAATCAAGCAGGGTTTCCTGGTTCCCCCCACTTTTTGTTTGTGTTAGCATGTTGAGTGATTGCATAGTGGTTGATATTTAACAGGGTTATCATTCATACGGTCTGGGGTTCATTGCTGCACACTTACTATCAAGGACAAAAGCTTGTAAGGCAGGATGTGCAGATACCAGGATTTTAGGACTTTGAATACTGTTAACATGTGTGCATAGAAGGACCCAAATATCCTTGATTTAAAGGGTAAGGAATACTTAAATCTAAATTAAATTCTATTGAAAACAGTGTTCCCTCAGGTTTAAAAGGAAAAAGAAATTCCATGATAGATAAATCAGTCTATCATTGTCTCCACTTATAGACAGTATTTGAGAATGCCAAATATTTCTATGTGCCTAGCATTTTTAAAGCACTTTACTTATTGGTCCAACTATTTATAAAGAAAGACATGTCTACTGTGATTGTTTTGGGAAGAAAGAGAGAAGAGAAATACCAGGGACAAGAGGACAGGCAAAATCTATGCTTATTTTGGTTGTTGTTTCTAATTGATTTAATTATGATCAACAAGTCTATTGTATAAGAGGGGTGCAATTCCACACAATTCCCACCTAGAGTTTCCTATCCCATCCCTTTCATTGGAAGTTTCCCTGTTCTTTATCCCTCTGGGAATATGGACCAGGATCATTACGAGGTGCAGAAGGTGGAAGGTATGGCTTCTGTAATTGCTTCTGCTCTGGACGTGGATGTTGACAGGTCCATGCATACTCCCAGCCAGTCTCTCTTTTTCCCTAGTGGTGCAGGGCTCTGGGGAGATGGGGCTCCAGGACACATTGGTGAGGTCATCTTCCCAGGGAAGTCAGGTTGGGTTCATGGTAGCATCTGCAACTTGGTGGCTAAAAATGCATTAAGATATAAAGCAGAACAGATTGTTAAATAATCAGGGACCTAAAGGTAAGAATATAGCAGATGAGTCTTTGGGTCTCCATTTTGGAGAAAGTTAGTGGGTCTATTTTAGGTATGTTCGAAGGGGCCCTTGACTTTGCTAATTTTTGCCTGAGCCTGACAGCTAACATGCAGGTGGGCCAAAGATATTGTCTGGAGAGATGGTGTCAGGGTTGGAAATAGGACTAGAAAGCTGATCAGGTAAGAGAGTAGCTCTTAAATATGGAGAAAGTATGTTAATTTTTTAACTGAAAACTCCCATCAATTTGATCTGGGGCCCATATTCAGCACAGGAGCCTATGTAACCTCTGCCTCCCTGATGGTCTGAGCTTGTCTTCTGTGGTCACAGCCAGGGACATTCTAGGCTGCTTATGGACACAAATTGACTCTAAGCAATTAGGAGGGTAATCCAGATGTGATATTGAAAGTGTCTCAGTGAAGTATAATGTTTTACTGACTTGAATAAAGTTTGCTTTTGAAGAGGGCAGAGTGAAGAAAGAAGACGAAATTACAGATCTTTTAGGTAGTTGTCATAAGATGGACATCTGATCACCTAACTTTGCTTTGTTGCGACACTCTACAGTTTACAGAGTGCTTTCCTGCATGTGGGCTCTTCAGGTCACCTTACAGTGTGATGGGCCACTTTGTAGATTAAAGTCAATCCATGAAGAACCAAGTGACTCATCTATGGTCATGTTCTCTATTGATGCCAGTGCTGGAACTTTGACATCTGTGTTGGCCAAAGTTGAGCTTTAAAAGGCTCTACACTAGCTTTATCATTAAAAAGAAAAGAAAAAAAGGGGGGGAGAGCACAACAACAACAACAACAAAAAGAACCCAACTATATTAAGTGCTTAAAGCTACTTCTCCTTCCTGTCCCAAATCTTCCACTTGTATTTTAGTCAAGTGAGGAGAACATATCTGCTAGCACCTCATTCATGTCAGATCTGTGGGGTAGAGCCAGTCAAGGTCAGGATGTTAAAGTACAAAGAAATATTGTGCTACAGTTTTGGTTAGTCTGTGCCTTCTCATCAAGCAGGGATATGGGTTTTCATATGACCTCTTCTTCTTCTTCTTCTAGCGTTTGCCCTTCTTCCGTAGCCAGTCAACAGTATCAGGTTGAGCCTGATGTAAAGTTTCGAGACCTCCTTTGAATCTGGAGAGGTGGCAGTCGTTGACTATGTGGGTCATAGTCTGTCTGAAGCCGCAGGGGCAGTTCGGGTCGTCTCTGGCTCCCCAGTGATGGAACATAGCAGCGCTCCGGCCATGGCCTGTTTGATAGCGATTGAGGAGGGCCCAATCATAACGTGCTAGGTCAAAGCCAGGTGGACGCTTGCAGGGGTCTGTGATGAGATGTTTGTTCTTTACCTCAGCTGACTGCCAGCTCTGTTTCCAAGAGACTGGCCAAGATGACCTCTGAAGCAGGTTAACCGAACCCTTGTCTGGGGCCTGAGTTGTGGAAAATTTCCCCAATAACAAATAGTATCTCCAAATGCCAGTTTGGTGTGGGTTCCTCCTTTGCAGCAGCACTGCTGATCAGTCTTGTCAGCAGGTTGAATGAACAGATTCAAGAGTTGGAAAGACCAGCTCCTCCACTGTGGCCTTTGGAGGAACTCATTGAACTCCTCTGTGTCTGTTTCCTCATTTGTGGAATGTGGATAAGAATTTCCTGCCACCCTTTTCAGGGGCGGGGGGAAGTGAGTGCTATAAGCATTAAAATAAGAATGCCACATAACTTACCTAGCTGAGGTGCTTAGTAGTTTATTTAGATGATTTAATTATAGCTGTTGATTCTGCCAACATCCTGGGCTTTTCCCTGTCTACCAAAAAATAATCACGAAACTTGACAGGGTCTGTTGAGATTGTCACGGAGTAGAGCTGCTTGCTTTGGTGGTTCTGTACTGTGACAGACTGAACAGATGACTGGCTGAATTGCTTTAACTTAATAAATAGCAGCAATGCAGATCAAAGCTGTAAGGAACACAGTACCCCCTCCAACAGGGACCATGCTTCACCTCTGCTGACACTGGAGTCAGGATGATTCCACAGCCAAGTAGAGGAACAGGGAAGCTAAGAGAGGTGAAATCACATGCTCAGCATCTTACTCACAGGGTAGCACAGACACCAGGAAATTTAGAGCAACTGATAGTCTCACTCACATACAGGCAGCTGTGCCCTGCCAGAAAGAGCTTGCACCCTGATTTGGGATCCACTCTCTGGTGCCAGGGAATGAACCTACAGCCTCTCTCACATGCAGCATCACAGAGCAACCTTCCAGCACCGAATTTTCATTTTTTTATTCACACACATGCCTGTACCTGCGCGCGCACGCGCACACGCACACGCACACACACACACACACACACAGCTATAGTGTGTTCCCAGCCATGTAGCTGCTCCCCTGCAGTTGGTTCCAGGGCTGGATGCAGAAGCTTGTGCATTGTGAGGCACATGCTTTACCAGCTGAGCTGTTACTCAGGTGCTTTGCCCCATCCCCACCCTCACCCCCACCCCCATCCCCATCCAATGTAATTTTACAAGATGCACTGTTGCAGACCCCTTGCTGGACCTGTGGCTGTGTGCTGCCCACTTGGCCTCCTTCCTTGAACCTGACTGCTACCTCCTTCTCTTTGAACTCCTGCTTACAGAGTTGGGACTCTGATTCAGGACCCTCGGTGTAGCCCACTCAGCAGCACTTGGTGGGCAGGACCCCTTTCCACTATTATTGCATATACATTGTGGCTGAAATCTTTCGGTTATTGAAAGCTCACAGGGGCAGCCTCTGCCCTCCAGAGGAGGAGGTGACCACCTGAATGAGGTCCTGCAGTGGAGAGGTCAGGCCCACTGATTCTGAAGTGGGTGTCCTAGATGTGGCTGGTAGGTCACTAAGCACCAGGGCTGTGGAGGTGGCTCACAAAGGAGGGAAGCTTTCTAGTAAGGCTAGGTGCAAGGGCTTTGGAGATGAGCCAGGCTAGTTGGGAGAGGGGACCAAAGCAAATGAGTGAATTTTCTTTTTTCTTTTTTAATTTTTATTTATAATATGGAAATATTGACAAGACCATAGGATGAGAGGGGTACAACTCCACACAATTCCCACCACCAGAATTCTGTATCCCATCCCCTCTCCTGATAGCTTTCCTATTCTTTTTCCCTCTGGGAGCATGATGGGCCCAGGGTCATTATGGGGTGCAGAAGGTGGAAGGTCTGGCTTCTGTAATTGCTTCCCCACAGAAGATGGGCATTGGCAGGTCAATCCATATTCGCAGCCTGTCTCTCTCTTTCCCTAGTGGGGCAGGGCTCTGGGGTGGTGCATTTTCTTTTTAAATCCTTTGACATTGTTGCATCTAAAAGAGTTAGTCTATATTTATTTATTGTTGGATAGAGATAGAAATTGAGATGGAAGGGGTATATAGAAGAAAGAAGGGGGGAACCTGCAGCACTGCTTCACCACAGGGGCTTAACCTGGGTCCTTGAGCATTGTGACGTGTTCACTACCTGATACACCACCGCTTGATTCCTGTTTATTTAATTTTAATTTCTTTTCTTTTTTTCTACCAGGGCGTCTCTGGCTAATGGAGGTGCAGGGGCTTGAATCTGGGACTTTGAAGCCTCAGGCAATGAGAGACTCTTTGCATAACCATTACACTATCTCTCATCCCTATTTATTATTATTTTGTCATCTCCAGGGCTTCACTTTTCTCAGATAGAGTCAGAGAGATAGAGCCCAGATAGCTCAGTTGGTACAGCATCAGAGATGGAGAGACTGGGCATTAAACCACAGCTCTGAAATGTCCCTTCCTGTGATAGAGGCTGTACTCAAACCTGGGTCTCATACTACCCAAGTCTGGTTCTTCTACTTTTGGAGCCTACTTTGGAGCCATAATGATGCTATCTACCCCTGCCCAGGTTCTTCTACTTTTATATGTGCAGTATCTTAGTAAGAATTTCAGGGGGTTCATGGACACCTGGAAATCTCTCCCTAAGGGAGGAAGGTCAGCAAGGAAGTTGGTGTAGAAGTCTTAGAGAAAGGCAGGACCTGGAGGGAAAAGTGTAATAGTCCCTTTCTGGGGCCATGTCCCTCAGCAATGCTGTTGCCTGTGTGTAGTCCCTTAAGGCTTTTGGTCACCTTCTAATGTGCACTTTATGCAACCCTGTCCCCAGAAATCATAGCTACCTGGAACCTCAGCACATGACTTTATGTGGAAACAGTGTTTCTGCAGAGGTAAACAAATAAGATGGCTTCACACCAGAATAGGTAGGGTAGTCCCTAAAGCCAGCAGCTGAGGTGTCCAAACACACATGAAAACAGGAGAGCCCTGAATGAGGTCGGAGGTGGGGGTTGAAGCCATGCAGCTCCAAACCAAGGAATGTTAATGCTTGCTAACAGAGGGAATAAACAAAGAGAGATTCTCCCCTGGAGCCTTCAGAAGCAGTTGGTGCTACAAAACACTTAGGTTTTAGATTTCTAGCCTCCTGAACTATGGGAGAAATTACATATATATATACATATATAGTATATATATGTATATATATATATATTGTTGCTGTCTTTTTTTTGGTTTTGTTTTTGCCTCCAGGGTTATCACTGGGGCTTGGTGCTGGCACTATGAATTCACTGCTCCTGGTGGCCTTTTTTTTTTTTTTTCCTAATTAGACAGGACAGAGAGAAATTGAGAGAGGAGGGGAGACAGAGAGGGAGAGAGAAAGATTGACACCTGCAGACTTGCTTCACTGCCTGTGAAGCGACTCCCCTGCAGGTGGGGAGCCAGGGGCTCAAACCAGGATCCTAGTGCAGGTCCTTGTGCTTCGTACTATGTGTGCTTAACCCAGTGTGCCTAGTGACCTCCAATTATTTGTTTTTTGAATCCCCCTGCCCCTACTTGTGTTCATTTGTCCCAGCTGTTTAGAAAACTCATAGATGCTGGACTCAGGATCTGGTTCTCTCTTCTATAACCCAGCTTTCTGTCCGCTGGCTGATGGGAAGGGGCAGCCATCCCAATGTCATTGAGGCTGAATAGAGAGGCTTGTAGGTGGCTGAGGCCCCCTAAGTACTGGGTAGAGGAACTAAACTCTTTGTTGGACAAAGCTAGTTTTGTTCAATTCTTGGGCATAGCCATCAAACAGACATTCTCAGTCTGGTCACTGGGCTGGTAGCTCCAGCATCTCCTGAGTGCTTGTTAGAATGTGTATGCAGCATTACTCAGCTGTTAAAGACAATGAATTCACCTTCCTCACCCCATCCTGGATGGCATTTGAAGGAATCATGTTAAGTGAGATAAGTCAGAAGGAAAAGGATGAATATGGGATGATCCCACTCATAGACAGAAGTTTAGAAATAAGATCAGAAAGAGAATCACAAAGCAGAACTTGGGCTGGGTTTGGTGTATTATACCAAAGTAAAGGACCTGGCAGGGGTTCAGGTCCTGGTGCAGGATGGGGGAGGAGATCTAGGTAGCAGTTGGAGTGTTCTATAGAAAACTGAGAACTTTTGCACATGCACCAGACAACTCTATTTACTGTTGACAGTGAACCGTTAATCCCCTCATAAATTGAAAACAAAACAAAAAGAGTGCATATTCAGCAACATTGACTTTTACAAGCGAGTTTTAAAGTTTAAGAATGTGTTCTGTTGGAGAGAGAACCCAACCCATAGAACACACTCTTGGCTTGAGACCCAGGTTTGAGCCTTGGGCACCACTTGGAACACCCTGCACAGCACCTGGGGCAGCTCTGTGAGTGAGATAGCAGTACTGTGATGGTTCTCTCTACATATATCTGAAATTTAAAAGGAAAACGGTCTGGGCACAGTGAATCGTGCAGACAGGAGGCCCTGGAAGGCAAAAAAAAAAAAAAAAAAATTCTCTTGGAGATAAATTTTCTATAAATCTCAACTTGCTAAATTGTTAGCTGTATTAAATGTGGAAATAAATCATTTAGTATAATTGATGGTTGTCATCATCATCATCATTGAATCTAAAATGTATCTTCATGAATTCTTGTCTGCTCTGTGAAGGACAAGATGAAAATACTATTGGAAGATTCTGCATAAATTCCTCCCTTCCCTGCAGGATTATAAGTAACTTTTTGATCCAAGAGAATTTTTTATGCAAATGAACATTTCCCCTTTTCTTCCAAAATGGAGAGCACAAATTAGTTTGATTAAAGAGTTTTATACTTATTTCTAGTTTTTCAATAGAAATTTTCATTAGCTTTTAAGGAAAATGTTGAGTATATCAAATGAAATGAAAAGGTCCAAATCAGAATTTATTCATTCAAGTTTATTTAAAGATGTATAATCTATTTTTATTAAAGAAAACTATCCTTGAGTGATGTCATGAGATTTTCCCCAACAACTCCAAGTTTAGCTTGCACATATTTGCAACTGATTACCAAGTGCTGAAGTCTGATAACTATTCAGTGCACAGGATGTTGATATGCTTTTAAAGAAAAAGAAAAGTTGCCTTTGCAAAGCTGCATAATGCTCTGCTTGCAGTAGCTGAACAAGTACCCTGTGCAGTGGTGATCTCACTCTGTCATTCAAAAGAAGACTGAGATTCAGTCTTGCTGTCCCAGCAGCTGCCACGTCTTTCTCTTGCTTGAATGGTGCTGTTTTGTAGTCATGCTTATCGAAATCACTACCCAGATCTTCCATTTCCAGGGTGTGACCTTAGCAGATCCGTAATCTAGGTGAACCTTAGCTCTCATCTGCAAAGAGAGGGAAATAACATTTAGTAATCAGATGCCCCCATGGTATGTAAAACATTTTGCATAGTGCTGGTACATTGTTCTCAATTAATAGCCAACGTGACATTTTTTTTTTTTTTTTGGAGACATCTCAGATACTCTGCCAGGGTTCTGCACAATTTGCAGTGACTGACATCACCATGTGCACGAGGGAGCTGAACTCTAGGGAGTTTACTTTTCTTGCCAAGTCACGTAGAGCTCAGCAGTACTCAGATCCTCTCCTGTCTAACCTTAAGCACCATACTCCTGCAACCTTGCCCTTTTGCCTTTAATAAGATGGGCAAACAAGATTCCTGGTCTTCCTGAACACAAGAAGCTCAGTTTTAGAACCTGGATGGTGTTTTTCCATACACGGACTGTTTGGCACTTCTACTGTCTAAGAATGCATGTATATTCACTTCCACTACCTCCCCCGCCAGTGTGAGACCATGCATGTCCAGTAGGGAGCTGTTACGTGTTTGTGAGTGACTAAAGCAGACCATTCATTTGATCCTGTTTTCCACATACATGTAAATGATTGGAGCTGGGCACATTGTATCTGGGTGGGGATGATAGATTTCATCCCATCTAGAAACCCCTTCCCTGCAATCTGTAATTTGCAGAACTGGGAAGAATTTAGTCTTCAGAGCTTATTACAAGGCGCAGCATTCATTATGCTCAGCTCCACTTCTCTTGGAACTAGGAAAGTAAAAGTTAAGACTAAACTATAAGGAAACGGATAAGTTCACTTTCAGGTTGGTAAAGTCTGGAATAAAAATATCTATGTAGACTTTCAGCTTTGATTTTATATTGTTACAAATTGGTACCAGATGCTTGCATTTCAGACAGACGCCTAGCCGATCAGAGAATGTGAGCTGGAAAACAAAATCACTTCGCTATTTGGAATGCTGATTGATATTTTAGAAGTTTCATTTCCTCTTTTCAAAGGGAGCATGATGCACATTTCAGACCTAGCAATCAGAACTTTTATAAATGGCAATTAACAAAGGATGCCCAGGGGAGAAAGTCTCTAGTTTCTTTCCTGGCAGAAATAGTCAAGGTGACATTTCATTAGCATTGGCATCTCCCACTTGTACTGGGAGATAGTGAAGCCTTATGGAGCCATGTCCAGACTTAGTAGCTTCGTTGCCAGGTTCCTCTAACCTCAGGTCAAAGGAGAAACAGGAGCATTTCTGTCTGGGGCAGCTTGTCAAGTGTGGTTTCAGTGTGGCAGGACTCCAGGCTCATAATGGTGGCTTCATATTTTCTCCTGTAGCTTAAACAAGTGCCTTTGAGTTTTGAGTCTTGATTTTGCTTTTATTAGTGTTTGTTTTTTTTCTCACTGTTGTTTGAATGACTAACAAGGAGTGTTTTATTATTGTTGTTGTTATTTTATTTATAAAATGAAAACATTGACAAGACCATAGGAAGCTTGTTTGGAGGTTCTAGCAGGGGAGCGCAGCTACTCTATACCCTCCACAAACCGAAGACCAGTCCGTCTCTATTCTGGGGAGGCCGTCCTCTTTGACCTAGTGGTCAGCTTCAGGAGGGACGCACATGGAGCAATGAGAGGGGAAGGGGACACCCACCCAGTAGGCAGATCAGCTGAATCAGCCCTGGGGATCAATGGGGTGACAGATGTCACAGCCAGATCGACCTCATAGCCTGACAGGACTATATAGGCCAGACATTTTTTACACATTGCGCACTCCTGGAGCTCCGTATCACATCCCCTTCCTTGATAGCTTCCCTATTCTTTTTTTTTAATTTAATTTTTTACCTATAAAAAGGAAACATTGACTAAACTATATGATAACAGGGGTACAACTTCACACAATTCCCACCACCAGAACTCTGTATCTCATCCCTCCCCCTGATAGCTTTCCTATTCTTTAACCATCTGGGAGTATGGAGCCAAGGTTATTGTGGGCTGCAGAAGGTGGAAGGTCTGGCTTCTGTAGTTGCTTCCCCGCTAAACATGGGTCAATCTATATTCCTAGCCTGTCTTTCTCTTTCCCTAGTGGGGAAGGGTTCTGGGGAAGCGGAGCCCCAGGACATATTGTTGGCTGTAGGTTTGCTCTATATGGACTCCACTATCTTGAGGAATTTCCCATCTACTCCCATTTTTTTGTAGAGTTTTGAGTATGAATGGGTGTTGGATTTTGTCAAAGGCTTTCTCTGCATCTATGGAGATAATCATGTGGTTTTTGGTTTTGCTTTTATGGATGTGGTGAATGACATTGATTGACTTACGTATGTTGAACCAGCCTTGCATTCCTGGGATAAATCCCACTTAGTTGTGATGAACAATCTTTTTGATATACTGCTGTATCCAGTTGGCCAGAATCTTGTTTAATATTTTGTCATCTATGTTCATCAGAAATATTGGTCTGTAGTTTTCCTTTTTTGTTGTGTCTCTATCTGCTTTTGGTATCAGGGTGATGTTGGCTTCATAGAAGGTGGGAGGGAGTGCTCCTGTTTCTTTGATTTTGTGTAAAAGCTTTAGAAGTATAGGTATTAACTGTTTCCTGAAGGTTTTGTAGAATTCCTTTGTGAAGCCATCTGGTCCGGGACTTTTGTTGCTGGGAAGATTCTTAATAACTGTTTTGATTTCTTTGTCTGTGATTGGTGCTTTTAGGTTTTGTAGTTCTTCTTGGTTCAGCTATGGAAGGGCATGTGTTTCTAGGAATTCTTCCATTTCTTCCAGATTCTGTAAGCTTGGTGGCGTATACTTCTTCATAGAAGTTTATTATGATTTTCTGGATTTCTGTGGTGTCAGTTGTGATATCCCCTCTATTGTTTACAATTCTGTTCATTTGAGTCTTCTCCCTTTTCTTTTTTAGTGAGTCTGGCTAGGGTTTGTCAATCTTGTGTACTTTTTCAAAGAACCAACATTTGGCTTCATTGATCTTTTTGTATGGTTCTCTTATTTTCGATGTTGTTTATTTCTGCTCTAATTTTAGTGATTTCTGTCCTTCTGGTTGCATTAGGTTTCCATTGTTCCTCTTCCTCTAAATCCTTGAGGCATGCAGTAAGGTCGTTTATTTGAGCTTTTTCTTGTTCTCTAATATGTGATTGTATGGCTAAGAGTTTCCCTCTCAGTACTGGTCTAGTTGTATTCCAAATATTTTGATAGGTTGTGTCTTCATTTTCATTTGTTTCCAGGAACATTTGAGTTTTTTGCTTGAGTGTCTCTCAGACCCAGTGGTTCTTAAGGAGTATGTTGCTGAGTTTCCAAATTCTGTGACTTTTAGTAATTTTCTGTTTGTTGTTAAATGTTATCTTTACTCCACTGTGGTCTGAGAAGATACTTGGGATGATTTCAATGCTCTTGAATTTGTTGATACTGTCTCTGTGGCCTAACATGTGGTCTCTCCTTGAGTATGTGCTGTGTGGATTTGAAAAGAATGTGTATTCGAGTTTTTTGGGGTGAAGAACTCTGAAAATGTCCAGGAGCTCTAGTCTGTCTATCTCTTCATTTAGTTCTCTTGTTTCTTTGTTGATTCTCTACTTCATTGATCTGTCTAAGTGTGAGAGTGGGGTTTTAAAATCTCCCACTATTACTGTATTACTATTGATGTATTTTTGTAGTTCTTTCAGTAGGTGTTTGATGTATTTAGATGGTCCCTCATTTGGGTGCATAGATGTGAATAATTGTTAAATCTTCTTGGTTGATTGATCCCCTAATCATTATGTAATGGCCTCGGCTATCTTTTATTACTTTATTTAATTTAAAGTCTATTGTGTCAGAGATGAGAATGGCTGTTCCTGGACTTTTTTTGTGGTCCATTAGCCTGTATGATAGTTTTCCATCCTTTCACTTTAAGCCTGTTTGTCTTGTTGGGTCAGATGAGATTCTTGCAAGCAGCATATGGTTGGGTTTTCTTTCCTGATCCATTCTCCCACTCTGTGCCTTTTTATGGGTGAGTTTAAGCCATTAACATTTATTGATATTATGGGTTTAATGTATTGTAATGCCATTATTCAATGATTTTTTATTTGTTCTGACATATGGCAAGTATTATGGTGATGTTATTGTTTATGAGAGGTCTTTTAATACCTCTTTCAGTGCAGGCTTGATCATGGTTGCCTCTTTTAACTGTTGTCTGTCTGAGTAGGGTTTTTAAAAAAATATTTATTTATTTATTTTCCTTTTTATTGCCCTTGTTGTTGTATTGCTGTAGTTATTATTGTCATAGTTGTTGGATAGGGCAGAGAGAAATGGGGAGAAGAGGAGAAGACAGAGAGGGGGAGAGAAGGATAGACACCTGCAGGCCTGCTTCACCACTTGTGAAGTGACACCCCTACAGGTGGGTAGCTGGGGGCTCAAACTGGGATTCTTACTCTGATCCTTGCGCTTTGCGCCACATGTGCTTAACCCACTGCACTACTGCCTGACTCCCCTGAGAAGGTTTTGATCCCTCCATCTAATTTGAGTGAAAGTCTAGCAGGATACATTATCCTTGGTTGAAACCCCTTTTCATTCAGGGCTCGATAGATATCTTGCCATTCTCTTCTGGCTTTTAGAGTTTGAGTGGAGAAGTCTGCTGATAACCTTATGGGTTTTCCCCTGTATGTCACTTTTTGTTTTTCTCTTGCAGCCCTTGGGATCATTTCTTTTTTCTTTTTTTTTAATTTTTTATTTAAGAAAGGATTAATGAACAAAAACATAAAGTAGGAGGGGTACAACTCCACACAATTCCCATCACCCAATCTCCATAACCCACCCCCTCCCATGATAGCTTTCCCATTCTCTAGCCCTCTGGGAGCATGGACCCAGGGTCATTGAGGGTTGCAGAAGGTAGAAGGTCTGGCTTCTGTAATTGCTTCCCCGCTGAACATGGGCATTGACTGGTCAGTCCATACTCCCAGTCTGCCTCTATCTTTCCCTAGTAAGGTGTGTCTCTGGGGAAGCTGAGCTCCAGGACACATTGGTGGGGTCTTCAATCCAGGGAAGCCTGGCCAGCATCCTGGTGGCATCTAGAACCTGGTGATTGAAAAGAGAGTTTACATAAGAAGCCAAAAAATTTGTTGAGCAATCATGGATCCCAAGCTTGGAATAGTGGAGAGGAAGTGTTAGGGAGGTACTCACTGCAAACTCTAGTGTACTTCTGCTTTCAGGTATATATTTTGCAGTAGTTTATGTGTATGTGTGAACATAAGCTCTCTCTCACAGAAACTGGTGTATATGTAGGTTATGAGACTTTGTTAGAAAGTGAACTACCTGAGATGAAATTAGAGTGTATTATAAAAGGAAAGGTCTCACCCGAGTAATGAAGCTGAAGGGTTGTGATTCCACACGTGAAGTCTCTGGACACAGTCTAAGGTGAAGCATGTTGAGGTGGCAATCGTTGCGTTGGTTAGGTTGTGATTGGCGGATGCAATATTATTTGGTATGGATTGGGAGATGCATACGGGAAAGTGGGCCCTATCCAAGGGTTCCAGGACTGGGGGAAATAGGGGCTCTGTAGTGGAGATGTGAGGTTCCTGCTGTCGGGAGGGATGGGTCACAGTCCTTTGGTGGTGGGAATGGTGTTTATGTATACTCCTAGCAAAATGTAGTCATATAAATCAGTAGTTAATTAATATGAGAGGGGGAAAATCAATTGTATGTCTCAAAGTTTCTCAAAACACAAACTGAATCTTTTTAATATATAGGCTGTGTATTTGATATGCGGACTCTCTCAAAAGCCTAGACCAAGTAGATTAGAAGCATCCAATAGCACAGCTATATACAAGATACTGGATACTGTACAGCAAACCATAACAAAAGGACTTTTCAAAGTTAACCCAATTAACAAATAATGTGATGATAACATTAACTATCGATTGTCTTTTTGAACCCTAAGACAGCGGGATCATTTCTTTATCCTTACTTCTTTTCATTGTAACTATGATGTGTCTTGGTGATTCTGTTTGGGACTCTCTGAGCCTCTTGAATCTTAATGTCCTTTCATTTGTTTAGATCTGGGAAGTTTTCCTCTATAATTTCCTCTAGAATGTTTACTTTCCCTTCCTCTCTTTCTTCCTCTTGGCAGGCCAATTATACAAATGTTACTTCTTTTGAGATCATCCCATATGTCTCTGTTGTTGTTTTCAGTGTCTCTCAATCTCTTTTTGAAATCTTTTACCTCTTTATTTGCTTTCTCTAGCTCATCCTCTGTCTGGCTAATTCTGTTTTCTGCTTCTGTTAGCCTGCTTTCTTTTCCTTCAGCTTCTTTCTTCAGTTCAGTTACAGTATTAGCTTGCTCTGCTAAATGACCTTTTAGTTCAGCTATTTCAGCTTTCATTTCTCTAATTTCCTCAAGGTAGCTTGTGTTTTTCTTTTTTTTTTAAATACTTTTTTAAAAATTTTATTTATTTTTTTTCCCCTTTTGTTGCCCTTATTGTTTTATTGTTGTAGTTATTATTGTTGTTGTTGTTGTTGGATAGGACAGAGAGAAATGGAGAGAGGGAGGGGAAGACAGAGAGGAGGAGAGAAAGTTAGACACCTGCAGACCTGCTTCACCGCCTGTGAAGCGACTCCCCTGCAGGTGGGGAGCTGGGGTTCGAACCAGGATCCTTATGCCGGTCTTTGTGCTTTGCGCCACCTGCGCTTAGCCCGCTGTACTACAGCCCGACTCCCTGTGTTTTCCTTGAGGGTCTCATCTGTTGTTTCCCTCATTCTGATAGCCCTTTCCTCCATAGTTGTCTTCGTTTCTGTGATTATTAGGTTTATTATTGCTTGCATACTTTTCTTATCTATGGTTACTTCTGACTGATTTGGAGTTTCTTCTGGGCTCCTGTATTGATTCATTGTGGTAGCAGTTTTATTTGCTCTTCATTTAACCACTTTATTTTTATTGATGTGTTTTTTATTTCTCTGTTCTGTCATTCTTCAGTTTTTGTGCTTTGAGTACAAGCCAGGCTATGTTAAATACCTTTATGACAAATGTAGTCACCCAACCTCACAAATTACACCAACAGTAACTAAAGCAAGGATTGAAGCATTCAACCAACACCAGCTAGCCAAACACCTCCAGTCTAAGAAAAAAAAAAAAAGCAATCAAAGCCAAAGGAAAAAGAAAGAGAAAATAAATAAGGGAAAGTAAGAATAGACAATTGTGCACATCTACTGTCCACTGTAAATTCTAGGCATAGCACGAAGAGAAAGGGAACTAGAAAAGAGAGAAACACACACAGAGTCCACTCTGAGTCAGATTTCTTCCCCAAAATAATTCACAAACAAGTATCAGTAAATTCAGAAATCAAAAGAAGGAGGAAGGAGGAAAAGAAGACAAGAACAAGAAAAAAAAACAGTGAAAGGAAAGAGTTTTCTTTTTTTTTTTTGAATTAGCTAGGAGGAGGGAGAAAGGAGAGTGGAGGGAAGAGGTAGAGAGTAACAAGTTCCTCTCACACTGGTCACCTAGCAATGGAGAAAACAACAACAGTTAATTTTGGTCCACCTAAAGAAAGAGGGGGAGAAAGGGACACATGTATATTATAATAATAATAATAATAATAAATTAATAGACTAGAGTAAAAACCCTAACAGTTATTCTGCAGCTTGGACTGCTCCAAATCAGGCAGCCTGAGCAAAGACAGCCAATTGTAAGAAGTATCCAAGAAAAAAAACAAAAAACCTCCAAGTAGTCTTTCCCAGTCAGGGGTGAGGCTCT
This sequence comes from Erinaceus europaeus, assembly GCF_950295315.1. Lineage (NCBI taxonomy): Eukaryota > Metazoa > Chordata > Mammalia > Eulipotyphla > Erinaceidae > Erinaceus > Erinaceus europaeus. The sequence goes on from NC_080176.1 coordinate 36,576,641, forward strand.
GATTGGTCAGGTATTTTGTCACTCAAATAGAGCTCCAGCCACTTAATAAAACAGAGAAGGAAAGCAAAAAGGAAAAAGGTTTGAAATGACATCCCTGGTGAGCCAGGAATCTTGGTAAAGATAATAGCTCAGTGGGGAGCCTGCTAGGAGCAGCTGTCCCACCCATGGAGGCTGGTTGGGGGGGGGTGAGCTTCAGAGATAATCAAAAGATTTCTTTTCTTTTACCCCCTGGCCTCCATTTTCTAACCTAAGAGTGGTCTCACACTTAGGAACCCTTATTCACCTTCCTGCTGATGGCCCAGTATCCTACCCTATCCAGAGAATCCCTGGTCACAGGCTTCTGCTTGTTGGAGCTTACGCTAGCCTCTGCTTCCAAGTCGCCATCTTGGCTCTGCCCCATGTCATCCCTAAGCTTCCTGTTCTTTATCCCTCTAGGAGCATGGACCCAGGGTCATTATGGGGTACAGAAGGTAGAAGTTCTGGCTTCTATAATTCCTTCCCCACTGAACATGGGCATTGGCAGGTCGATCTGTACTCCCAGCCTGTCTCTGTCTTTCCCTACTGGGGCGGGGTTCTGGGAAGGTGAGGCTCTAGTACATAGTGGTGGGTGGTCTGCCCAGGGAAGTCTGGTTGGCATCACGGTAGCATATGGAACCTGGTGGCTGAAAAAGAATTAAGATATAAAGCAGAACAAATTGTTGACTAATCATGAACCTAAAGGCTGGAATATTGCAGATGAATATTTGGGGTCTCTGTTCTGGAAACAGCTAGTAGGTCTGTTTTATGTATATTCCAAGGGGCCCATGACTTTACTAGTTTTTGCCTAAGCCTGATATCTGATATGCAGGTGGACCCAGGTTATTGTCTGGGGAGATGATGTTGTAGTTGGAAAAAAGCACTAGAAAGCTGGATCAGGAAAGTGAGTAGCTCCCAAATCTGGGGAAAGTATATAGATATTGTTAACTGTAAACCCCACGGGTATGGTCTGGGGTCCATAATCAGCAACAAGGAGTCTTGAGCAGCCTGACACCATGACTGTGTTCCCTAATGTTGCCAAAAGGTGCTGCCATGTACGATTTCCCATTTGAGTTGTGGGAGTGCCACCCTGATGACAGGAGAGCTGAGTCTGATGTCTGTGGTTCCACACCTTGAATACAGCTAGAATTTGGTGAGTATCACTGTCCAAGATTCAGCCTCTGGAAAAGAGGAATATGGGGGCCAGGTGGCTAGAGGTTGCATCAGGACCACGTAGAATGGAGTAGACTGAGATGCCTGGAGCGTGCTGGGCCTTGGCATTTCTGATGGCAATTAGAGTTTAGACTTTCAGATTAGATGGGAAGGAAGCTCAGAGGTTCAGTACAAACCTGCCATGCACTTCTGAGTGCTGTGGTGGAAAGGACAGGTGGGTGCTCTCCCTCTGCACACTGGAGCCAATGTTGGCCAAAGGTTTCTTTGAGACCCAGAAGATCAGAGGGCACCAAGACTCCATGTTCCGAGTATTTACACATTTCGTGCTTAGAACTCAGCATATGAACTTTGATCTGCATCTGAGTGACTTGTATTACAAAACTTTTTAGCTTTTACTGATGATTCCCATTACCCAGAATAGCCAACAAACAAAAAAAGAATCAAGATGCAAGAAAGAAAGAAAGAAAGAGAGAGGAAAAAAAAAACCCAAACAAATGCACCACTCAAAGTACTATATAAAAGAACACTTCTTGAAATAGGAGAGCTGAAGCAGAGAAGCAAAGCATGGCCTGTCACCTCTGCTGGCTACATGCCCTCCCCACCCCCATTCTGTCTGCCATCCTGTGCGCGCGTCATACACACACACACACACACACACACACACACACACACAAAGTGTATGTGTACAAATCCCCTGAATGACCAGAAAAGTGCTGTGTTGATTTGGAGGTTGTATATAAATTTTAGGAAGTAGATGCTTTCAGAGCTACAGAATCTACAAAGCACAAGAAGTGACTTTTTGACTTTTTTTCAGGAGTTTGTTAAGTATGTGATATGTGCAGGAAGCTTCTAAGATATCTTGGAAGGAGTCTGTTACACAGAGACCTATCCCACTCATTATCATGCTTATTCTAGTTAACACCTGGGGTGGGGAAAAGACTGGCTTTATTTCCTCCCTTTTATTGATAAGAGAAAAAAAAATCAATAATCAGAGTCCAGACTTTGCCCCAGCAAAAAATGGAGTCAGACTTCTGGGCTTATGTCATTTCCTCCCCACTAGGCTCTGTAGGCATAAGTAGTTACAAGATAAAACATGTATTTTGAACAATAGAATTCAAATGCTGGTGTCATATTTTAATACCCATAAAAATAGCCTTCTAATAATTTCCCTAGGACTTAGATGAAAGGCAGCATAGCATTGTGACTAAAAGCATAAATTCCAGAGCCAAATTTAAGTCTGAATACTGATTTTGCTGTTCCATAGCTGGTGTGACTTTGTACAGCTTATAAACAAAATAAAATCTGTCTGACTCTTGGTTTCACAATGTGTAAGTGAAGATAGTCGTAACACCCAATGCATAGGACTGATATGAGAAGTAAATTAATTGGTCCATATCCAAGGCTTGAATTTGTGCTGGCACACAGCATGCATTATTAACTATGATTGTCATAAGCATGATAGGTACTCAGGAAACACATGTTGAGTCACTCTAAAATGACTCCCCCAATTGGGCAAATGGTTAGCATGATTGTAATTGCACAGCCCCAAGCCAAGAGGAGATTTTGCAATTTTTCCAGTCCTTTTGATCCATTTGGGCTACATAGTTCAGACCTGCAAAATGTTTTCAAGCTTTATTTATCTGGCTTGACTGTCAGCAGTTAGCAGCTCAAACAGACTTTTGTCAACTGCGTGACATTTTGATGAGCAGACAGCTAATCAGATGGACAAATACATGTTAGTGAGCACCTGCTGGGTGCAAGGCAGACTGCTGAGTTTAACAGTCCTTGATGCTCAAAATTCAAATAATGAAAGAAAAGAAAACTAGATGCCACAGAGCAGAATATCATTAAGTTATATAAAGACCAAATTTCTCTGCCAGCAGCTCCCCCCAATAGTTACTAAAGTGTTGTAAATTGCCAGAGATTTCCATTCTGTTCTGCAACTCATCATCCAGTAAAAAACAGTCAGATGCTGCCCAGAATCAGGGAGACCCTATCATGTAGTCCCCAAACAGAAGTCATCCTGCATCCTGGACATGTTAGGCATGTGCCTTTTTAAGCAGACTTCAACCTTTCATGCCACCAGCAGAAGGTAATTAATTACCAGGGACTCAGGTTACTTTCACGTCTACATAACTATGATAGGGTCAAAATTTGGCAAATAAAGTCTATGTGTCCCATTCTAATCACTAGGTTACTTTCCATTTCTTCTTCTCTTGATCCTAGTCTCACAGTTGAGTGGCAAAAAATTCATCTTTTGGGGGGAAAGGCTGCATCAGAGCCAAGGATTCAAGTTGTGAGAGCAACAGAGGACATAGTTTGAAGCTCCTAGAGGTGTAGAAGGGAAGAGCTTTCTATTATTGACATAATAATAATAATAACTATAGATTTAAATTCATATCTGTTCTGTTACTTAATATTAATTTTTTTTTTTGCCTAACCTGCTTATGTTAGTAATATGAATTTATAGACTTCTCTTACTAGAAAAATTTTTTCTTTAAGAGGAAAGAGCACCTTTCTCATAAGTAAATATTTTGTGGCTGGTCTTAAGTAGATAATTTTACCTGAGATAGATCTTTTTTGTGCTGTATACACTTTTGAAAAATCACTGGACAAGTGATTCTTTCTTCAGCATCTGTGTTTATTCAGCCCGAGGCAGTGGTGTGAGATGTACTGCTAAATAGATTCCAGTCAGATGATCCCGGCTGTGTGTGCTTATAAAAGACATCTGTTTAAGTTTAAAAATAAATAATTAAAAAAACATGCACACAGACAAAAGATTGTTGCTTCTAGCAAGATTAAAATTAGTCCACTGTTTTCTGAGTCTCCGTGTTTCTCTCCAAAGGATTTCATTTAAATCTAAAAATTCAGGTAGAGAAAAATGATAAATTATTTTCTCTTTCATAATTCATTGTCAAGTAACACAGTCAAAATATCTTTACAGGGCTCTGGGACTCTTACATGCCTCTGAGAATTACAAGGTCACCCTTATTTATGATTGCTCTGAAATTACCTAAACAAGATTCCCCTAAGCAAGAACTGTCAAAAAGATGTGTTGATTTTTCAGGAAGCTGCTGGTAGATGATGGGCTGATGATGTCTTGCACTGAGAAATGGGAAAAAGGCTTAGGTAAAGTTTCTCTTGTAAAACCTAGCGCCAGGATGCTGGGGTGGCAGTGCTCAGCAGTAAGCAGACGGCTGAGCTGTCTTGCACATGTTGTTGTGTGTGTAGGCATGTGTTGTATGTTTGCTATTGGCCCAGTCAGCTTACAGCAGAAGGGGAGGAGTGGGGTGTGCCCATGGTGATTGCCCCAAAATGTTCCTGAAAGTACTTTGTAGACATGGCCCAGGAAGTAGTGCAGTGGATAAAACATTGTATTCTCAGGCATGAAGTCCTGAGTTCAATTCCCGGCAACACATGTATCAGAGTGATGTCTGGTTCTTTCTCTCTCTTCTCCTTTCTCATTAATAAATAAGTAAAATCTTTTTTAAAGAAGAAAGTATTCTGTAGAGGTCACATGTCTTGTCTGGTCTTGAGACTCCCTTGTGGTGAACATATTTGAAAGCTGATTTGACCTGGAGATTGGTAAGAATCATGCTTTGAGGACTGGGGAGACAGCATAATGACTGTGCAAAAGGCTTTCATGTCTGTGTCTCCAAGGTCCCAAGTTCAATTCCTAGCACCACCTGATTAGCCAGAGTTGAGTAGTGCTTCTCTCTGTCTCTCTCTCCCCCCTTTCTCTCTCATTAAAATAAATTTTTAAAAAATCATGCTTTAATAGATCATAAGAAGAGGCCAAGTGGTGGCACATTGGGTTAAGCACACATAGTATGGATTACAAGGACCCACACAAAGATACCGGTTCAAGCCCCCGGCTCCCACCTAGAGGGTAGGGTCGCTTCACAAGTGGTGAAGCAGGTCTGCAGGTGTCTGTCTTTTTCTCCTCTCTATCTTCCCCTCCCCTCTCAATTTCTCTCTGTCCTACCCAATAAAAGAATATGGAATAAAAAGAAAAGATCATGAGAAAACCCCATCAATTCACACTTTATCATTTTTTACCTTCATAATTTTTCTAAAACTTTTCTGATGCTTTGTGGAATGCTATGATTCAGAAAAACTATATCTACATTATGTTGTGTTTTTGAAAAAAAAAAAGTAGAGCAAGAGAAATAGCTCCTTGGATAGAGTGCTGTTGTTCTGTGTATGTGGCCAGGTTCAAAGCCAGCCTCCACCACATTGAAGAAAGGATTGGTATACATTTACTTTTAAATGATATCATACATGGTTTCGATTTTTTTTCCACTTAACACCACAAGGAACCACATTTGTGGTTATCAAGAAAATGCTAAGAAAGTAATTGTGATAAACTCTTTGTAAGAAAGTTTTTGTATGGGGTTAGGTGGAAGTATGCCCAGTTGAACACAAGCATTACCATGCTCAAAGACCTCAGTTAAAGTTGCTGGTCTTCACCTGCAGATAGGAGGCTTCACAAGTGAGGAAGCAGTGCTGCAGGTTCCCATCTCTCCTTCTTTCTTTATTCCTTTCTCTCCCCCATTTATGTCTGTTCTATCAAATAAAATTTTTTTTTAATTTAAGAAAGAAAAAATGGCTGCCAGGAATAGTGGATTCACCATGTAGGCACTGAGCCCCAGAAATTATCCTGGTGCCAGAGAGAGAGAGAGAGAGAAGTTTTTGTATTCTTATATAATCACCTCTGATGATCATTGTGTGTGTGTTATGTTCATTTTTAAAGCAAGATGTTACTAACTTTGATGGCCAGTTGTCTAATATCCTGAAACCCAGCCTTAAACTTGGGCAGCTAATAGGAAATTCTTTCACCTTTTGGATTTTTTTTTTTAATTATGATAGCGACAGAGAGGAGTAGGATGAGGAGGGGAAGACAGAAAGAGAAGGAGATAGCCTGCAGCACTGCTACATTGCTTGTGAAGCTTTCCCCCTCTGCAGATGGGGACCAGGGACTTGAACCAGTTCCTCACATGTGTTAATGTGTGTGCCTTTCTGGTTATGCCACTGTCTGGCCCTGATAGGGGCCAGACAGGAAGATTCAGAGGAGATTGTGTGTGACACTTGGAATTCCCTCTGCCCTTGACAATAACACATGGGCTCAAGGAAGACGTGTCAGTATGCAGGAAGCTTGGTACTTTAAAGTGGGAGTGGCTAGAAGAAACAGGCTTAGACATCATCAGCACCTGTTGTATTGTCAGAAAAGTCATGACACATTTAATAGAAAAACACATTATATAGAAAAAATTATTCATGACACATTATATATAATTATAATTTTAAAATTATTCATGACACATTATATAGAAAAAAATATGCTATGGCTTTCCACCAGCCCATAAATACTATTCCAAGTCAAGAGTATAGAATCACTCAAGGAGGAAGAAGCAGAGGAAAGAAATCTAGACTCTAAGGGTCACTCATCTTTAGAGAGTGAGTGAAGAAGAACCAGCAGCAGACGAGGCATCGACAAGGCTGCAGGAACCTTGCCCTGTCAGGGAGGACTGGGCATGGGAAAGCAATCCGGGTGGGCTGTAGGAGGCAGAGGAGAGAGGGGAAAGCACAAGCTAGCATTTGAGGGCTGGGAAGAGTAGACTTAAGTGTCTGGGGCCAGAGGAGATTTACAGTGACGTCAGACTGACGTCAAACTGCTTGTTGTGGTCACTGAGCACCTGGGGACAGGGGAAGGAGGTGGTGAAGAGGGGCCCATTGTGCAAGAGCCTGTCTCCTAACTGCCTTTTGCCATCCAAATACTTATGTTCTTTAGCACTCGTCTTCTTAAGCAAAATTAAAGCAAGAGTTTACAAAAATATGGACAGGAACTCTATGAAACGATCCTTTAAGCAAGGCTTATCTCAGTTTTACATTTGATGAAACATGCACAGAGATTAACTTCTCAGACATCCCAATCCTAGAGCTGGCATTTGAGCAGCCAGGACCAGGGTTCCTATTCGCTGTGCCTTGCTGCTAGGGGTTCTGTGGCTGTGCTAGTGGATGCTGTTGCATGCCTGTATAGGAGCAGCTTGTCAGGAGGTAGAATCCTTTGAGAAATTTCTACCGTCAGAATCATCACTTTCCCCCAGTGTATCCCAAGACTCTTTTATCTTGAATCACCTGGGTGCAACCTGCATGGTTAATTTTATCTTGTCAGTTAGGATGCAGCTATCTCCCCAGAGCCTGTGAGTGTGTTGTTCTTGGCTGACTCTGTTCCCAAAGGTCGATGCCAGCTGGTGTCCATCATCACAACACAATCCTTCAGTCTGTGGACAGCCTGATCTCAGAGGAACCCAGTGTCTGCCAGCAGCACCAACCAGTGCATGAGCCTCATCCAGGCTGTGTGCTGATTGATCCATCCATCCATTCATCCATTCATCCTTCCTTCCTTCATTTCTTCCTTCCTTCCTTTCTCTCCCACTTGTCTTTCTCTCTAAATTATTTACCTATTTATTGGAAAGAGACAGAAACTGAGATGGAAGAGGAAGATAGGGAAAGAGAAAGACTTATACCTGCAGAATTACTTCATTGCCTGTAAACATTCCCCCAGCAGACGGGGACAGGGGCTTGAACCCAGGTCCTTACACATGATGACGTGTGCCCTCAACCATGTGCACCACCACATGACCCCATCTGACACATTTTTTATATTGATTTTTTCTTTTTTAAAATTTTTTTATCTTTATGTATTTATTGGATAGAGACAGCCAGAAATCAAGAGGGAAGGGGGTGATAGGGAGAGAGACAGAGACATCTGTAGCCCTGCTTCACCACTCGTGAAGCTTTCCCCCTGCAGGCGGGAACTGGGTATTTGCGCACTGTAACATGTGCACTCAACACATTTTTTTTAAAGCATCAGAGTATGAATTGCCAAGAGCAGAAGTAGGGTTGAAATTCTTTTTCTATGTTAAGTTTAACTACGGACCAGACTCCCCTGGAAGGCTGGCTTGGTATTTGTCAGGAAAAGAAGGTTTTCATTGTCTTGATATTATCTAAGCTGAGAGAATGGAAGCCCACCCACTTAAGCTTTGCCAGACATGAAGTTTACCATCTTTGCCAGTTAAGTGTATGTACAGTAGCACTAAGCCCAGTCACTATTGGGTTTTTTTGTGTGTGTTTGCTTGTTTGCAGTCATTCTTCAGAATTCTTTAGTCTTGGAAAGCTGACAGTCTGTATTCTATAAACAGTAATTCTCATACCCAGTTCCAGACGAATGCCATTCTATGTTCTATCTCTGTGAATTTGACTATTCTATTTTACTTGTATGTTAGGATCACTCAGTATTTGTGATTTCATAATTGTTCTGTCATTGAGCGTAGAGTTTTCAAGGCCCATCCATTTGTAGCTTGTGTCCAAATTTCCTTCTTCTTTAAAAGTGAATAATATCCCATTAAATATATGTACTGGACTCTGCTTACTCATTTACCCGTTGGTAGACAGTTGAGTTGTTCAGCTTTTCGGCTATTGTAAATAATACTATGAACATGAGTGCATACCACTCCAAAGCATTTGTTTTTTTCCCCAGCCACCTAGAAATAATCTCTCTCATAGGGAGGATTTACAAAGAGAAAGACAAGGCTTATTTTTATGCAGTGATTCTGAACTTCTTTATTGGGGGATTAATGGTTTATACTCAACAGTAAAATACAACAGTTTGTACATGCATGGCATTTCCCAGTTTTCCACAAAACAAATCAACCCCCACTAGGTCCTTTGCCATCATGTTTTAGGACCTGAACCCTCCCCTCCTCCACAGAGTCTTTAGGTGCAATACACCACCTTCAATCTAAATTCTGCTTTGTGTTTTCTCTTCTGATCTTGTTTTTCAACTTCTGCCTATGAGTGAGATCATCCCATAGTCACCTTTTTTGTTTCTGGCTTATCTCACTTAATATGATTCCTTCAAGCTCATTGAACTTATCTGAAAAATTCACATTTCAAGGGAAACAAGTCTTCTGGAAAAGATTTCTTCCCTGTCTTCTGGAAAAGGCAATTCTAGGGACTTTTGTTAGTTTGTTTTCTTTTTTTTCTCTAGGGACTTTTTGACAACATACAACAAACTAAGCCTAGTAAGTAATTTGACTTTATTTTTCTGTTTATTACTCTTTGCCTATTTTCTTTAGTAATGATGCCAAATTGATTCTTTAATACATCTCAGGAAACGTAACACATAATACATACACAAAAAACATTTAGAGAGGGAAATTCAAATTACCCATATCCCCCCCACCACCCCCTGTGACCAGGTAATGTTTTGGTGTAGAATATGCACACATATGGTAGGTTAGGTCCTGTCAGTTATAATGTTAGGTTTATGTATATATTCCTTTTTCCTTCCAAATAACAATACATATCTATTCATTGTGTTTTCTCAGGGAAAAGAGAGGGTTGGGAAAAGGGTCAGCATGTGTGTAACAAAATGATAGCAGATGGGAACGGAAGTCCCCAGTACAGCAAAATCAACTATCAAATAAACATTTCCTATCATGGGTAGTCAGAGTCCAAGAGGACTTGGCCTCCTATGATTCAACTATGAAGGGATGGGCTCAGGCACAGAACAGATAGGTACATGCTTTCCTATACCCTTTCTGCTTCCTGAATTCAAAATTTCACATACAGCTTTGGTTTCTAGCAGTAAACATGAAGTTATACCCATCTGTCTCTTATTAAACAATCCTGTGACCACTTTAACATGCATTTTCCTCCTTTTTTTTTATACTAGAGATCAAACTATGTGTGTCATTTTTGCAATTTTTTTTTTCCGTTTTCAAATAAGACATCATGAACACCCTTCTTGGCTACCAGGCTATAATAAGTATGTGACCATTGGTGGCAGAACAGTGCTGAATCCACAGGCACACACTGCATTCCCTAGGGGGACCTGTCAGCAGCCCAGTGTCCTGCAGGATCTATGTCAAATCTTTTATCTCTGCAGAAAGTCTTATTGGAGGAAGAGTGGCATTTCCCTGGTTTTGTAGTAGAAAAAAAAGCGCAGAAGTAGAAGTTCTGAGTGACTTAACTAGGCTGGGGGGGAGCTGGAAATAGAAACCAGACTGCTTACTCTCTGTCCTCCACTGCATGGAACTAATCTCAAGATCAGTATCAGCAGAAATTATTTTCTTTAATCTTCTGGGAGTGTGCTTTAGTATTTTATGTTAGTTTAATGGTCATTTCAATGTCATATATATGTATGTTTTCCACTTAAAATGAAAACTTTCAAAGCTTCTTTGGGAAACTTCCCAGCCTTCCTTTTATTTGACTTTCTCTCTACCTCTATCATATATATACTTTTTTTTTAAAGGTCAGCAAGGTGTCATCTTGATAGAAGTTACGTTGAATAGAACCATAGTGTTTATTTGGTGATAATTGTTCCAGGCATTTCAGGTGCTGATTATTTGACTTGCTTAGTCATTCAAAGATTTATCATGCACTTACTATGCTGTAGTCCTAGTCCTAGGAAGGCCTAAGCCACTTAGCAGAGCCAGTCAAGAAAATACACCAGGATAATACTGTGTTGGAAAAACTGTACTCAGGATGCCGTGGAAGATAGGAGGTAGTAGTCAGTGTGCCAGAAGTAGCAGAAGGGAGACAGAGCTCCTGCAGCCAGCAGGTCCCTTTGCCTCATTGGAAGGAAGGGTATGTTTGCGACATGCAGGGACTTGTGCTTCTGGGTCCATTCCCATGCTTTAAAGCAACAGACCAATTCCCATAAATGCCCCTGAACTGAACTGGCAGCTCTATGGGTGATGCCTGTGGTTCTGTGAGCAGGGCTGGGCAAGCTCCTGAATCACTTCAGCTACTTAAACACCTGAAACCTTTGGGGCATCTGATGAAATTGATGCCAGCTTATCATTTCAGAGTTAAAAACAAACAAGCATAGAACAGACAGTTGCCCACTATCTAACAGATTGCAGTAGCCTTCGCGATAGCCAAAAGGTGAAAGTAACCCAAATTTCCATCCAAGTATGGATAAATTAACAACAACAACAAAAAAAAGTGTTATATGTCATTACACGGTTTCTAAAAGGCAGACAATTCTTACACAAGCATAGCATGGATGAACCATGAACACATAATGTTAAATGAAGTAAACCAGACATATCGTGTGATTCCACATACAATCAAATCAAATTCACAGATCAGTCAAATTCACAGAGACAGAAAGAGTGGTGGGGCCCAGGAGAAAACTTATGGGGTAGAGTGCATGTGTTGTGTGTAAGGCCCTATGTTCAAGTCCCAGCACTGGATGAGAGAGCATCATGGGTGGCACCAGAGAAGCTCCATGAACAGTGCAGTGGTGTCTTTCTCTTCTTTGTCTTTCCCACCTTCTTCAATCAAGAATGAGAAAGTTGGCCCATGGAGACCACTCAGCAGTATCAAGCATGAGCACTCACAAGGTCTTGACACCACTATAAACAGTTAGAAAGAATGTAAAGGGGAGGGGGGAGAACAGAGTGCAGAGCTTCAGTTTGAAAAGAAGAAAGACTTTAGAGATAGATGGCAATGATGCAGAGCAATGTGAATATACTTAATGCCATCTGTACCCTGATCAAAATAATAAATCGATATCTGTGTATTTTGTCACAGTAAATGGTTTTGTTAGTAGAAAAACAAAAATCAGGCCATAGAGCAAAACTGTGTCTAGATGAAGGCTGCCATTGAGACTGGAATCAAAATCTCCAGCCATTCCACTTCCGACCATCAGGAGGCACTGCGGCCTGCTCAGAGGCGTCCCCATAGGCCCCTCACTACAGTGACGTCCCCCTGTGCGGGAGAGGAGCTTCAGACCTGTGCATGTGCCCATCTTGGTTGGAGGCAGCACCACCCCCACCCCCAGGGCCACTGATCTCCCCTGGGCCTCAGGACCTGATCAATTGACTAAAAGCACTAAACATGTGATGTAGGCATTCTATAAAGCAGCTGCCTATTCTGTTACAGAAAATGTGGTTCTTTATTTCTTTTCTTTTTTTTTTACATAATTTTAAATTTCTTATTAATAGTATGTTAGAAGATTGTAAGATTAAAATATCTGGTTATACACTATACCCACCATCTCACCTCCCAAATATCACCACTAGAGTTTCTGCAAGTCTTACAAACAGTTGGCATGCTTCTGTCTTGTTTGGATTTTTTTTTTTTTTGGCAAGTTCATATAAATCAGATCTCTAGGTTCCATATAAGGGTGAAACCATCTGGAAGTTGTCTTTCATCTCTACTTATTTCACTAAGCAGAAGCACCTCCAGTTCCATTCATTTTTTTCCTCAAGGACACAATATCATCTTTTTTTGATTGCAGAGTAGTATTCCATGGAGTATATCTCATAACTTCTTTTTTTTTAATTTCCTTATTGGAGGATTAATGGTTTACAGTGGACAGTAAAATACAATAGTTTGTACATGCATAACATTTCTCAGTTTTCCACATAATAGTTCAACCCCCACTGCCATCATGCTGCAGGACCTGAACCCTCCCCCCCCCCCGCCAACCCCAGAGTCTTTTACTTTGGTGCAATATACTTTATTTATTTTTTCTCCAATTTTTATTTATAAAATGGAAATATTGACAAGACCATAAGATAAGAGGGGCACTACTCCACACAATTCCCACCACCAGAACTCTATATCCATCCTTTCCCTTGATAGCTTCCCTATTCTTTGTCCCTCTGGGAGTATGGACCCAGGGTCATTATGGGGTGCAAAAGTGGAAGGTCTGGCTTCTGTAATTGCTTCTCCGCTAAACATGGGCATTGACAGGTGGATCCATACTCCCAGCATGTCTCTCTCTCTTTCCCTAGTGGGGCGGGGCTCTGGGGAAGCAGGGCTCCAGATTGCATTGGTGAGTTCATCTGCCCAGCAAAGTCCAGTTGGCATCATGGTAGCATCTGGAACCTGGTGGCTGAAAAAGAGTTAAGACATAAAGCGGGACAAATTGTTGACTAATTATGAACCTAAAGGCTGGAATATTGCACATCAAGATTTGGAGTCTCCATTTTGGAAAAAGTAGGTCTAGTTTAGGCATATTCCAAGGGGCCCATGGGAGTGATTTCTGGATATCCTCTTCTTAGGACTTAGTGTTTGCATGAGGAAATGCCAACCATTTTTGTACTTTGATTTTGTAGCCTGATACTCTCCTAAGTTGCCTAGTGACTTCCAGTAGCTTTCTGCTGGATTCTTTAGGTTTTTCTATGTGTATTATTATATCATCTGCAAATAGTGAGAGTTTGACTTCTTCCCTCCCAATCTGTATTCCTTTGATTCTTGCCCTGATTGCTGTGGCAAGAACTTCCAATACCATGTTGAAGAGTAATGGTGATAATGGACAGCCCTGTCTAGTCCCCGATTTGAGGGGGAATGCTTTCAGCTTCTGTCCATTGAGTATGATGTTGGCTGTAGGTTTGCTCTATATGGACTCCACTATCTTGAGGAATTTTCCTGTCTATTCCCATTTTTTGTAGTGTTTTGAGCATGAATGGGTGTTGGATTTTGTCAAAGGCTTTCTCTGCATCTATGGAGATAATCATGTGGTTTTTGGTTTTGATTTTATTGATGTGGTGAATGATGTTGATTGACTTACACATATTGAACCAGCCTTGTATTCCTGGGGTAAATCCCACTTGGTCATGATGAACAATCATTTTAATATACTGCTGTATCTGGTTGGCTAGGATCCTGTTCAATTTTTTGGCATCAATGTTCATCGGAAATATTGGTCTGTAGTTTCCTTTTTTGTTGTGGCCCTATCTGCTTTTGGTATCAGAGTGATGTTGATTTCATAGAAGGTGGGAGTGTTCCTGTTTCTTCAATCTTTTGGAAGAGCTTTAAAGTATAGATATTAACTATTTACTGAAGCTTTTGTAGAATTTGTTTGTAAAGCCATCTGGTCCTGGACTCTTATTGTTGGGAAGATAACTGTTTCAATTTCTTTGTCTGTGATTGGTACATTTAGGTTCTGTAGTTCTTCCTGGTTCAGTTTTGGAAGGGTATATGTTTCTAGGAACTCTTCCATTTCTTCCAGGTTCTCTAGCTTGGTGGCATATAATTATTCATAGAAATGTGGTTATTTCTAATGGTCATAGGATATTAGAGTTCTCAAATTGGTCCCCAAGTTAATTTCTTTTAAATCAGCTTTTCCTCTACAGTTGGCCAAAACTTTCCTTACCTAAATAGCTTTCATTTCAAAATAAACTTTGAAGGTGTTTGAAGCTAAAAGGGGGTTTTTTTCAAACACAGCAGAAACAGTGAGAAAGAGCTTCATTCGTTTGAAATAAACTTCTGGAGAACTCATCAGAATTTGAAAGGACTGAGGGACAGAAATCCTGTTGTTTGGATAAGTACATCAGGGGTTTGAAGTGACCTGCAGGGAACTCTCCTGAGATTCCTTTGAAGACCTGTTGGTTTCCCCTAATTGGATCCGGGGTCTCTGTAGGGTGATGGGTAGCAGCAGGGCAGGAGGCTGCAGCCTGAGCTCTGCTTGGGGACCAGCCTCCTAGCTCCCCTTCATAAGAGGTATGTTGTGAGTTGCTGGTTCTGGGAGAAGAGAAACAGGATGATGATTATCCTTATCTTTCTTTTTTAAAAGAAAGAAAGAATTGGAGCATGACTTTGTCACATTTGATGCCTAGGGTTGAACTTGGAACCTCATGCTTGAGAGTCCAGTGCTCCATCTACTGTGCTGTTTCCCAAACCAAATCTTATTTTCAAAGTTCCATTTCAAACTCTGTAGCAAAGAAATTGTCTGCCATCTGCTGGCTCCTGGGCCTTAAACAAGTTACATCTGTGTTTGACCCTCAGTTTCTTTATCCGCAAACGGGAAATGATGAGAAAACTAGGCACAAAGCTCTCTATGAAATAGCAGAAGGTTAGAGAGACAGCATAATGGTTATGCAAAAGATTTTCATGTCAGAGGCTCTCAGGTCCCAAGTTCAATCCCCAGCACCACCACAAACCAAAGCTGAGCATTGTATAGGGTGCTCTATCTCATTAGCAATAAATAAATAAATAAATAAATAAATAAATAAATAAATAAAATGTTTAAAGATACTTAACAGAATTCTTAGTATGAAATGGTTGAAAACGGAATACTTTCAAAAACCAGAGTATTGGTCAGCTCTGGTTTATGGTAGTGCTAGAGATTGAAGCTAGGGCCTTTGGTGCCTCAGGCATTAAAGTCTTTTCTGTGTAACTCATATGTTCTCCCCAGCCCTTGAAAATGGAATACATCAAGTCCTCAGTTGTTGTCACAGGTAAGTGTTTGGAACTCTAATTTTAAATGAAACAAAGTCTCTAAAAGTCAATTATTACCCAATTGATATGTACCAAGAGTTAAGTTCCTATGGCATATTTCTGTCCCAGAAACATCATCAAACTTCTAAATAAAGAACCAAAAGACCTAAGATGTTCAGAAGTCATTTATAGCATTCATTCTTCAGCCTACTTCATTTCAGTTCAAGGTCTCAGGTGGCCAGAGCTTATCCTGGCAGCTCAGGATGCAAATTGGGACCTGAACCTGCACAGGATGCCCTGACATGACAGGCACAGACACACTCCTCCTGGGACAGTTAAGACATGCCAGTGGCCCATGCACATCTCTGGGATGTGGGAGAAAACCCATATAGACATGAGGATAACATGCAGATTTGACACAGACGGTGACCTCAGCAGGGAACAGATTTCTTAATCAATGTTATAGCTAAACAGCATTGAATAAAATGACATTATTTGAGGACCCTGCTGTATAAATATGTTGACTTTTTGATCTCGCCCAATATCCTTCCAGAGACCCTTAGTGCTGTTTGAACCATAGGATAAATGCCACCTTTTAAAAAATACTTTCTTTAAAATTTTTTTCATCTTTATTTATTGAATAGAATAAATCGAGAGGGTAGGGGGAGAAAGAGAGGGAGAGAGAAAGAGAGATACCTGTAGCCCTGCTTTACCACTTGTAAAGTTTTCCCCCTGCAGGTCGGGACCGGAGGCTCCAAACCTAGTCCTTGTGACTGTCACGTGAGCTGAACCAGGGACACCACCACTTGGACCCTGTATGTCACCTTTCTTTCATACCTTCCTTTAGTGTCTTGAAGACTTGGGGGGGGAGCAAGGGCCAAGGAGCTTGAACTTCACAGTTTACTGCTGTTGGTTTCCAAGCCACATACCTCAGACTTTTCCAGCAGCATTCCATGGGCCTCATGCCTATGTTGCTTCTTATGGTTTTTGTTCATCTTAAGCAGAAGCCAGAATGCCGGACTTTTTTGAACCCAGGGAAATGGACTCTTGATGATTTAGCAGGTAGTATGATCCATTGTTTGGCGTTTCCCCAGCTTTGCTAGCATGTGACACAGGCATGGTCCCCTCACCTGGTTTAATGATCTCCAAGATTCCTCTCAGTGCTGGCACCCAGGAAGCACTGGTTCATTTTCTCAGCCCCTCTGGGGTGGGCTAGAGTCTTCCCTCCTTGTTCTCATAACACCTGGACACATTTCTAGTTCACCCTCCATTTTTATAATCCACTCTCATCTCCGTCACACTGTTCTCAAAGGCAGGAGTTCTGATCTATTCTTGTTTTCCTAAGCCCAGCCACTGGTGCTTAATAAATGATGGGTGATGGACTGAATGTGTGTACAAATGATAGTTTATGATTCTGCTGAGTTTGTTTTTTTAATTCATTCATTTATTTTATGATACACAGAGAGACCAGGAAATCACTTTAGCATATGATATGCCAGGGATCAAACCAAAGATTTCTGGTCACTGAGGTTCCTTTGTTCTTGTGACATCACTAAGAGGGCAGAGATTCTGGAGACCTCCTGAGCAGACAGGTGCCATTTCCCTGATCTGAGAAGGAAGAAGGAAAAGGCTTGACACCTGGAAGTTGTAATAGGCATAGGTGTGTCTCAGAAGGCTAGTGAAGGCAGGGTCTTTAGATGTGAAGAGAAATGGGCATCAACTATTGGTCAACTGTTGTGGGGAAGGACCCACTGTCTAGGAAGTCCAAGCCGTTATTTCCATGAGAGTCTGAGTGGGTTGACCCCAGCCACCTCCCTGAGGGGCAGTAGGCAGGTCCCCCTGACCTTGTGAACTTATGATGGATGGGATTTTTCAAACTGGGAACCTTCCTGCACATATTTCCTCATTCCCTTTGAACAAAGGCCATGCATTACTGTGTATGGCCAACTGAAACCCACCGCAAATATCCTGGCTTTGCTCACTGCCCCCTTCCCAGAGGTGCTTGTAATTCACCCTTAGAGAAAAAAGCCTGCCTATGCATTGTGAGCTCATGACCAGAACTTATACGGTAACTTTCCAGTTGTGATTAAATACTTGAGAGGTCAAGATTTAATTTTGTATTGTGTATGGGTTAATGATTACTTAGTCTTTCTCATACCCTTGGGTATATCTACTTGCTTGTATCCCCCAATAAACAAGTCATCTCTGAGGCTTCTCCCGGAAGAGGAAGTTGTGTGATTGATTCCTCTCTGTGCACTCTTCCTCGTCACTAGGGTCTCCCAGGACCCCTAGGGGCTGCCCCAGTCTCCGCTGCCAGTGGCCAGGGAGGTGGAGAGCCCAGGGTAACCCACAAACTATCTTTGCCCAAATGACCTGTGTACTTCTCTGTTACGTGCCTTTTCATTTTCCTGATTATAAGTTTAAAATATTGATAGAGAAGAAAAATACTATGAGGAGTACTTAGACTTGGAGGGGGGGAGACTTTAACAATGAAATAAAAATCACTAATTTGAAGCTGATAAAGAAAAAAATCTAAAGACATGCTTAATGGAATACTACTCAGCAATTAAAAAGACTTACTTCATTAATAATCACTGTCAGTCCCATCCATTTAGTCCTAAAGGATACATTATAGTGAAGTAAGTAAGGAAATAAAGGACAACTATGGGATGATTTCACTCAGAAGTGGAATGTAGAGAACAGAAACATGAAAATGAAAAAAAGAAAAAAACATAGTCAACCATAAGGATGAACTTGGGACAACTATTGGGAGGCAGGCACAGAGCTCTGGTGGTAGGCGTGGCTTCCCTATTATCTTATAATCTTGTAAATTACTAGTAAATCACCAGCAAGCAAACACCGTAGTACCTCAAGCATGCAACTTCTATGCTCTCCCTACTGAGTCACAGCTTCAATGCTGATTAACCTTGTCACACGCAGGCAGTGGAGAGGACAGTTCAGAGCATTGGAGCTTCAGTGGTTGGCACATATTATTCTTGTCAGCCCTGCCTATTGTCTCCATTTCTTGGTAAAGATTTATAAAGTCTCTCTGTGTTGCCACTTTCTACCTCTTTTATTAGCTCAGAATGTTAATGTTTCTTCATGACATCCACCCAGTTTCCAGAGAGGGGCTTCATCTCTGCCTTGGTCTGCTTTGTCATCTGCTTCCCCCAAGATGCCTTCCAGCTAAGGAAGCCTTGGCTGCCTGGACCAGCCCTGCAGGTCCTTCTCGGGCCCCGGCAGGATCCTTTCAGCCTTGCACACTGTGAGCCTGCTTGCATTTCAAGTTCTGGCTTATGATTGATTTGACTAAAGTCTTAATGTTTTAGTGCTACATTTACTTGTCCCATGCTAGATCATGAGCTATCCAGAATAGGGACTAAGTCTTACATTTTTCTATATTTTCTTTGTATCGCCAACATCTAGGTGTGTGTGTGTGTGTGTGTGTGTATGTGTGTGTGTGTGTGTATTCATGGCAATTATGACAATGGCAGCTTGCTTAAAGTCACATAACAGATCTGGAACCCTGTCCTGTTAGCCATGGCACCTCTATTCATACCACTTTTTGCATTATAACCATAGTTCTTTTTTTATGGTGATGTGGGGGATTGAACCTGGGACTTTGGAGCCCCAGGCATGAGAGTTTCTTTGCATAAGCATGATGCTATATACCCCTGCCCAACAGTAGTTCCTACTATCTTCTTGCAATCAGAGATTCTCTTTCAACAGAGTAAGTCATGCATGTTATATATACATACATGCTTTCCTTTTGATTTTAGAAATTACACGGAGCTCCTAGGATCCTGCTACGAAGAACACATTGAACATTTAAGGAAATAAAATGGCAGCTAAATGAAATTATTTTCTGAAAATAAATAGTCTTTAATCTTTGTTTTATTCTTCTAGATCATTTTATTGGGGGGAATCAATGGTTCACATGCTAGTTGCTCATCCGTAAGCACAGCTTCCTATCTATCCATGAGCCGTGTCTGCGCGCCACTCCTACCACCTACCCAGTCTCCTTCCCATCATATCCAGGGTGCCTGATGCCTTCCAGAATCCCACATTGTGGTGGGGTCCAGGCTCAAACCTGCTTAATACTCCACAGATGTGCTTCTAAAAACATTGCTTAGGTTGGGGGAGACAGTGTCTTATAAACACCTATCATGAGGAGACCAGAGTGCATTACAGCTAAGCTGTAATGAATAACCCCCAGATAGAGTGGACAGAAGGCACTGGTGGCAACAGTGCATTCCTTCGCCCTCTAGTTTGTTAATAATATATCATATTCTCTAATAGCCATATGGCGTCCCACTAAAGCCCTGGCATAACGGGGCCGTTCAGACCTCTGAGATAGACATTTGCTAGAGACTTCAACAGACGGCTGACTCCACTGTACATTGGAGTGAATATGTGTGTGGTTTTAGGCACCGCTCTGGTGCTGCAGACTTACTTTGGAAACTTAACTGAGCAGCATGATAATTAGAACTGTGGTTGCTGATTATGTATATGGTGAGGCAGATGCACTAATAATATATTTTCAAAGGGTTCACAATGAGCTGTTAAAAAATTAAACTGTCTCCCTAGATGTTTAACAAAACACCACGGAGGATACATTGTCTTTCTTTTTGCTTCTTGTCTGCCTGGAGGAGTTCCTGGGTTCTCTCCTGGAAAACATTATCAACCTTTAATAAAAAGGGATTCATTTGCAAGTGTGCCTTCTACCAGAGGCTAGGAAACGGGAGGCTATCGCAGTTGCAGTCTTACAGTGCCAAACAACAAACACTGAAATTTCCTTTCTGAATTCTGGAGGATGCAGGAGAAAGGCCTGGACACAGGGATGTCAGCATGTGTTGGGTGATACGGTGCTTGTGGCAAAGGGGACGTGACCTTGAGAGGCACTAGAGAAAGTGAAGCCCCATAGAAGGCACGAGCTGACCTTGTTGTGGTGAGTTCTTTTTTAGCACCTGTAATCCTTTTTAATACACCTGAAATAGGAAATGGCCCAAATCGACGGGAAATCACCTGAATTCTAATAATGTTCTTGTTGTTGTTGTTGCCAGAGCACTGGTCAGCTCTCTCTTATGCTGGTGCTAGAGACTGAACCTGAGTCCCTTGGGGCTAGCACCCTACAATATGCTCTGTCTCCCTGGCCCTGGGCTTCTGATTCTTGCTCTCCCAGATAGCTCTAGTTTAGACATGTTAGTCAAGTGCTTAAAATATATTTCTTTTTTCTTTTTTTTTTTTGCCTCCCGGGTTATTGCTGGGACTCGGCTCCTGCACTATGAATCCACTGCTCCTGGAGGCTAATTTTTCCCCTTTTTGTTGCCCTTCTTATTATTGTTGTTATTGCTGTCGTGGTTGTTGGATAGGACAAGAGAAATGAGGAGAGGAGGGGGAGACAGAGGGGGAGAGAAAGATAGACAGCTGCAGACCTGCTTCACTGCTTGTGAGGTGACTCCTCCCTGCAGGTGGGGAGCCGGGGACTTGAATTGGGGTCCTTACACCGGTCCTTGTGCTTCGCACCATGTGTGCTTAACCCGCTGGGCTACCACCTAGCCCCCAGAATATATTTCTAATCAAAGGAAATAGGATCAGCTCCATCGTCTTATAGTTGTATTACCTGCAATTCTGAAGATCTTAGAATTTTCACTAAATACTTCCCTATTTATATTTTTCTACATATATATGTTAAATTTCATAGGTAAATTTTGACAGTTTTATCAAGAAATAGTTCACCATAATTTATGTCCTTTGACATTATTTGTTTTTTTTAAATATTTATTTTATTTATTTATTCCCTTTTGTTGCCCTTGTTGTTTTATTGTTGTAGTTATTATTGTTGTTGTCATTGTTGGATAGGACAGAGAGAAATGGAGAGAGGAGGGGAAGACAGAGAGGAGGAGAGAAAGATAGACACCTGCAGACCTGCTTCACCGCCTGTGAAGCGACTCAACTGCAGGTGGGGAGCGGGGGTTCGAACCGGGATCCTTATGCCGGTCCTTGTGCTTTGCGCCACCTGCGCTTAACCCGCTGCGCTACAGCCTGACTCCCCTTTGACATTATTTGTATATAGCTGTGCCACCGGTTGCTTCTGTTCTCCCTGGTTTAAGCTTTTAAGAGAGTAAATATATCAAAGATGCAGACTATGTATTAAAAAGACTCAGTCTGTGCTTTAAAATGTTTGAGACATTCAATCAATTTTTCCTTGCTCAAATTAATTAAATAGTGATTTATCTGACTATAAATTGATATGAGTGTACATAAACACCAATCCTAACACCAAAAGACAGTGTCCCATCCCCTCCCTCCCACCCCCACCACCATCCCCCACCCCACCCCCTGCACACTGTGAAGCTGAACATCCACCCTCACCCTCAACTCAGGGTTTTTACTTTGGTGCCCTACTCCAAATTCAGTCAAATCCTGCTTTGAGTTTCCCTTTCTGTTATTTTTTCTCAACTTCTGTTGATGAGTGGGATCATCCCATACTCATCTTTATCTTTCTGACTTAGCTCACTTAACATAATTCCTTCTAGCTCCATCCAAGATGGGTCAGAGAAGATGGGTTCATGTTCTTAATAGCTGCATAGTATTCCATTGTGTATATATATATATATATATATATATATATATATATATATATATATATATATATATATACCACAGCTTTCTCAACCACTCATCTGTTGGTGGGCAGCAGGGTTGCTTCCAGGTTTTAGCTATTATTTGTGCTGCTATGAACATAGGAGTACACACATCTTTTTGGTTGCGTGTTATGGAGTCCTTGGGGTATATCCCCAGGAGAGGAATTACTGGGTTATATGGAAGGTCTATGTCTAGCCTTGTGAGAGTTCTCCAGACTGCTCTCCAGAGAGGCTGGACCAATTTACATTCCCACCAGCAGTGCAGAAGGGTTCCTCTGTCCCCACAGCTTCTCCATCATTTGTTGCTGCTGTCCTTTTTGATGTATGCCATTCTCACAGGCGTGAGATGGTATCTCAATGTTGTCTTTATTTGCATTTCTCTGACAATCAGTGACCTGGAGCAGTTTTTCATGTGTTTGTTAGCCTTTTGGATCTCTTCTGTAGTGAATATTCTGTTCATATCCTCTGCCCATTTTTGGATAGGGTCATTTGCTTTTTTATTGCTAAGTTTGCTGAGCTCTTTGTGTATTTTGGTGATTAGTCTCTTGTCTGATGTATATGATATGTGAAGATCTCCCATTCTGTGAAGCTTTTCAATTTGATGTAGTCCCATTGGTTTGTTTCTGCTTTAGTCTCCTTTGTAATTGGGTTTGTTTCATCCAAGATGTCCTTGAGGTTTAGGTGGGAAAGTCTTCCACCAATGCTTTCCTCTAAGTATTCGATAGTTTCTGGTCTAATATCCATGTCCTTGATCCATTGGGAGTTGATTTTTGTTTCTGGTGAGATAAGGTGGTTCAGTTTCATTCTTCTGCATGTTTCAACCCAGTTTTCCCAGCACCATTTATTGAAGAGAGTCTCCTTTCTCCATTTAATACTTTGGGTGCCCTTATCAAAGATTAGATGTTCATAGCTGTGGGGGTTTAGTTCTGGGCTTTCAGTTCTATTCCACTGGTCTGTGTGCCTATTTTTGTTCCAGTACCAGGCTGTTTTGATGATGATGGCCTTATAGTTTGAGATCTGGGAATGTGATACCTCCATTTCTGTTTCTTTTCCTCAAGATTGTCTTGGCAATTCTAGGTGTTTTCTGGTTCTAGATAAATGATTGTGGTTTTTGTTCTATTCTCTTAAAGAGGCTTGGTGGAACTTGATGGGTATCACAATAAATTTGTATATGGCCCTGGAGAGAATATTCATTTTGATGATATTTACTCTTCTAATTCATAAGCATGGGATGTCTTTCCATTTCTTTGTATCATTTTCTATTTCCATGAATAATGACTCATAGTTTTCAGTATACAGGTCTGTCACTTCTTTGGTCAGCTTTATTCCTAGGTATTTTATTGATTTTGCTGCAACAGTGAATGGGAGTGATTTCTGAATGTCTTATTCTTCAGTGTTTGCATAGAGAAATGCCACTGATTTTTGTACATTGATTTTGTAGCCTGACACCTAGCTATATTGCCTAATAACTTCCAGTAATTTTCTGCTGGATTCTGTAGGTTTTTCTATGTATACTATCATATCATCTGCAAATAGTGAGAGCTCGATTTCTTCCCTTCCAATCTGTATTCCTTTGATATCTTTCTCTTGCCTGACTGCTATGGCAAGAACTTCCATAATATGATGTTGAAGAGTGATGGTGATAATGGACAGTCTAGTCTCCGATCTGAGGGGGAATGCTTTCAGCTTCTGTCCATTGAGTATAATGTTGGCTATAGGTTTGCTCTATATGGACTCCACTATCTTGAGGAATTTCCCATCTACTCCCATTTTTTGTAGTGTTTTGAGCATGAATGGGTGTTGGTTTTTGTCAAAGGCTTTCTCTGCATCTATGGAGATAATCATGTGGTTTTTGGTTTTGCTTTTATGGATGTGGTGAATGACATTGATTGACTTACGTATGTTGAACCAGCCTTGCATTCCTGGGATAAATTCCACTTAGTTGTGATGAACAATCTTTTTGATATACTGCTGTATCCAGTTGGCCAGAATCTTGTTTAATATTTTGTCATCTATGTTCATCAGAAATATTGGTCTGTAGTTTTCCTTTTTTGTTGTGTCTCTATCTGCTTTTGGTATCAGGGTGATGTTGGCTTCATAGAAGGTGGGAGGGAGTGTTCCTGTTTCTTTGATTTTGTGTAAAAGCTTTAGAAGTATAGGTATTAACTGTTTCCTGAAGGTTTTGTAGAATTCCTTTGTGAAGCCATCTGGTCCGGGACTTTTGTTGCTGGGAAGATTCTTAATAACTGTTTTGATTTCTTTGTCTGTGATTGGTGCTTTTAGGTTTTGTAGTTCTTCTTGGTTCAGCTATGGAAGGGCATGTGTTTCTAGGAATTCTTCCATTTCTTCCAGATTCTGTAAGCTTGGTGGCGTATACTTCTTCATAGAAGTTTATTATGATTTTCTGGATTTCTGTGGTGTCAGTTGTGATATCTCCTCTATTGTTTACAATTCTATTCATTTGAGTCTTCTCCCTTTTCTTTTTTAGTGAGTCTGGCTAGGGTTTGTCAATCTTGTGTACTTTTTCAAAGAACCAACATTTGGCTTCATTGATCTTTTGTATGGTTCTCTTATTTTCGATGTTGTTTATTTCTGCTCCAATTTTAGTGATTTCTGTCCTTCTGGTTGCATTAGATTTCCATTGTTCTTCTTCCTCTAAATCCTTGAGGCATGCAGTAAGGTCGTTTATTTGAGCTTTTTCTTGTTCTCTAATATGTGATTGTATGGCTAAGAGTTTCCCTCTCAGTACTGGTCTAGTTGTATTCCAAATATTTTGATAGGTTGTGTCTTCATTTTCATTTGTTTCCAGGAACATTTGAGTTTTTTGCTTGAGTGTCTCTCTGACCCAGTGGTTCTTAAGGAGTATGTTGCTGAGTTTCCAAATTCTGTGACTTTTAGTAATTTTCTGTTTGTTGTTAAATGTTATCTTTACTCCACTGTGGTCTGAGAAGATACTTGGGATGATTTCAATGCTCTTGAATTTGTTGATACTGTCTCTGTGGCCTAACATGTGGTCTCTCCTTGAGTATGTGCTGTGTGGATTTGAAAAGAATGTGTATTCGAGTTTTTTGGGGTGAAGAACTCTGAAAATGTCCAGGAGCTCTAGTCTGTCTATCTCTTCATTTAGTTCTCTTGTTTCTTTGTTGATTCTGTACTTCATTGATCTGTCTAAGTGTGAGAGTGGGGTTTTAAAATCTCCCACTATTACTGTATTACTATTGATGTATTTTTGTAGTTCTTTCAGTAGGTGTTTGATGTATTTAGATGGTCCCTCATTTGGGTGCATAGATGTTAATAATTGTTAAATCTTCTTGGTTGATTGATCCCCTAATCATTATGTAATGGCCTTGGCTATCTTTTATTACTTTATTTAATTTAAAGTCTATTGTGTCAGAGATGAGAATGGCTGTTCCTGGACTTTTTTTGTGGTCCATTAGCCTGTATGATAGTTTTCCATCCTTTCACTTTAAGCCTGTTTGTCTTGTTGGGTCAGATAAGATTCTTGCAAGCAGCATATGGTTGGGTTTTCTTTCCTGATCCATTCTCCCACTCTGTGCCTTTTTATGGGTGAGTTTAAGCCATTAACATTTATTGATATTATGGGTTTAATGTATTGTAATGCCATTATTCAATGATTTTTTATTTGTTCTGACATATGGCAAGTATTATGGTGATGTTATTGTTTATGAGAGGTCTTTTAATACCTCTTTCAGTGCAGGCTTGATCATGGTTGCCTCTTTTAACTGTTGTCTGTCTGAGTAGGGTTTTTAAAAAAATATTTATTTATTTATTTTCCTTTTTATTGCCCTTGTTGTTGTATTGCTGTAGTTATTATTGTCATAGTTGTTGGATAGGGCAGAGAGAAATGGGGAGAAGAGGAGAAGACAGAGAGGGGGAGAGAAGGATAGACACCTGCAGGCCTGCTTCACCACTTGTGAAGTGACACCCCTACAGGTGGGTAGCTGGGGGCTCAAACTGGGATTCTTACTCTGATCCTTGCGCTTTGCGCCACATGTGCTTAACCCACTGCACTACTGCCTGACTCCCCTGAGAAGGTTTTGATCCCTCCATCTAATTTGAGTGAAAGTCTAGCAGGATACATTATCCTTGGTTGAAACCCCTTTTCATTCAGGGCTCGATAGATATCTTGCCATTCTCTTCTGGCTTTTAGAGTTTGAGTGGAGAAGTCTGCTGATAACCTTATGGGTTTTCCCCTGTATGTCACTTTTTGTTTTTAGATATCTTGCCATTCTCTTCTGGCTTTTAGAGTTTGAGTGGAGAAGTCTGCTGATAACCTTATGGGTTTTCCCCTGTATGTCACTTTTTGTTTTTCTCTTGTAGCCCTTGGGATCATTTCTTTATCCTTACTTCTTTTCATTGTAACTATGATGTGTCTTGGTGTCTTCTGGTCTGGGTTGATTCTGTTTGGGACTCTCTGAGCCTCTTGAATCTTAATATCCTTTCATTTGTTTAGGTCTGGGTAGTTTTCCTCTATAATTTCCTCTAGAATGTTTACTTTCCCTTCCTCTCTTCCTCTGGCAGGCCAATTATACAAATGTTACTTCTTTTGAGATCATCTCATATGTCTCTGTTGTTGTTTTCAGTGTCTCTCAATCTCTTTTTGAGATCTTTTACCTCTTTATTTGCTTTCTCTAGCTCATCTTCTGTCTGGCTAATTCTGTTTTCTGCTTCTGTTAGCCTGCTTTCTTTTCCTTCAGCTTCTTTCTTCAGTTCAGTTACAGTATTAGCTTGCTCTGCTAAATGACCTTTTAGTTCAGCTATTTCAGCTTTCATTTCTCTAATTACCTCAAGGTAGCTTGTGTTTTCCTTGAGGGTCTCATCTGTTATTTCCCTCATTCTGATAGCCCTTTCCTCCATAGTTGTCTTCGTTTCTGTGATTATTAGGTTTATTATTGCTTGCATACTTTTCTTATCTATGGTTACTTCTGACTGATTTGGAGTTTCTTCTGGGCTCCTGTATTGATTCATTGTGGTAGCAGTTTTATTTGCTCTTCATTTAACCACTTTATTTTTATTGATGTGTTTTTTATTTCTCTGTTCTGTCATTCTTCAGTTTTTGTGCTTTGAGTATAAGCTAGGCTATGTTAAATACCTTTATGACAAATGTAGTCACCCAACCTCACAAATTACACCAACAGTAACTAAAGCAAGGATTGAAGCAGTTCAACCAACACCAGTTAGCCAAACACCTCCAGTCCAAGAAAAAAAACAGCAATCAAAGCCAAAGGAAAAAGAAAGAGAAAATAAATAAGGGAAAGTAAGAATAGACAATTGTGCACATTTACTGTCCACTGTAAATTCTAGGCATAGCACGAAGAGAAAGGGAACTAGAGAAGAGAGACACACACAGAGAGAGTCCATTCTGTGTCAGATTTCTTCCCCCAAATAATTCACAAACGAATATAAATGAATTCAGAAAGCAAATGAAGGAAGAAGAAAAGAAGACAAGAATGAGAAAAAAAAAAAGAGCAGTGAAATTAGCTAGGTGGTGGGAGCAAGGCGAGTGGAGGGAAGGGGTAGAAAGAAGTTTCTCTCACACTGGATAGGACATCCAATCACCTAGCAATGGAAAAAATAAAAGTTATTTTTCGTCAACCTGAAGGACAGGGCAAAAGGGACACACATATATAATAATAGTAATAGTAAAATAGAATAGTATAAAAAAATCCTAATTATCAGTCTGCAGCCTGGACTGCTCTGGATGGATTGCCTACAGCAAAGACAGCCAATTATAAGAAGTATCGAAAAAAAAAAACAAAAAAAAAACCTCCAGGTAGTCTTTCCCAGGCAGTGGTAAGGCTCTAATTGGTCAGATATTTTGTCACTCAAATAGAGCTCCAACCACTTAAAAAAAAAAAGAGGAGGAAAGGAAATGGCTTGGAATGATACCCCTGGTGAGCCAGGAATCTTGGTAAAGAAAGTAACTCAGTGGGGAGCCTGCTAGGAGTGGCTGTCCCACCCCTGGGGCTGGTTCTGGGGTGGGGGGTGAGGGGTGAGCTTCAGAAATAATCAAAAGATTTCCTTTCTTTTTCCTCCTGGCCTCTGTTTTCTAACCCAAGAGTGGTATTACTCTTAGGACGCCATTTTCACCCTACTGCTGATGGCCCAGTATCCTACCCCATCCAGAGAATCCCTGGTCATGGGCTGCTGCTTGTTGGAGCTCATGCCAGCCACTATGTCCAAGTTGCCGTCTTGGCTCCCAGAAAGTCCTTCTAACTGGCACCATAGAGTGTGTCTTTTTAGAGGATGGGAGAGGCTGGGACCTCACACATACACGATAGCACTCTCTAGGCCACTTTTTCTCAATCAAGTGGAAAGATAAAGGAGGACTCCATAACATTGGGACTCTCCATTACCACAGTACCTCTCATGCGCCAGAATGTGGACTTGGCTCATTATGCTGGTGAGGCAGCCAACCTGGTGAACCATCTCTCCAACCCCTTTACAGTCTTCTGTGACTTGCTTCCTTTAGTTAGTGTCATATTTTCACACTATGTGCGCTTAACCCGCTGCGCCACCGCCCGGCTCAGTTAGTGTCATATTTTCAAAGCTCATTGTATTGCAGCAAGTATCCCATTTACTTGACTTTCATGACTAGATCATGCTGAATTCATGTATTATTTATAGATGGTTATAAGGATTGTTTTCACATCATGGCTAATATAAATAATGCTTCTGTGAACATTTGTGTTCATGCTTTTTTAAAAGATCTATCTATTTTTAATATTTATTTATTCCCTTTGTTGCCCTTGTTGTTTTATTGTTGTAGTTATTATTGTTGTCATCATTGTTGGATAGGACAGAGAGAAATGGAGAGAGGAGGGGAAGACAGAGAGAGGGAGAGAAAGATAGACACCTGCAGACCTGCTTCACCACTTGTGACACGACCCCCAGCAAGTGGGGAGCCAGGGGCTCGAACCAGGATCGATTTGTACCACATGCACTTAACCCACTGTTCTACCGACCAATTCCCTGTGTTCATGCTTTTATATGGACATGCACTGAGTGTGGCATTCTGATTAAAAGAAGTCATTTAGTATTTGGTTTGTGTACATAGCATGTGTGCATTTTTAAAACTGGAGTAAAATGCAAATTCAAAATGCTCTATAGCAAACCCTGTTTCATGGTGGCCATCTTTCTACATATGAACATAACATGTTACCAGAGTAAATTGAATTTGTGCAAACAAGCTTTACTTGCTACATCTATTTCATTGAATTGAGTCCTGAGATATTTAAAAGTGGTTACCATAGGTACCCACTTATCTGTGTCAGTTGGGATTATCTCTGTGCAGTACAGCCAAGCCCCAATGAAACAAATAAGATGTAGAAATTGAGCCTAGGCTAGAAATGTCACCTGCAATTCCTCATTTCAGATCTATTTGTACATCAAAATATCTTTTCTATTCTGAAGGAGATTGAGGTATAGGTAAATGTTACACATTTATATTTATTAAATTTATGATTATTCTATTCCAGTCTATATTGAAATTTGATATGAGATTTAACTTGAAGACAGAAGCATTCTACTGCTCAAAAATTCAAACATCAGTTACCTGAGGTCCAGCTTTGGGTCTTATTCCTGATGTGGCAGGGCTGATTGCTGACTTGTCCAGATTCAGGGGGAGAACTCCTCAGCACAAAGCCTCAGAATTCCTGGAGCTAGTAAAGTCTGCCCTTGCCCCTGAGGAGCCCGTGGAACCTGTCAACCGGTGTCCCTGCTGCATTTAAGGATGTATATGGTATTAACTAGACACAAAGGGATGTGCTGCTCCCTGAGCTTTCAAAGAAGGAAAGACCTAGTGTTTGTCTGCAGGGTATGTAGAGTTGAGTTGGAGAGACAGGCCATAAAATAAGGATAAAATCAATCTGTGAGCATTTAGGCATACATATTTTCAGACACGGTAAAAATATCAGATATTGTAGGAATTCAGAAAATATCAGGGACAGCTTTGTAGAGGATGTAGCTACCACATCGACCTTTAGAAAGGAGGTGGGATTAGGTTCTGATATGATGTTGTCATTCTTAGGGCATCCCTTATTTCAGAAAACCCTTAGGAAGCCAGCAATTCAGCTGTGCCCCATTCCCCCATTAAATCCCAATAAAGAAAATAAGCTTCAGTAACCAAAGAGAAAAGATACTTAAAATATTTTTAAAATATTTTTTATTGATTTATTACATATGAGAGAGATTCACATGAGGCAAGAGAAGGAGAGAGATACAAATCAAAACCCTACTCCAGTATATTCACTGCTGGGAATCAAGCTGAGACTTCCCCACCCCCACCACCTACTGGGCACGAAAGTGTGATGCACTGTCAGGTGAGCCATTTACCCAGTTGCAAGCAATGTTTTTTTTTTTTATTTATAAAATGCAAATATCGACAAGACCATAGGATAAGAGGGATACAATTCCACACAACTCCCACCATCAGAACTCCATATCCCATCCCCTCCCTTGATAGCTTCCCTATTCTTCATACCTGTAGGAGCATGGACCCAGGATCATTAAGGGGTGCAGAAGGTGGAAGGTCTGGCTTCTGTAATTGCTTCCCCACTGAGCATGGGCATTTACAGATGGATCCATACTCCCAGCCTGTCTCTCTCTTACCCTAGTGGGGCAGGGATCTGGGGAGGTGGGGCTCCAAGACACATTGGTGGGGTCATCTGCCCAAGGAAGTCAGGTGGGCATCATGGTAGCATCTGATACCTGGTGGCTGAAAAAGAGTTAAGATATAATGCAGAACAAATCGTTAACTAATCATAAAGGCCGGAATATTGCAGATGAAGATTTGGGGTCTCCATTTTGGAAAAAGCTAGTAGGTCTATTTTAGGCATATTCCAAGGGGCCATGACTTTACTAGTTTTTGCCTTCACCTGACTTGTAATATGCTGGTGGACCCAGGTTATGTCTGGAGAGATGGTGCCAATCTCTTTCCCTTATCCAGTTTTTGTAGTCCTTACTTTGTCTGACAAGGTTAGCTTTGGAGTGGTTTAGGGACATGAAATAGGAGGTAGGTGAGGAGGGTATCTAGGTCTAAGTACAAACTATTTGATAAGGTACTTTATGATGCCTTTTTTTTTTTAGGTCTTTCTACTTGCTTGCTTCATTTATTGACTCACTGCAAGTTATTGTGCACTTTTGCTTTAAGGTATATATTTCCCCCTAACTTGTGGATACATGTACATATGCCCTATCTCATGGACCCTAGGTTTTGAGGTTTGTTAAGAGGTGTACCACCCAAAATGGAATTAAGGAATCCTATGAGCTAAGAAAGGTCTCACCAGAGTAATGAAGCAGGGCTGACATTCCATGCTGACATCTCTGGACATAGTCCAAAGTGAAACATGCCAAGGTAGTACTGGTTGCATTGATTAGGTTGGAATCAGCAGTTGCAGTATCAGTTGGTCTGAATTGGGAGAAGCCTGCAAGAAAGTGAGACCCACCCTAAAGGTTCCAGGCCTGGGAGAAATATGGGCTTTATAGAGAAAGGGGAGGGTTCCTGCTGTCTAAGGGTTTAAGAAGGTAATAGATAGTTATAGCTATAACCAAATCATTTGGCAATTGAGTTAACTTTGAAAATTCCATTGTTTGGATTTGCTGTATCATACAGGACCTCACCAAAGTTTATGTCTGTTAATGTTATTTACATATGGCTATATCTACAAGCAGTGTTTTTTAGAGAAGGTTTCTAGAAAGGAATAAGTTGTGCCCCCTCAGTAGGAAACAGGTTGTTCTTGCTTGAAGCTGGCAAGCATCAGTCTTTGTTTCCATGAGCTGCGGTCAATTAGGGGACCTGGCTGATCTGGAAAACTCCTAGGAAATAAAGATGGATGTAACCCCACCAATCTTGAATTTGCAATAAAGAATTGCATGCTGTTTCTAAGCTGTCAGAATCCATTTCTACTGAAGGCCCCTTGGAGCAGAGAAAGGTCAAGCTGGAAACCAAGAGAGAAACTCAGGGGAGCAATTCTGCTGGAAGGCAACCTTTGAAAGGTCCAGTAAATACCAACATACCAACTGAGAAGCTACCACAGCCACCCAACTCCCCGCTGGGGCTGATTAAATTAACCCCATTGGCATCTCAACCTTTTAGGGCTGTGGGGCCAGGGAGAGAAATTCATTTCCAAGCAAGTCTTGATACTCTCCTGTCCATTCAGTCATAGTGCTGGACACAGGAGACCCTCAACCTGCTTCCGACTGAAAATAGATGTGTGTCTGGTCTTTAAAAGTCTACAGCATGCAAAGGCATTCTTGCAAAGCACTAGTAAGTCATGGATGATTGGGAAAGAAGGATGAGATTGCCCATGCTCAGACCCTTGGCAGGATGAGGTATAAGAAAAGACTCCGGGGGCCAGGTGGTGGCACAGTGGGTTAAGCACACATGGTGCCAAGCACAAGAACCAGCTCAAAGATCCTTATTCAAGCCCCCAGCTCCCCACCTGCAGGGGGGTCGTTTTCTTTCTCTCCACTCTCTGTTTTCCCCTCCTCTCTCCATTTCTCTCTGTCCTATCCAACAACGATGGCATCAACAACAACAATAATAACTACAACAACAATAAAACAACAAAGACAATGAAAGGAAAAATAAATAATAATGAAAAAAAAAGAAAAGACTCCAGGGACCGGGTGGTAGCGCTGCAGGTTAAGCGCACTTGGAGCCAAGTGCAAGGACCGGCGTAAAGATCCTGATTCAAGCCCCCTGGCTCCCCACCTGCAGCGGGTCGCCTCACAAACGGTGAAGCAGGTCTGCAGGTGTCTATCTTTCTCTTTCCCTCTCTGTCTTCCCCTCCTCTCTCCTGTCCTGTCCAACAACAACAATGACAACAATAATAATAAATAAAACAAGGGCAACAAAATGAGGGAAAATGGCCTCCAGGAGCAGTGGATTTGTAGTACAGGCATGAGCCCCAATGATAACCCTGGAGGCAAAAAAAGATACAGAAAAAGAAAAAGAAAAAAAAAGTGAGAAAAGACTCCTCGGGGACAGGCAATGGTACATCTGTCTGAGCACACACATTACCATGTGCAAGGACATGGGTTCAAGCCTCCAGTCCCCACCTGCAGGGGGGTAGCATCATGAGCAATGAAGCAGGCCTGCAGGTGTCTTTCTTCCTCCCTTTCTATTCCCTCTTCTCCAATTTCTTTCTTTCTTATTACATAAAAAAGAAGAGGGGAAGGGGGAAATAAGGTGCCAGGAATGGTGGATTCTTTGCAGGCATGAAGCCCCATCCATAACCCTGGTAGGGGAAAAAAATCCATAAAATAAGAAAGAAAGAGAGAAAGAAAGAGAGAAAGAGAGAGAGAGAGGGAGGAAGAGGAAAAGAAAAAGGAGGGAGGGGGGAAGGAGGGAAGAAGGAAGGAAGGGAGGAAGGGAGGAAGGAAGGAATCCTTCTATGTGTATAGAAAGTCCAGAATGACACACACTCTCCCAAGAGGCTGGAGATGGTGGAGGCTGTGTTGGTGCCCACTGGTCTTCAGAAGATTCATGCATGGGTTATGATCACCCTCTGAAAAAGCAGCTCCAACCTACTCAACCTGCTGGTTCTGCACTCTCGTTCCTACCCATCTGTGTGTGTTCACTTGATCCAAGGGTCTCTCTAGCTCCTCCCATAGCAGTGACACTAGTCATCTGATGGTCTCATTTCCCACATTGGATTCCTGCCTTGGCTTTCCCTTAGGGACTTCTTCGATACCTTGTGCAAACCTGGCTCTGAGAATCCTTTGGCAGAAGATACCCCGTTCAGTGGCAGCTGAGCATGTGTGCAAGCAGCCCATCCTGCGTTTACCCTCCATTCACCCCTGTGAGTCCAGCTGCTGAGGCTGCAGAAAACACTCTGCTTGCCTTCTCCCAGTCAGACCTTGACTCCTTGCAGCTCACACAGGCCCTCTGCTGCTGTTTCCCACACTCCACTCCTGTTTCTTATTTTTATATATTTAGTTTTCTAAATACTTTATTTTATATTAGAGAGTTTCATGTGCACAAAGCTAGTGTACCATTGTGGTGCGTGTGACAGTGGCATCAAAGTGGGAGCCTCAGGTAGGCAAGTCCTTGGCTCGACTGTCTGAGCAGTTTCCCTGAGCACACACCTTGTCTATCTTAAACTCCAGGCCCCAGTGCTGAATTTTCACCCCAGCCCCCACCTGATTCAGAATATCCTTTGCAGAGAACACTTAAATACAGAGATGCAGGATATATATGAATCAGCCCTAGAATCCTTGGGCAGATTAAAGTTGATCAATGAGTTTCTTTTGTCTCCTGGATGAATCCAGACCTTTTATTCTGAATTGTGTCCTTTTGCCAGTGCCCTCCTACTACCCTCCTGCTGTTCTGCGCTAGCCCCTGCTTGCAACCTTTCCCACACCTGTGGGCATCCAGCATGGTCCAAAGCTGGGACGATGCCATCAGTCACCACTCAAGCAGCATCCCAACCCTTTCTGAACCCCAATTTCTTTGTTTCCTTTGGTTTGTATATTTGGTGAATTTAGTCCCTCCAACTGCAAGGCAAGACCCTTCACCTTGGAGTGAGGGAATCAGAATGCAGCACTGTCACTCAGCCTGTGGCATTATGTCTGGAACTTTACTTCCTGTAGCTCCAAGGATGTCACAGGAGACTGGGAAGGTGATAGGGTTTTTCTTTCTTTCCTTCCTTCTTTCTTTTTTCTTTTTCTTTTCCTTCTTTCTTTCTTTTTTCTTTTCTTCTTCTTCTTCTTCTTATTTCAAGTCTGCTTCTAGCTTCTGACTTCTTTGTATGTAGAGTTTGAACTTGTTCCTGCAGGGAATCATGGAACTTCAAATAGGTGAATGAAGTGATGGAAAAGGTATTTTATAAGATTCACAGGGTGAAAGGGTGAGGTGGATGGAGACCCTGAGGAGAGACTACCTGACCAGTTGTTAGATCCTGCTAGGAACCTGTCTCTCTAGGCATCCCTAAGCACCAAGATGACCTCACACCACTGGTTTTCCAGGATTTGGCAAGTCTCAATGTGAGCCTGGAAATAAAAGTCCATTCAGGCGAGCCAAGTGCCTTTGTATTCTCTGAAAACATTTAGAGTTGCTTTCTTCACCCGGGTATTAAAATAGAGAAACAGATCTTATTTGAACAAGCCAATTGGCAGCTATTAAATTCCCTTTGTCTGATTTGTGTGTTGGCCATTTAGAAATATAGCCAGATTCAAAATGAGTTTCCTGGCATTTTTGCCTTGCTTGATCTAAGCCTCTCTCCTTTTGTTAAAGAAACACCTGTTTGTCTTCTTTCTGACAAAGGACCCCCTTATACTCTGGGGAATGTGGAATTCTGGGTATAGCTGTGCATCTAGACTGTGCGTCATGTGGGGAAGGATCTCCCCTGCACTAGCAAGCCAGCCTAGCTCCCAGGCGTCTCAGGGGCTGACAGGCCAGACAGGAGGCTCTACAGGGCACCCTGCCTGGTGACCTTACCCAACCGATTGGTCACTGCTATGTCACACTCTGCTGCTCTCTGGAATTTCTTCCATGGTCTAGCAAGAAGCTGTTGTCAGATAAGAGAGTGCCACACTCAGTTTCATTAGCACTTTTCCTACACATCAAACAGAGTTTTAGGTCCATGGAAATGAGAACTGAGCATCTGTCTTACACATCTTCAGGCTGACACAAAGTTCATTTTGCTTTAAGACTCTATTGAGAGGTGGCAGCTGACTTTTCTTCCAACTGTGAATACATATGTATTGGTGGAAAATAGTTTGCATCTTTAGTGAGTGTGATCTGGCATGACTTCTGCTAAAGTTGCATCTGGAATCTTGGCCAAATTGTGAACAGTATTGTCACAACTTAGTTGCTGAAATCTACAGAACAAGCTAATGGTTGTTATGACTTCCAAAGATTCAAACATTAGAGAAATGAAGGAACCATCAGTGCAGTGTTAGTGTTGCCTCTTGATTTTAAAAAGTCTGGTATTTGGGGGAGCTGAGCAGTGGCACAGCAGGTTAAGCACATGTGGCGCAAAGTACAAGGACTGGTATAAGGACCTCAATTCGAGCCCCCAGCTCCCCACCTATAGGGGAGTCGCTTCACAGGTGGTGAAGTAGGTCTGCAGGTGTCTATCTTTCACTCCCCCTTTTGTCTTCCTCTCCTCTCTCCATTTCTCTCTGTCCTATCCAACAACGAATTGCGTCAACAAGGGCAATAATAATAGCCACAACGAAGCTACAACAAGGGCAACAAAAAGGGGGAAAAAAATGGCCTCCAGGAGCGGTGGATTCATGGTGCAGGCACTGAGCCCAGCAATAACCCTGGAGAAGAAAAAAAAAAAAAAAAAAAAGAAAAAGAGAAACAGAAACTTGTAGGCTTCGCTACACATTAATAAGATTTCCTCCTGCATATGGGGACAGAGTCTCCTCCTTTTTTTTTAAGTTAATTTTTATTTAAGAAAGCATAAATTAACAAAACCATAGGATAGGAGGGGTACAACTCCACACAATTCCCACCACCCAATCTCCATATCCCATCCACTCCCCTGATAGCTTTCCCATTCTCTATCCCTCTGGGAGCATGTACCCAGGGTCGTTGTGGGTTGCAGAAGGTGGAAGGTCTGGCTTCCCTAATTGCTTCCCCGCTGAACATGGACTTTGACTGGTCGGTCCATACTCCCAGTCTGCCTCTCTCTTTCCCTAGTAGGGTAGGTCTCTGGGGAAGCAGAGGTCCAGGACACATTGGTGGGGTCTTCAGTCCAGGGAAGCCTGGCCGGCATCCTGATGGCATCTGGCACCTGGTGGCTGAAAAGAGAGTTAACATACAAAGCCAAACAAATTGTTGAGCAATCATGGACCCAAAGGTTGGAATAGTGGAGAGGAAGTGTTAGGGGTGTATTCGCTGCAAACTCTAGTGTACTTCTGCTTTCAGGTATCTATTTTGCACTAGTTTATGGATAAGTGTGAACATATGCCCTCTCTCACAGAACCTGGTGTATATCTAGGTTTTGGGACTTTGTTAGAAAGTGAACCACCTGGGATGGAAAGGTCTCACCCGAGTAGTAAAGCTGAAGGGTTGTTATTCCACACCTGAAGTCTCTGGACACAGTCTGAGCTGAAGCATGTTGAGGTGGCCATTGTTGCATTGATTAGGTTGCGATCGGCAGATGCGACATTATTTGATATGGATTGGGAGAGGTATGCGGGAAAGTGGGCCCTATCCTAAGGTTCCAGGACTGGGGGAAATATAGGCTCTCTAGTGCAGATGTGAGGTTCCTGCTGTCTTAGGGTTCAAAAAGACAATGGATAGTTAATGTTATCATCACATTATTTGGTAATTGGGTTAACTTTGAAAAGTCCTTTTGTTAGAGTTTGCTGTATAGTACCCATTATCTTGTAAACAGCTGTGCCATTGGTTGCTTCTGATCTACTTGGTCTAGGCTTTTGAGAGAGTCCGCATATCAAATACACAGCCTATATATTAAGAAGACTCAGTCTGTGTTTTAAAAGCTTCGAGACATACAATTAATTTTCCCCCTCTCATATTAATTAACTAGTGATTTATATGACTACACTTTACTAGGAGTGTACATAAACATCATTCCCACCACCAAAAGACTGTGTCCCATCCCACCTACCCACCCCCACCCCCCACCGGCCCAAGGAGCTGCATGTCTACCCCTCACCACAGGGTTTTTACTTTGGTGCCCTACTCCACAGAGTCTCCTCCTACTACTACCTCTACCACTAGCCCCACCCCCTCCTCCTCTTCTTCTCCTTCTCATCCTCCTCCTCCTTCTTCTTCTTTAAATTCATTTATAAATTAACAATATCAACAAGACCATAGGATAAGAGGGGTACAATTGCACACAATTCCCACCACCAGAACTCCATATTCCATCCCCTCCCTTGAAAACATTCCTATTCTTTATCCCTCTGGGAGTATGGGCCCAGGATCATTATGCAGAGGTGGAAGGTCGGGCTTCTGTAATTGCTTCTCCCCTAGACATGGGCTTTGGCAGGTGGATGCATACCTCCAGCCTGTTTCTATCTTTCGCTAGTGGGGCAGGGCTCTAGGACACATTGGTGAGGTTGTCTTCCCGAGGAAGTCAGGTTGGTGTCATGGTAGCATCTGCAACTGGGTGGCCTACTTAAAAAAAAATTTTTTTATTTCTTTACTGGGGGATTAATGTTTTATAGTCGACAGTACAATACAATACAATAGGTTTTACATGCATAACATGTCCCAGTTTTCCAAACAATACAACCACCACTAGGTCCTCTGCCATCCTGTTCCAGGACCTGAACTCCCCCCTCCCACCAACCCCAGAGTCTTTTACTTTGGTGCAATACACCAACTCCAGTTGAAGTTCTGCTAGGGTTTTCTCTTCTGATTTTGTTTTTCAACTTCTGCCTGTGAGTGAGATCATCCCATATTCATCCTTCTGTTTCTGACTTATTTCACTTAACATGATCTCTTCAATCTCCATCCAAGATGGGCTGAAACAGTGAAATTACCATTTTTACTCTGAAAATGTCTGATAGTTCTTGTTTATCTATCTCTTCATTTAGCTCCTTCGTTTCTTTGTTGATTTTCTGCCTGGATGGTCTGTCAAGTTGAGAGAGTGGGGTGTTTAAGTCTCCTACTATTACTGTGTTGCTGTTAATATATTGCTGTAGCTCTTTCAGTAGATGTTTAATATATTTAAATGGCCTCTCCTTGGGTGCATAGATGTTGATAATCATTAGGTCCTCTTGATTGATTGATCCTCTGAGCACTAAGTAATGTCCATCCCTATCTTTTCAATTTTTTTTTTATTTTAAGGTCTTTAAGGTCTGTTATGTCAGATATTAGCATAGCTGTTCCTGCCCCTTTTTGTGGGCCATTGGCTTATATGGTAGTTTTCTATCCTTTCACTTTGAGTCTGTTTGTCTCTCTGTGTTTGAGTCAGGTGGGGTTCCTATAGACAGCATAGTGTTGGCTGTGTTTTCTGATCCATCTTCCTACTCTGTGACTTTTAATAGGTGAATTCAGGCCATTGACATTTATTGATATAAAAGATTGAAGATATTTTAATGCCATTCTTGTAGATTTTTAGAGTGTTATGATATATGGCATATTTATGGTGGTCTGACTGTTGATAGGAGACCTTTCAGAACTTTTTTCAGGGCAGGCTTGGTAATAGTTGATTCTTTCCACTGTTGCTTGTCTGAGAAGGTTTTTATGCCTCCATCTAGTCTGAATGACAGTCTAGCAGGATACAGCAGTCTAGGTTGAAAGCCTTTCTCTGAGCACTCGATAGATATCTTGCCATTCTCTTCTGGCCTGTAGTGTTTGTGTGGAGAAGTCTGCTGCTAATATTAATGGGTTTTTCTCTGTAGGTGACTCTTTGTTTTTCTCTTGCAGCCTTCAGGATCCTATCTTTATCTTTATTCCTTTCCATTCTAAATATGATGTGTCTTGGTGTCTTTAAGTCTGGGTTAATACTGTTTGTGATCCTCTGGGATTCTTGAACCTTTCTGTCTTTTATGTTGTCTAGACTAGAGAAGTTCTCAGCTATTATGTCCTATAGAATGCTTTCTTCCCCTCCTTCTCTTTCTTCCTTTGGAAAGCCAATAATGCGTATATTATTTCTTTTGAAGTCATCCCATAGGTCTCTGTTGTTGTTTTCAGTATCTCTTAATCTCTTTTTGAGATCTTTTACTTCCTTTCTTAGTTATCTCTAATTTGTCCTCAATCTTGCTAATTCTGTTTTCTGCATCATTTATTCTATTCTCTCTCCACTCTGTTTACTGTAGCTCAGCTATTTTGTTGCTCTGTTCTGATATTCTTTTAGCTTGTTCAGCTAGTTGTGTTCTTAGCTCAGCTATTTCAGCTTTCAGCTCTCTGATTACCTTGAGATAGCTAATGCTTTCTTTCAGAGTCTCATTTGTTGTTTCTGCATTTCTGATGACAAATTTTTCAAACTCTTTATTCACTCCTGTGTCTATTTCCTTAATAAGCATTTGGATGTTAACCTCACTATGTTGTGGTTCAAGCTTTAGGGGACTTTTAGCTGGACTCTTGTCCTTAATATTTCTTCTTGTTGGTTTAACCATTCTATATAGGATTTTATGAGGTCCCTTTCTCAGTACTTTTCAAATTACTGATCACTCTTGCCTTGATTGACTTGTGTCTAAGTAAGATACTTAAAGAGTTCACAGTTGTGGAAATTAACAGTTTTTTCAATATAATTTTATCCCTGAGTTGGAGCACAGTGGCTATTAAACAGTCTTTTGGGTTTTTTTCTTCCCTGTAAGCTATTAGAGCCTCAGGGCTTTTAAACTATAAGTAGGCTTCTTAGCTTAATCCCTCACTCCTGACCAAGAGATAAAGCAGAGTGGGGGAGAGATAATACAGTGGTTATGCAAAGAGACTCTCACACCCCAAAGATCCAAAACTCTGGGATCAACTAAGCTTCTCTGCCAAGCCAGACAGCACTGCTGGGCCCTGTGAGTTTCTAAACAAGTCCTGTTTATACTTTGTAGGTTCTGAGGCAACTATTCATCATGTTCTCATTAGGGAAACAATGTGGAATGACTCCCACTATACAGCCCCACTGCTAGGCCACTGCTAGGCCACCAAGGTCAGTTCTCTGTTCTTAGATGTCAGCACAGGGCCTCCCCCGTGCTGCTCCAGCCTCTGAAGGCAGTAGCAATGGAGACTCACATTTGCATTTGGTGAGTCTTAGGGAGTCCTCTCCTCCCTTCAGCAGTCTTTTTGTTGGTAAAGCAGACTGGAGGTGATACCTCAACCAACAAACTGCTGGACTGTTACCAGCCGCTCAGGAGTAGAAACGGGCTTTAGCCTCAGGAATTTCTCCTTGGGCTCCTCTCTGTCCACGAGCCACACATGTTTGCACTTACTGGTGACTTGGTGGGTTCCCAGAGTACCCCCAATCTCATCTTGTTGCGGTCTCAGTTGATCTTTGATATTCCTTGTTCTTTAGAGAAGTTTCTCAACTGAGTAGAGCTGGAGGTCTGGCCAAAGTTGTGTTCTCTGGAAGCTCTGGTGATTTGGTGGGTTTTCAAAGTAGTTCTAGTCCTGTCTTGTTGCAGTCCCAGGTTGGTGGCCTACTTCTTAAGACCAGCTATTTTGGCATGGGCTGAGTGCTTGTCAGACAAAGAGATGTGATATGGGATTATGTGAACCAGGGAATGGGGTCTTAAAACAGTTTACAAAGGGATTTTCTATCTTCCTTAAAGGCTAGCTCTGCTTTCCTGACAAGTGGGTACCAAGTCTTCTTCTGGGTTCTGATGGCCCCCTTGGAAACTTGTGACTCTAAGCCAGAAAAAGAGGCTGAGCATGAAGGTCCCTTAGTCTCTACATTGAGGTAGGGACTGCTTTCTGCCCAGCCATGATGCCCACCCTCAGCACGGCTTTACCTGTGCTACTTGTCTGCATCTGAAGCTCCTTTTCTTTACCACTGTGCCCTGGTAGCCCTCCAACCCCCAGAAGGTCCTCAGGTCAGCACTCCATGCCTGTGGCTGTGGAGCCTGGAGAATGAAGTGAGCACTCAGAGCACTTGCCTGAGACAGAAAATGGAACTTGGATTCTCATCCAGGTGCTTTGCTGCTGAGTCACCTCCCTGGTCAATGTTTCCGTACTTGTTTTGTTTGGTAGTCCTCTCCAAGGCTTCACCATATCAGGCTGAAACTATTTTTTTAGTTAGATAGTAGGGAAGATAGAAACCACACTCCTAAAGCTTCTTTCAATGTGATTGGGGATGGTTGACCTTGAACCTGGGTTACACATAGCAAAGCAGTGTACTATCCAAGTGAGCTCTTTTGTTGGCCCCAATGTGTGTTAGTGGGTGAGAGGGAGAGAGAGAGAGAATGAGGGGAATTGACATAGCACTGCTTCACCAACTATGGAGGTCCAACTCATGTTGTCTTTGTTGTTCTCACATGCTGCCAGGATCGAACCCAGGATGTCATGCATGTAAGACAGACACTTCGCTGCTGAGCCACCTCCCTGTCTCCAGCTGGCAGCTGTTGATCCCCCTCCACCCTGAGTGTGTTGCTGACAGTAATGTGCATCCTTTACTTGCCTTCCCATGTCCAGAAACTAGGACCAAGTTCTTCAGGAGAAATATCACTTTCTTTGTGGCATGTTGAATCTGCAGCAACTTACCTGAGGTCAAAGCAGACAGCCTTTTATAGATCGTGATCAGTTCACTGATGTTAGTCATTGGAATGTTAGGGCTAGATTCTCACCTTCCTTTGATCTGGGTGGGATCTTGCAAATATGGGACCTTGGTAGGATCTTGCAAACCCAAGTGGAACTCATTCCTCTTGTTCCTTCACAAATTCAGGAACTTGCAAAAACCCCTTCCTCAGCCACATCTAGACCTCTCTGAAACAGTGGAATCTGGTGGGAGTGGGGTGGAGGTTGATAGGCTTCAGTGATTTTCAGCATTCCCTGGGGATCCTAATGTGTAGCCAAGGTGGAGAGCTTTGATCCAACCCAACATTTCCAGCTTGACACCAATTTGGTAGCCAGGAAAATAAAATGCTGGTCCTAACTTTCAGGCCAGAACTATCTCTTATAATGTCTACTACTTGATGTTGACCTTTTGACCAAGCACTTGTCCCAAATCACTCCATAAAGTAGTTTCTTGACTAGATGGACCCCGGCATGACCCTGTAACAGCCTCTGATCAGCAGGGAAAGCAGCAACCCAGAGTCTAAATTTGGTCAGGTCCTTGGCAATTTTCCCCTTCTTGCTCACATCAGCCTTGTCTCCAAGATGTGTTATTCACCAGGATATGAGGTGATCACTCTCTCCACAGAGCAGAAAGCTGTGTCCTGAGTATAGCACCTACCTTGTTCCTTACCCTCCTGCTATTACCAGAATTACTGTCACTAGGGCCAACAAAAGACTTTTGGTTATGCCATTGGGCCAGTTTCTCCCAAATCAGCATAGTCGCTTGGTCGCTGCTCCTGCTGCAAAATAGAATTTGTGCTTAAAAGACCTTCAGAAATCCTGTCACTTCAGTCCCATGTATTTACATGTGATTGTTTATCTCTTCTTCCAGAGAGCTTTCCTCAAGCTCCTAGGGCAGGGGGATTAACTATAACTTAATGTTCTGTCAGTCCTGGGTTCAGGGGTACAGTGATTTGCATTTGAAAATAAACCATTAACCTTAATGGCAAGCAGATTCATTTGGTCTAAGTGGACATTCCCATTGAGGTATCTTGTTACAGATTAGCACTTCCTAGCCCAGAGTCAAGTGTTCAAAGGCTAGTATTTTAAAATTAATTTGGAGGCTGTACATGCACCTGTTAAGGGAGACCCCCCACTTGCCTCCAAAGTTTCGTGGCTAATGTGGAAAGACCTAGGTTGTTATTGTTAGAGGTGACAGAGAAGCCTGAGGTCTGAGGATTCACTCTGAGGAGCATGTGTGGACTTTACATTTGATAAAGTCAGAACATACTGCTTTTGCTTTGCTCTCTGCCAGGCTCTTCCCACACATCTGCTTGGTCATGAGGGGGCATGCTGCTTTTTCCAAGGCTAAATTTTCTTTGTTAGTCATTAAAATGTACAAAGACCTCTACTTGTTAACTGGGTCAATGATGAGGAGTAATGGACTCTGATTGGTTCCAGTTATGAAGCAGAGAAGCACAGCTGTTGAGTTTAAAGAAACAGACAGCATTTGAATTAGGGATTTATTTCCCTTTAAAGAAACCCAGACTTTCAGTATGTGTGTGAGACTATCTATATGACTATGAAATGTTTAGGCTTTACAAATACAAGTTCTTAGGAATGTATAGAAAGATACATACTCTAATTTGGCTGTTTTCCTGGTAAGCACCTTTCTTTTCCGTCATGGGAACAGATAGATTCTTCTTTCTTTTTTATTTATTGATTTAATAATGATTGACAAGACTGTAGGATGAGTGATACCATTCCACACAATTCCCACCACCAGAGTTCTGTATCCCACCCCCTCCATTGGAAGCTTCCCTATTCTTTATTCCTCTGGGAGCATGGACCCAGGATCATTAAGGGGTGCAGAAGGTGGGCAGTCTGTTGAAGTTGTGCAGGCACTGAGTCCTAGCCATAACCCTGGTGGCAAAGGAAAAGACAGGACAGGACAGGACAGGACAGGACAGAACAGAACAGGACAGGAAAGAGTCAGTTGCACAGTGAAACTGCAGATCTTGGAGACCTGTATGTCATGAAGACACTGAAGGTGACACTGGAGAACTTTTGTTTTCACACAGTTAATACATGAGGGGTTGAGAGCAACTTAACAATTGTGAGAAAGAAGAAGGAGGGTGTATGTTGAGTATTTAAGAAAGGGAATGAATATCAAAAGACTAACAAAGACTCTTGGGAAATTTAGTTTGCAAGTAGTATCTTCCCAGGCATCTTATAAAAGTAAAACATAAAATAAGAGGTAGCTCAGCAGGTTAAGAACACGTGGCACGAAGCGCAAGGACCTGCATAAGGATCCCGGTTCGAGCCCCCAGCTCCCCACCTGCAGGGGAGTTGCTTCACAGGTGGTGAAGCAGGTCTG
The DNA here is from genome assembly GCF_950295315.1 of Erinaceus europaeus. NCBI lineage: Eukaryota > Metazoa > Chordata > Mammalia > Eulipotyphla > Erinaceidae > Erinaceus > Erinaceus europaeus. Next base: position 36,621,249 of record NC_080176.1, read on the forward strand.
CAGGTGTCTATTTTTCTCTCCCCCTCTCTGTCTTTCCCTCCTCTCTCCATTTCTCTCTGTCCTGTCCAACAATGATGACATCAATAACAACAATAAATAACTACAATAATAAAACAATAAGGGCAACAAAAGGGAAAAATAAATAAATAAATAGAGATATCAAGGTAGTTAGGAAAACTGCACACAAAACAAACAAACAAACAGAAATAGGCTTGTCAGTTTCTGTTATTTAGACCATGGTTACGGGAATAAGGAGACAGCATAACAGTTACGCATGGCATGCCTGAGGCTCTGCAGTCTCAGGTTCAATCCTCAGCACCAGCATAAGCCAGAGCTGAGCAGTGTTCAGGTAAAATAAATAAATAATAAAAAAGACGGGGGCTAGACCATGGCACATAAGGTTGAGTGTACATCAAGGACCTGGATTCAAACCCCTAACTCCCCACCTGAATGGGGATGCTTCATGAGCATGAAGCAGGTCTGTAGGTGTCTATCTTTATACCCCTCTCTATCCCTACTCCTCTCTCAATTTCTCTCTGTCCTATCAAATAAAATATTTAAAAAATTTTGTAAAGAACATGGCTATGATCACATGTACTTAATCTATATTTGTCAAATATAATATACAGTAGACTTGTCCTTGTAATTATTGTTCCATTTTTTTTCAAGTAAAGACCTAATAGATTTATTCTCTGTACCCCTCCACCAACTCACTGTGAAAGGATAGTCCTGCAGAAAAAAATCAGATTGAGGAAGCTTTATCAGTTGTTTGCAATTCTTTAGCAGCCTGGAAGTTAATGGTTTGCCTGACTATACTCGGGGATTTACTCTTGCTTGTTTTTGTTTTGTTCATGTAGTGCCAGGGAATGAAGCCAGGATTATGCTCGTGAGTGATACCACTGACGTTCCTCCCAATGCAATTTTTAATTATTTTTTTAGGGTGTTGGTAGGGAAAAGACACCAAAGCACCACTTCACCAGCCATGCAGGGCTCCTGGTGTTCTCATGTGGTACTGGGGATTAAACCCAGGGCCTGAAGCCAGCTCAAACCCCCCACACCCAATATTTATTCTTAGTCATCTCTGAAAAGTTCCCAAGGGAAAAGCTTTTTCCTTGTTTCTATTGGGTTGCTTTTGAAATCATCACCATCCAGTGAATATACTTTTTATTGCATCATCATAATTTGAGATTTTTATTTGATATGACTTTAAATTTTAATATTTATTGCTAGTGTGGTTCTGATCTCTGATATTTGAACACTTAACTACTGGTATCATTTAGTTCTGAGGAAAAAATGCAGAGTGCCCAAGTTGTACTGCAGGTTACAAGTGTCAGTTTGTCTTTTTTTTTTTTCTTTGAGGTCAGTTACCACGTAAGTATAACTGGTTACTTTCTTCATCATCACAGAGGGCCTGTCTAAGTGTAGAGAATACATACTGGAGAATCTCAGAGCTCAAAAAGACAAAGTAGACCTGGATTCAGGGTGCTGGCTGGAATACAACAGCCTCTTAAAGACTGTTTTATTTTATTTTATTTTATTTGTGTTTATAGTGATGCTAGGGATTGAACCTGGGACCTAGGAACCTCAGATATGAAAGTCTTTTGCATAACTATTATGCTATCTTTCCAGCCCTTATTATCTTTTTTTTCCCCCTTGTGATGGGCTTTATATGTTTTTTAAATGGTTTGAGATTTCTGGAAATGCATGATCCATTTTTTGAATCAGTTTTAATGCCTATATTCTTTCTTCTTTCTCTGCAGACGGCGCCTTATCTCCCAGAGATCATCCTTGGAGACCCTGGAAGATATAGAGGAGAATGCCCCTCTCCGGAGGTGAGTTTTCTGTGTTGCATTTGTATGTCCATAAAAGACTTGCAGTAGAAGGTTACAGCTAAACTTCCCTTTTGAAAAAGTTTTGAGGGGACCTGGCAGTAGTGCAGCAGGTTAAGCACACATGGCACAAAGCACAAGTACCAACACAAGAATCCCAGTTCGAGCCCCCAGCTCCCCACATGCAGAGGGGATTTCTTTCTGTCATATCCAACAGCAATAACAACAACAAGGGCAACAATAATGGGGGGAAATGGCCTTCAGTAGCAGTGAGATTAAATGTGTCAAATGCCCACCTGCTCTTAAGGCTTACAATTTGGAAACCCTAGCCCTGGAGACCATTAGATCTGGAAGACTCTTATTTCCCCACCATGTATTGGGACAGTCCAGTTTGTGTGAGAACATGGACATTTTCAGAATCCCTTGTGGTTTTCATTTCGAGAGCTGCTGCTTGATAGAAGAAAAGCCTGTCATCACCCCAGCTTTGACAGGGGACAATCACAGTCCTGGACTTTGGAGGTGCCCACGCTGACATGCTACAGCTAACTGTAGGATGGTGTCAGAGTGCTCCGCTGGGACCAGAAGCATTTAGTTTCTCCCTCCGAAGTGGAAAAGTGCTTGTGAGGCATCTTTTGAGACGTGACAGCAGTTGCTGAATTGTGCTGGGCAGCCTCTCGCCTAACTCTGCACAGTTTACTCTGCCCCCTCTGCACCTCACCTCAGTCCTCCTACAGTTCTTCTTTAGTCTTCACAACAGCCTCAGCTGCTTTGTCCAATTTGAGGGTTCCTCCTTGCAGGAGCAGAGGCAGGAGGAAATAAAGTGGCATGATTTTTAGGGATTGCAGGACAGGCACAGAGGGGAAAGGTATCCTGGATTCACAACAGCATATCTGCACCTTTCTTTCTTTCTTTTTTTTTTTTTTCAGATTTTAATTTCCCATATACCTTTTTTTAAAATTTATTTTTAATTTTTTATTTAAGAAAGGATAAATTAACAAAACCGTAGGGTAGGAGGGGTACAACTCCACTCAATTCCCACCACCCAATCTCCATATCCCATCCACTCCCCTGATAGCTTTCCCATTCTCTATCCCTCTGGGAGCATGGACCCAGGGTCGTTGTGGGTTGCAGAAGGTGGAAGGTCTGGCTTCCCTAATTGCTTCCCCGCTGAACATGGACTTTGACTGGTCGGCCCATACTCCCAGTCTGCCTCTCTCTTTCCCTAGTAGGGTGGGTCTCTGGGGAAGCGGAGCTCCAGGACACATTGGTGGGGTCTTCAGTCCAGGGAAGCCTGGCCGGCATCCTGATGGCATCTGGCACCTGGTGGCTGGCACCTGGTGGCTCAAAGCCAAACAAATTGTTGAGCAATCATGGACCCAAAGGTTGGAATAGTGGAGAGGAAGTGTTAGGGGTGTATTCGCTGCAAACTCTAGTGTACTTCTGCTTTCAGGTATCTATTTTGCACTAGTTTATGGATAAGTGTGAACATATGCTCTCTCTCACAGAACCTAGTGTATATCTAGGTTTTGGGACTTTGTTAGAAAGTGAACCACCTAGGATGGAATTAGAGAATACAATGAAAGGAAAGGTCTCACCCGAGTAGTGAAGCTGAAGGGTTGTCATTCCACACCTGAAGTCTCTGGACACAGTCTGAGCTGAAGCATGTTGAGGTGGCCATCGTTGCATTGATTAGGTTGCAATCGGCTGATGCGATATTATTTGATATGGATTGGGAGAGGCATGCGGGAAAGTGAGCCCTATCCTAAGGTTCCAGGACTGGGAGAAATATAGGTTCTCTAGTGCAGATGTGAGGTTCCTGCTGTCTTAGGGTTCAAAAAGACAATGGATAGTTAATGTTATCATCACATTATTTGGTAATTGGGTTAACTTTGAAAAGTCCTTCTGTTAGAGTTTGCTGTATAGTACCCAGTATCTTGTAAATAGCTGTGCCATTGGTTGCTTCTGATCTACTTGGTCTAGGCTTTTGAGAGAGTCCGCATATCAAATACACAGCCTATGTATTAAAAAGACTCAGTCTGTGTTTTAAAAGCTTCGAGACATACAATTAATTTTCCCCCTCTCATATTAATTAACTAGTGATTTATATGACTACATTTTACTAGGAGTGTACATAAACACCATTCCCACCACCAAAAGACTGTGTCCCATCCCACCCACCCCCCACCGGCCCAGGAAGCTGCATGTCTACCCCTCACCACAGGGTTTTTACTTTGGTGCCCTACTTTCAATTTAGTCAGATCCTGCTTTTAGTTTCCCTTTCAGATCTTCTTTCTCCACATCTGCACCTTTCTTGTCTGAGCTGTTGGCCAGCACAGGCTCCTGGCTCCTCCCTCAGAGCCTGTAGATGGAAGTGATTCTTCTTTGTATGGAGCTTTACACCACAGGTCACCTGCGTCAAGAGTGGATGAGGGTAGGTAGGAGTCTGGTCATATGGCCTTGCATCTCATCACTAACATTGTTCCAAAGAAAAAGTTAGAGCCAGAAGTCCAGTTTCCACTTTCCAAGTCTTATTGAAAAGTCGTACAACCACTGGGACCATACAGCAAGACAGACAAGGCTGGTGTGCCAGTCCTCTGCCTGCCACTGTTCCATGTGAGGGGAAGGCTGATTCTCTGAAGGAGCCTTACAGAAGGCTGCATTAAAAGTCAAATTAGGGAGCTGGCTTGTGTCCAAAGTCATCAGTCATCAAGAGTGGAGGAGAAATAGGCACTGAACATCTTTGGCATTTAAGTAGATAACATCAGCTCTACCACCAATAATAGTGAGTAGAGTTGGAAACCCCTGCTGTTTTTTTATTTATATTTATTTATTTTCCCTTTTGTTGTCCTTGCTTTTTTATTGTTGCAGTTATTATTGTTGTTGTTGTTGATATCATTGTTATTAGATAGGACAGAGAGAAATGGAGAAAGGAGGGGAAGACAGAGGGGGAGAGAAAAATAGACACCTGCAGACCTGCTTCACCGCCTATGAAGTGACTCCTCTGCAGGTGGGGAGCCAGGGGCTCAAACCGGGATCCTTAGGCCGGTCCTTGCACTTTGCGCCATGTGCGCTTAACCGCTGTGCTACCACCGGACTCCCATCCCCGCTGTTTTGAGAGGTAGGGAGAAACCACCACAGTACAAGCTGATAGTTCCTGTCAGCCATGGAAGCCGGGGAAAGTAGCATTACAGGCTGAAAATACTGCTCCCTCCTCAGGAATTTCAGGTGGTGAGGCAAAGGCTGTATTCCTAGTCACACGCCCTGTCGCTGCTCTACACTGCCAGATCCATCCCCGCTCTGCACCCCATTCCTTGGTCTTGAGGATGCACAATCAGAGTAAACATGTCTTATACCATAGTTAAAATTTCATTCAACTTTGACTTACAGAATACTCAGTTTTCAGCAAACATCAAATAAGGCAGGAACCTTGGGAGTTTGGTGACTTAAAAGGCCATTATTTTCTCAAATAGACTTTCTTAAATGTTGGTAGAAAGGAGCTGGTCAGTGGTGCACACAAATCATCAAGTGTGAGGGCCCAGGCACAAGTCTCTGGGCCCCACCTGCAGGGAGGAAGCTTCAGCAGCAGTGGTCTCCCTCCCACCCTCCTTTCTTCCCTCTCTCATTTCTGTCATAAAAGAAAGGGGGGGGTGCTATTGAGAAAAGTGAAGTCGATAATCCTGGTAGGAAAAAAACATATATTCATATGTTCTGATACTTAGACACTTACTTGTTCCTAGGAGAAACACAGAAATAGGAAGTATGTCAATTTGCAAGTTAGGGGCCCTGAGTTCATTGAGGCCTCAGTGTTCCTGTCTTCAAGGTGGGAAGGGCAGATAGACTGAGCTTTGAGGTCCTTGCCAGCAGCTGATTCTGTGAGATGAATATACCAGTAATGACAGTGAAGTCATTGGGAGTGTGGGAACAGAAGGTTATTAGCCCAACTTGCTTGAAACTTTGCACATTGAGCAAATGGCTCCAAGGCATCTATTAAAAAATCTTTTGCATAATTATGTGTGTCCTATAATCAGTGCTAATAAGAAAGAGCTAATCTTTCATTAAATTAGTTTTTAATTCAATCCTATGCTAATTTAATTTTGCATCACTTAAATGTATGTTTTTAAATGAATGTTTACATGTTAATCCAAGTAGCTTTGAAGTTAATTCGTTCTTTGCTTCACACAGCCTGTGAGGCATTCAGTCTTCCAGTTTCCTTGGCAATTGTTGCTAATGTCACAGTTCTCTTAAAGCTTTTCTGAGATTCCCTGGTGATTTTGTTAAATGCTATGAAAGAAAAAAAAAAAAGCTCAAGACACAACAGTTTGCTGAATGAAGGACTGACTAGACTAGTAGCTGTAGCATTAGAATTGGGTACTGATAATAAGTGTCCTTTGCTAAGCTTTTAAGAGCCTTACTTTTCTCTGGCTTACCATAGTTAGTTTCTCATGCCTATCCAGAGATCTAAGGATCGAGCATTCACAAGGAAAGTCTAAACTAAGGAGCTTTCCATGGGTGTCCAGAAATAGACCTCAGTTCATTTTCAGTGCATATGGTGGCAGCCATCATCAACAAACCAAATTTCCCAACTTGTCTAGATTGATGGGTGCTAGGTACTGGATGCTGCAGCTGTCATGGTTCTTAGTACTGCTGTATCCTCCCTGTGGCCCTTCTGCCCACATTCACTTCCAGCTAGAGGTCGAGGGATTTCATGCTCAAAACTGGGCAGCCTTGGGTCCTTCCCCCTGCAGTAGGAGCCACACCACCTTCCTGCCTTAGGGTGAGCAGGATGGTATCAGAGTTGGCTAAGATGGCCTATCTAACTAGCTTAGGAAGCTCTATGTTGGGATGTGGGGAAGTTAGGAACAGGTAGATAGATGAACTCCTGACTTTGTTTAGAAACCAGTGGAAACCCACTTGTACACATTTAGAGAATTTCCTCTCAGTTTCTAGAGACTTTTGAGTCCTTGGGTAGCCTACAGACTAGAGTAGTCATTCTGAAGGTAGAATTGATGTAGTTTGAGAATTCTGGCTCTACTTCCAGAGAGCTGTCCTACAAAAGTAGAGTAAAGTTCTATTCCCATGAACCCCACACATACTAAATGTGGGTTTGGAAGTCCAGGTGGCACACATGGTTGAGTGCATGTTACAGTGTGCGAAGACACAGGTTTGAGTCCCCAGTCCCCACCTGCAGGGGGCAGGGAGCTTTGCTAGTGGTAAAGCAGTGCTGCAGGTATCTCTGTTTCTTTTTCCCCTCTCTGTTTTCCCTTTTGATTTCTGGTTTTCTCTATCCAATAAATAAGTAAAGATAATAAAAAGTTAAAAAGAAAAAAGGAAGTGATGCTGAGGAATTATTCTGATGCAGTCTCTGCCCCCAGGTTTTACCACGCCCCGCGAAATCCTAGCAGTGCCCCCCTTCAACCAATCCTGCCCCCACACGTCACCCCTGGTTGTTGTCCAATAAAAGCTCTCTCACTTCCCCCCCTTGTTCTCTCTCGGCTCCCTCTCTCTCAGCGCCCCTTCCTTCTTGCCCGGTGGTGAGGTAGTGGGGATGGCCATTGTTGGCTGACTCCACGTGGCCTGAGCCACCCCCCCCCATCCTATAATAAAGATTTGTGTACCCCATTTGCTCCGGACCTCCTCTCTCTCTCTTCTCTTTGGTGCAGCCCGACACCTGGCCACAACCGACAAGGAAGTCTGGAGTAGAGGCAGGAATGGGTGTATGACTCCCTTTATTCTAGCCCTGTCTGAAGTTCCCCAGCAGCAGAAGTATCTGTTGATTGTCCTCAGGTAGGACTCTACAGGTTTTTAGAAGAAAATTTCAGTCCACGAATTCAAGATCCTCAATTAGGACTAAGTTTTAGGGATATAAGAGACAAATAGTAGCAAATGGCATGCAGTTTATAGTTAAATGCTTACTAATAGTCACAGTACCTGGAGTCTGTACATGAATGTTTATGTGTGTGTGTGTGTTTACATATCTGTGTCTGAATAAGTCACCTGACAGGAAATTCTATGTATATTATCATAGTCAAGCTTCAGCGATGTTTCAAGAAGCTGAAATAGTAGTGAGTCAGGGTTACTGGTGAACTTGGGTATAAGGCTGGTGAAGCTGCACTTTCTGCTCAAGTATCTCACTAGACTCAACTCTGATTCAGTGGATCTGGGTGAAAGGATATCTTTTTCCCTCTCTGGGCCCAGAGCCCCTTTTTTTGATAAAAGCCACCACAGATTTCTGATATCATGTCTTTTGTCTTGATCTGCACTCATTCACTTTGGTGTGCCTTTTTTTTTTACATCAAATTATATTTTAAGATGCTGTTTCTTGTCAGGAAAAATGTCCAGTGCTCTCTCGGGGAAAGGCCTTTTAGGAAAATTGATCTTACCAAGAAGGGAATAAGAGATTTGGATGGAGATGTGTACCCTGAGGTCTAGGCAGAGACAGCACCCAATTTCTCTTGAGCTGGACCCTTGGGAGGAAGCAATGATTGGTGCTATAGGCCAGGCAGTGATGCACCTGGTTAAGCACACACACTACAGTGTGCAAGGACTGGGGTTCAAGGAACCTGGTCCCTCCTCTCTAAATTTCTTTCGGTCTCTATCTAATAATAAACTAGTTTAAATTTTTTATTGGGGGATTAATGTTTTATATTCTAAAGTAAATACAATACTTTGTACATGCATAACATTTCTGAGTTTTCCACATAACAATACATTCCTGACTAGGTCCTCTGTTATCCTTTTTGGGCCTGTACTCCCCGCCCCCCACCCACCCCAGAGTCTTTTACTTTGGTGCAATACACCAATTCCAATTCAGATTCTACTTGTGTTTTCTCTTCTGATCTTGTTTTTCAACTTCTGCCTGAGAGTGAGATCACCCCATATACATTCTTCTGTTTCTGACTTATTTCATTTAACATGATTTCTTCAAGCTCCATCCAAGATGGGCTAAAAATGGTGAAGTCACCATTTTTAATAGCTGTATTAAAAGTATTCCTTAGTGTATATAGATTACAACATGCTCAGCCACTCATCTGTTGTTGGACACCTGGGTTGCTTCCAGGTTTTGGCTATTACAAATTGTGCTGCTAAGAACATATGTGTACACAAATCTTTTTGGATGGGTGTGTTGGATTCCTTAGGATATATCCCCAGGAGACAAATTGCAGGATCATAGGGTAGGTCCATTTCTAGCCTTCTGAGAGTTCTCCAGACTGCTCTCCACAGGGGTTGGACCAATTTACATTCCCACCAGCAGTGGAGGAGGGTTCCTTTGTCCCCACAACCTCTCCAGCATTTGTTGCTGCTACCTTTTCTGATGTATGACATTCTCACAGGAGTGAAGTGGCGTCTCATTGTTGTCTTTATTTGCATTTCTCTGACAATCAAAGACTTGGAGCATTTTTTCATGTGTTTATTGACTGTTTGGATCTCTTCTGTGGTAAATATTCTGTCCATGTCCTCTCCCCATTTTTGGATGGGGTCATTTGTTTTCTTGTTGTTGAGTTTGGCAAACTTTTTATATATTTTGGTTATTAAACTCTTATCTGATGTATGGCATGTAAAGATCTTCTCCCATTCTGTGAGGGGTCTTTTTGTTTGGGTAGTGGTTTCTTTTGCTGTGAAGAAGCTTTTTAATTTGATGTAATCCCACAGGTTTATACTTGCCTTAGTCTTCTTTGTAACTGGATTCATTTCATTGAAAATGTCCTTAAAATTTATGCGGAATAGAGTTCTGCCAATATTTTCCTCTAAGTACCTGATAGTTTCTGGTCTAACATCCAAATCCTTGATCCACTTGGAATTTACTTTTGTATATGGTGAAATATTGTGGTTCAGTTTAATTCTTCTGCATGTTTCAACCCATTGTTTCCAACACCATTTGTTGAAGAGACTCTGCTTTCCCCATTTAATAGTCTGGGAACCTTTGTCAAAGATTAGATGTCCATAGGTGTGGGGGCTTATTTCTAGGCTCTCAATTCTATTCTACTGGTCAGTGTGTCTATTCATGTTCCAGTACCAAGCAGTTTTTATTACAATGGCCCTATAATACAATTTGAGATCTGGGAGTGTGATGCCTCCGGTTCTGTTCTTTTTTCTCAAGATTGTTTTGGCAATTCTAGGTCTTTTCTGGTTCCACATACACATTTGTAGCATTTGTTCTATTCTCCTAAAAAAATATGGCTGGGATCTTGATGAGGATTGCATTAAATTTGTATATGGCTCTGGGTAATATATTCATTTTGATGATGTTAATTCTTCTAATTCATGAACATGGAATATATTTCTACTTCTTTGTGTTTTTTTCTATTTCCTTGAGAAGTGACTTGTTGTTGTGTGTGGGCCTTGGAGAAGAGAGAGAGGGGGTCTGGAGTGAAGAGGAAACACAAATCTTTATTTGCGCTGGCACCTCAGAGTTGGGTGCTAGAGAGGCAGGTTGGGCCACGTGGAGGTAGCAAAAATGGCTGCCTCACACAGTAACCTTTCCTGCGTCTGAACACCGAAGTGAAGCGCTGGCAAGAGAGCGAGGTGCGGAAGAAGAAGGCCTTTTATAGGAGTAGCTTTCGCGAGAATGGGAAGGGGGAGGAGTAACCATAGCACTCCAGGACAGGATAATAACTCTTGTGAGAATGGGAGGGGGGAGGAGTAACCAAAGCACTCCAGATATCGTGGGGATATAGACAATGCCCTGAGGGCACAACATGACTGAACAGGCACTCCGAGAATGTCCCAACTCTCACGGGAACTAGCAGTAGCCTGAGGGGACAACATGGCAGATGTGACTGCATCGGCACAATTTCCCAGCATCTCCCCCTTTCCTTTTATCTAATGCCCAGGGCAACAGTGTGTAAAGTCTATGAACTACTCAGGGTCAGTCTATGAATAACCAGCAATGTGAAGGGAAGGAAGCTGCTGTAAAATTGTCTAAAGTGTCCAAAGGGTATATCAACAAGTCCAATAGAAGTCTCAGTCCAAAGTAGGCGACTAGGGGGAGAAATGGCAGGGGATGAAATGCTGCATGAGGAAGGTCAGCCTCTGGAATTCCGCTTTTCTGTAGATTGTGAGCTGGAACCGCCGAAATGTGACAGGCAAAGCAGAAGCAGGAAAGGCAGACAGACAGTAAAAAAAAGTCCTGTCCTTGGAGTCTGTGAATCAGGCTCTTCAGATCGCATCAGGTGACATCTAGGGTTTCGGGGGGGTGTTCCACTGTAGTTGTGCCATCTAGTGGGTGATGTCAGGGTGTGCAGGGGTCCAGATGGTTTTTTCCGGGATTCCTGTGGAAGAAACACAAACAGTCTGCTTCTCATGGTTAGCAGGGCATCTGATTTGAATGCTTTATAGAAAAAGAGGTTTGGTGCCTTAGCCAACTGAGTATTGGGGGATGTATCTTTCCTATTCATTTATTATTATATATTCATGGGGAAAAAGAACTTATCTTTTAACAAAGACTCTAATGTGTAGGGAAGCGGGAACTATCTTATCCCTTTTTTTTTTTTTTTGGTATCTTGCCTTTTGTTGCCCTAGTTGTTTTATTGTTGTAATTATATTGTTGTTATTGCTGATATTGTGGTTGTTGGATAGAACAGAGAGAAATGGAGAGAGGAGGGGAAAACTGGGGGAGAGAAAGACACCTGTAGACCTGCTTCACCACCCGTGAAGTGATTTCCCTGCAGGTGAGGAGCCGGGGGCTCAAACTGGGATCCTCAAGCCAGTTCTTGCACTTAGCGCCACCTGCGCTAAACCCGCTGCACCACCGCCCGATTCCCAGGAACTATCTTTTAACATAAACTCTATGGCCATGCCAATAGCAACCTTGAGGGCACATGTGGCTCCCCACATGTCCCCCTGTCTTATATCATGTTTTGATGTTTGGCAGACTTTGTTTTGTGGCAGGGTGGACTGTGCCTGTCTTAGGTTGGGGATCAGCCTTCCGTCTTACCCGTCATTGGAACACCTGGTCATTAGTACCAGGTGCCTTGTCTTAGGTTGACTAGATAGCGCTAGTTTCCTCTTACCCATCATTGGCTAGCCAGCCCTCTACATGGTGGACGTTTTGATGGAGGGGGGCAAATCCTCCACAGCAACTCAATATTCTGCCATGTCCAGCCTATGATAGTGAGTTTGTATAGGTTGCATCTTTATGGCATCAATCTGTTGCCGCAAAAAGGCCATGAGCTTGTTAAGAATTATAGGACCATGGTCTGGGAGGTGTCATAGTGGATAAGGCGTTAGACTCTCAAGCGTGAGGTCCCAAGTTCGATCCCTGGCAGCACATGTACCAGGAAGATATCTGGTTCTTTCTCTTTCCTCCTCTCTTTCTCATTAATAAATAAATTAAAATGTTGAAAAAAAATTATAGGACCTATTGTGAGCAGAAGTAAAACAAGCTAGGGTCCCACAACTAAGGGTAGACAGGTAAGGAAGGGGGAATGTATCCATTGGTATGAAGAGGTGGGATCATATCTTAAGTCTAAGGGAAGCAGTCAGTGGATGTGATGTCCAGGGGAACAGCCATTTGTCTTTGGGGGTAGTAAAGGATGCCCGTGGCATGGGTGATGTTATAAAGGGAAACATCTTTAAATTGTTGGCTGACAAAGGCAGGCCTATGGTGGCAAGACAAGATACACCAGTTAAGTGTACAAGAATATGTGAATGTTGTTAATTCACATAGGTTGGATATGGAGGAACTTCTTACAGTTTAATACCTTACCATATGAACAGATGATTCCTCATATGAAGGCTTGATAGCTGTAATCACTTACTTGTGGAAAAAAAATAAAACTTGTAATAAGTTAGAGGTTTACTATAATTGACTTTGGACTATAAACAGACTCAGGTTACTTAGAGAATTAACACATGTTAGTGACAATGGTTTTAACATTTAGAGTACTCTGAGCAGATGGGTCATACAAAAATTTTTGGTCATTCAACACACTCACTCACAAAACACAACTGTCAAATCATAACATAAGACATTCAGGGAAGGGGTAGGAGAGAGGGCTCTGTGAGCCAACTTTTGTAGGTTCTGCCATGTCATATTATGGATCCTGGGATGTATCCTGCAGCTAGTCCTCTTGTATTTCTTGTTCTTCAGGGATAACAGTGCCATCATGAGGGTATTGTCGGACATGGCGGGCAGGAACCCAGACAGGTTTAGAGTAATTATGTGGGGAAATGCATGCAAAACCTCTTCCCATGGTCAATAGAGGGTCAGGCCCTATCCAAATTTTATCAAGTGGGTCTTTCCATTTGACCTTAATAGATGGGAGAGTAGATGGTGTTTGCCAGTGAAGAATAATAGGAGGTAAGTCCGAGTTATTGTAAATATTAAAGAGATTTAACGTAGTTAAGGCTTTTGCTAGCTGGATATTGGGGGGTACATTCCTCCTTTATCTTTATTTAATTGAGCCTTAAGGGTTTGATGTGCCCTCTCGACAATGCCTTGTCCCTGTGGATTATAGGGAATGCATGTGGTATGAGTAATGTTCCAGAGGGAACAAAAATCTTTAAATTGTTTGCTGGTAAACACAGGTCCATTGTCATTTTTCAGTTGAAGAGGTAAGCCTATCACAGCTAAACAGGAGAGCATATGGCTTATAAGCTTTTTAGAGCTTTCTCCTGTCTGATCTGTTGCCCACATAAATTTAGAAAAGGTATCAATTGAGACAAACACATATTTTTGTTTGCCAAAGTTTGGTATGTGGGTGACATCAATTTGCCAAATAGCATTAGCTTTTAAGACTTGGGGGTTAACACCAAGAGTCTGAATAACAGGTGTTTTTATGAGACTTGCACAGGAAGAGCATGTAGCTAGGATATGTTTTAACTGTGGTAAAGGAACATCAGGAAATCGAGCTTGAAGGCCTTTAGGATTAACATGGGTTAGAGAATGGAAATCAGCAGGATCAGAGACAGAAACTAAGAGAGCTCCTGTGGAGGCAAGGCGGTCAGCTGCAGCATTCCCTTCAGACAGGGAACCAGGAAGAGGGCTGTGGGAACGAAGGTGCTGAATATATAGTGGTTGGGTTCGAGAAGAGAGCATAGAGGCGATTTGAATCAAGAGAGGGGAAAGTGGGTTGTCATCAATTTTCACATAAGAACGAGCAAGCCATGAAAGTAAGTTGACTGTATACACACTGTCAGAAAAAAGGTTGACGGATTCTGGTACAGCTTTTAATGCAAGGAAAACAGCATAAAGTTCTTTGTACTGAGGGGAATTCTCAGGAAGCTCAGTAAAGAGAGATTTAGGGGGTTGTTTGTCCAGGTAATATATGAGGGCAGCAGCTCCCTTTTTTCCACCATCAGTGAAGACTGTAGGAGCAGAAGGAATGGGATCTCGAGAGAAAAGTTTAGGTGCTAGTAGAGGCAAAAGTGGTAAAGAAGCTATCAGTTTGTTAGAAGGAAAATGGTTATCTATTTGTCCTGGAAACCCCACGAAGCTTATGGCAAAGTGGAAATGATGGTGTATGAGCCACTGTATCTGTGAGAGAAAAGGGCAGAATAATTAAATCCGGTTCTTTCCCTAAGACCTGCACAGACCTATTTCTCCCTTGGCGAACCATGACTGCTAACGCGTCTATCTCAGTGAGGAGTTTTGGAGCTCCTCCTACTGGCGTGTGAAGCCACTTGAGAACCCCATGGTTCTGCCACAATGCCCCTAGTACTGTGGGGGTGGAGTTAAAGATTAGAAGGTTTACTGGAGAGGAGGGGGAGAATCGAACAAGTTGCATGTCCTGGAGGGCCTGGTTAACCCTTTCCAGTGCTGAGGAGGCCTCGGGAGTTAACCTATGTTTTGAGGAGGGCTGTTTGTTTCCTTTTAACAGGTCAAACAGTGGTTGGAGGCAGCTTGTAGGCAGATAGAGATACTGCCTAAACCAATTTAAATTTCCTAGAAAACTTTGTAAAGAAGCAAGAGTAAGGTTAGAAGGAAAGGTGACATTAGGTTTTAAGGGACGAATTTGCATTAAAGAAATCTCTGAACCTAAAAAAAATATTGGAGGAATTAGCTGTATCTTCTCAGGAGCCACATTAAGGCCCCTTTTCTTTAATGCAGGAATGAGAAAATCACGTAAGGCATAGAGATCTGTATCTGATTTTCCCCATATTAATACGTCATCCATGTAATGAAAAACATTAAGGCCCTTATGGATATATGAAAAAAGGGCATATTTAACAGCCTCTTGATAAGTTGTAGAACTATTGGCCATGCCCTGGGGCAGCACCACCTATTCAAATCTGTCAGCAGGGCTGGCGTTATTAATAGAAGGAACAGAGAAGGCAAAACGTTTACAATCTTGCAGATGCAAGGGAATAGAGAAAAAACAATCTTGTATATCAATAGCTATGATTGGAATTCCCGTGGGAATTGCAGAAGCAAGAGGCAAACCCCTTTGGGGGGAGCCCCAGACCTGCATGGTTTTATTTACCACACAGAGATCTTGAAGGAGGCACCATTTTCCTGAGCGCTTTTTAATCACAAAGACAGGAGTATTCCATGGACTTCAAGAATGACGAATGTGTCCCAAGGACAACTGCTCTCGGATGAGCTCTTTTAAAATTTCTAGTTTATCCCTAGGTGAAGGCCACTGTTCCACCAGACAGGCTCATTAGAAAGCCAGCTTAAGCGGGGTGTTTGGCTATGAACAGTGGCATTTAGTATTGGGGGTGCTGATTAGATCTGGTCTCCTGGGAAAGGGTGTTACGCTCTGTAGAGGCATCTGTGGATATCCTAACATCAAGACATTCTAGAATATCCCTTCCCAATAGGTTGGTGCTAATATCAGCTACCAATGGGTGGAAGTGTCCAGTAGAACCTTCCGGGTCTTCCCACATGAGCGAATCACATGTGAGAAAGGATTGGGTCACCCCTCCAACGCCATGTATACGAGGTCCCAGGAGGAGTTCCCAATTTTGGGGAACCTCTGCTTGCCTTAAAATCGTCTTTTCTGCCCCCGTGTCAATCAAAACTTTAAAAGGAATATTGTCAATCTTTACTGTCATAGTAGGGTGACCACATTCTAAAACAGGGGTGGTCCACAAAATCTCAGGCCCCAAATTTCTACCATTCAGGGGCGTGCCATCTTTATGAAATTTGGACCAACAATCTCTTTTCCAGTGAAACCCTTTACAGCATCTGGGACACACCGTACGTGGCTTCTGGCTCCCTAACTGAAAGCGGGGTTGCCCTTACTAGAGGCGGGGTTGCCCTGACTGGAGGCGGGGCTGCCCTGACTGGAGGCGTGGTAGCTCTAACTGCAGGTGGGGTTGCCCTGACTGGAGGCATGGTCGCAGCTTATCAGGACATTGGTTACGCCATTGTCCTTGGCGACCGCACTGAAAGCAGACCCCGTTTTGATTATGTGGGGTAACTGCTTAAACCTGTGTCATAGCGGATGCCCCATAATTGCCTGATGTAAGCTCCTGTGTCGCTAAAATCCAATTATCTGGGTGTAGGTGTTTAAAACTAAGGCATGCCTGACGGAATTGTGGTATCATGCCATCCCAGACAATAGAACGCAGGAGGAAAGAGAGGATTTCAGGATTATAAACCTTTCTCTCTAAGGTTTGCCTCACCTTTGAGATGAAATTTGCTAAGGTTTCATCAGTGTTTTGGCAAAGAGAGTTAATAGGGATGAGGCCTCTACTGTGGTTGGGGTTAATCTTTCCCATGCTTGTGTTGCACAGATGCGTACCTGTTCAAAATAACCGGTTGGAAACTTGGCTTCTGTCTGCTGAGTTCCAGATTCAAACTCTCCTGCTCCAAACAATGCATCAAAATTCCATGCTATATGTTTGTTACTATTTTCCTGAGATTGTCTAGAGCATTCATCACGGAAGTATGCTGTCCACTATAGGTAGAGGGGGTCTGGGAGTGCAGCACAAACCAGGTCTTTCCAGTCCTGGGGGGGTGTTAAGGTGCTGGTAAAAACTCCTTAAAATGGACTTGGTCCATGGAGCATGAATACCATCCTCCTTCACGGCTTGTCTGAGTTCCCTGATCTTTTTGGAGGAGTATGGATGCCACACCTGAGGATTTTGTCTAGTTGGGGCCACATTTACCAGGAAGGTGTGGATTTCGTTCAATGACACTGGGGAGAGATCTACGGAAGTGGAAGGTGCCATGGAAGCTGCTGTAGTGGCAGGGGAAACTGAACATGTATCTACGGGGACGGAGCTCTCGGGGTGGACTGCAAATGGTTTAAGGTTCCTAAATGCTGATAAAATATCCTTTAACTCTTGTATCTCAGTCACAAGGTCTCTTAATGATGAGGTGTCAGCAGGGGGAGGAGTCGAAGGAGAGGAAGCCACAGGGTCTCTTAATGATGAGGTATTAGCAGGGGGAGGAGTCAAAGAAGTGGAAGCCGCAGCAAGAGAAACCAAACCCGTGTCTGTGGGGGCAGTGGGAGGAGGAGTCAGAGAAGCGGCCGAACACATGTCTGTGGGGACAGCTGGGGGAGGGGTCAAAGGAGCGGCTGAACATGAGTCTGTGGGGGGAGCGGGGGGAGGGGTCGTGGAAGCGGAAGCTGCCACAGGAGAAACCAAACACGTGTCTCTGGAGGCAGCGGTTTTGGGGCTGACTGCAGATCACTTAGGGCATTTAAGTCTTAAGCAAATATCCTTTAACTCCTGTATCTCAGCCTCAAGGTCACTTAACTTTTTGGCAGGAGGGCTTGTACATATCCTGAAAATAGTAAATATAGCCATGAGAACCCAAGGTGTAGCAAAAATTAAAGCGTCTCTGAGATCAAAAACCTGTCCCAGGAGAGAAGGATAGAATGTCTGGGACACCTCCTCATAAAACGGAAAAAATCCCATGGTGGAGGGAAATGCGGGGCCACAGAGGCGGGCGGATGCCACTTACCTGTGTCTGGGTGGCTTTTCTGGACCTCAGGCTGGGCGTGAGTGTGGGACACATCGGGCACCAGATGTTGTTGTGTAATTTTCAGTGTACAAGTCATTCACTTCTTTGGTTAGTTTTATTCCTAGATAGTCTATTGTTTTTGTTGCTATAGTTAAAGGAATTGAGGGACTTCTGGGAAGTGTGGCCATGGAATAACTAGGATCAAATCAATTCTCCTCCCAAAACAACAAATAAATACAACAAGAGATCCAACTAAAGTCATAATCTACAGCTGAAAGTTCTGCAGCCTCAGGTGGGTGCTCGCATGTGGTTGAAGTAAAAAGGGTGTGGGTGCAGGTTGAAGAATAGCAAAGTCATATCAGAGCTTTGGGCAGCACAGGTGCTGAGCCATGCCATTTTAGCAAATTCAATTAAATTGAAGCAAGCAAGTAGCATTGTTCCTAGTGCCAGAAGAAAAGAGACAGGGGCTTAGAACCTCTCAGTCTTTGACTCATGGGGCTTTAGCCTTCTGAATTCAAGGCAAGGTCACAACATAAAGCAAGGCATTCATGACTGCAAGACAGCCCAAAGCAACCACCCCCCTACCCCATCCCACCCACTGAAGATCATACAAGCAAGGAAAACCTACCCCATCCCACCCACTGCAGATCATACAAACAAGAAAAACCTAGAGATGACAATAGCACGACATGATGGCCATCAATAATCAACACAAAAAATGCGCAACCAGAGAAACAGAACCAAAGAGCCAACTATGATGTATCAGCCAGACAGAAATAAAACAGAGGGAATCCAAGGAATTACAGATTTAAAGAGACTCTCAGAGACAGACTACACAGACCTTATTATAAGGGCTCTCCAAGAATTTAAGCAAGAATTATGAGAGTATGTTATTATGGAATTAAAACGCATGAAAGATTAACTTATAGCAAACATCATTAAGTTCTTGAAAGAAGAACTTCAGTCAGAACTCCAGGGAGTAAAAGACCCATGCCCAGGTAGAAGGCTTAGCATATAGATCCACACATTCAGAAGAAATAATCTCCAGTCAAGAAGATACAGCCAGGCCACTCTTTCAATTCAAAGATAAGGGAGAGGAATGGTTTAGAAAGACTGAAGCAACTCTCTGTGAAACTGCAGACTCCATCAAAAGATCAAATATAAGAGTGATAGGTATATCTGAAGAGAAGGACAAGGCGAAAGACCCAGAGTCCATTTTCAGAGCAATTTTAGCTGAGAACTTCCCTCACTTAGGAAACCATCAGAACATTCTCATCCAGGAGGCAGAAGGATCACCCAGATTTATAAACAAAAAGACCAATGCCAAGGCAAATTATTGTAAAACTATCAAAAGTCAATGACAAGGAAAAAAAATTTCTGGCTGCTAGGGAAAGGAAAGAAGTTATATACAAAGGCAGAGCTATAAGACTTTCATCAGACTTCTCTTTACAAAATCTAGAAGCCAGGAGAGAGTGGAATGACATATTCAAAGTTCTAAAGGAGAGATGAAATTCCAGCCATGAATATTGTATCCTGCACAGTTATCCTTCATATATGAGGGAGAAACAAAGGTTTTCTCAATTACTGAAGAACTAAAGGAATTTGCCACAATCAACCCCACCTTATAGAACTACTGAACCGAGTCCCACAAGAAAGGAGGAAGCAAAGGAGCACATGTTCCAAACACCAAGTTGCAGATGCTACCACAATGTTAACCTGACTCACCCGGACAAACAACTTCACCAATGTACCCTGGAACCCCAGCACTCCAGAGCCCTGCCCCAGTAGGAAAGATAAGGACAGGCTGGGAGTATGGATCAACCTGTCAGTGCCCATGTCCATAGAAAAGCAGTTACAGAAGACAGACCCCCCCCACCTTCTGCACCCCATAATGACCCTGGGTCAGTGCTACAAGAGAGTTAAAGAGTAAGAAAGCTTCCAATGGAGGAAGTGGAATATGGAACTCTGGTGGTGGAAAATGTGTGCAATTGCACCCCTCTATTTCTATGATTTTGTCGATACTTTCTATTTTACAAATAAAAAGAGGGAGAAATAAGTAAATAAAAATTAAATAGTAAAAGGAATTGATTTCTAGATTTCCTCTTCTTCTAACTTAGTGTTGGCATATAGGAATGCCACTGACTTTTGAATGTTAATTTTGTAGCCTGACACCTTACTGTATTGCCTGATGATTTCCAAATCTTTTTGCTGAATTTTTAGGTTTTTCTATGTACACTATCATGTCCTCTGCAAATAGGGAGAGTTTGACTTCTTCTCTTCCAGTCTGTATCCCTTTAATTCCTTGCTCCTGCCTGATTGCTATGGCAAGAACTTCCAACACTGTGTTCAATAGTAATGGTGATAGTGGGCAGCCCTGTCTGGTACCTGATCTGAGTGGAAATGCTTCCAGTTTTTCACCATTCAGTATGATGTTGGTTGTAAGTTTGCTATATATAGAGTCCACTATCTTCAGGAATTTTCCATATATTCCCATTTTTGTAGCGTTTTGATCATAAATGGATGTTGTACTATGTCAAAAGCTTTCTCTGCCTCTATTGATATGACCATATGGTCTTTGGTCTTGCTTTTATTGATGTAGTGGATCACGTTGATTGATTTATCTGTATTAAACCAAACTTGCATACCTAGGATAAACCCCACTTGGTCATGATGAACAATCTTTTTAATATACTGCTGTATCCTCTTGACTACGATTTTGTTCAGTATTTTAACATTTATGTTCATCAGAGATTGTTCTGTAGTTTTCTTTTTTGGTTGTGTCCTTGTCTTCCTTTGATATAAGAGTGATGTGGGCTTCATAGAAGCTGGAAGGGAGTATTCCTGTGTCTTCAATCTTCTGGAAGACTTTTAAAAGTAGAAGTATTAGTATTTAGGAACTTATCCATTTCTTCCAGGTTCTCTAGCATTGTGGCATATAGTTGTTCATAGAAGTCTTGCATGATATGTTGAATTTCTGTGGAGTCTGTTGTGATATCTACTATTTCATTTACAATCCGGTTTATTTGGGTCTTCTCCCTTTTTTGTTTGTGAGTCTGGCTAAAGGTGTTTTTTTATTTTGTTCACTCTTTCGAAGAACCAACATTTACATGTGTTGATCTTTTGCATGGTTTTCTTATTTTCAATATTATTGATTTCTGCCCTAACATTAATTATTTCTGTCCTTATGGTTGCTTTAGGGTTCCTTTGTTCTTCTTCTTCTAGGTCTTTAAGATGTGCAATCAGATTGTTTATTTTGCTCTTTCTTGTTTCTAATGTGTGCTTGTATAGCTATGGACTTCCCTCTCAGTACTGCCTTAGCTGTGTCACAAATATTTTGATAGCTTGTGTCTTCATTTTCATTGAACTCTCAAAACATTTTGATTTCTTCCTTTATTTTCTCTTTGACCCAGTAGTTAAGTAGTGTACTGTTGAGCTTCCACATTTTTTGGAGTATTACTAATCTTTTGTAGATTATTAAGTGTTAGTTTAATTCCACTGTGGTCTGAGAAGATGCTTGGGATGATTTCAATGCTCTTGAATTTGCTGATACTGTCTTTGTGGCCTAACATATGGTCTATCCTTGAGAATGACCCATGTGGACTTGAGTAGAATGTGTATTCTAGTTTCTTGGGGTGAATGACTCTGAAATTGTCCAATAGTTCTAGTTTATCTATCTCCTCATTTAGTCCCTCATTTCTTTATTGATTTTCTGCCTGATGATCTGTCAAGTTGAGAGAGTGGGGTGTTGAAGTCTCCTACTATTACTGTGTTGCTGTTAATATATTGCTGTAGCTCTTTCAGTAGATGTTTGATGTATTTAGATGGCTTCTCATTGGGTGCATAGATGTTAATAACTGTTAAGTCCTCTTGATTGACTCATCCTCTCAGCATTAAGTAATGTCCATTCTTATCTTTTCAAATTTTATTTATTTTAAAGTCTGTTGTGTCAGATATTAGCATAGCTGTTCCTGCCCTTTTTTGTGTGCCATTGGCTTGTATGGTAGTTTTCCATCCTTTCACTTTGAGTCTGTGTTTGTCTCTCTGTGTTTGAGTTAGGCGGGGTTCCTATAGACAGCATAGTGTTGGGTTGTGTTTTCTAATCCATCTTCCTACTCTGTGACTTTTAATAGGTGAATTCAGGCCATTGACATTTATTGATATAAAAGATTGAAGATATTTTAATGCCATTCTTGTAGATTTTTAGAGTGTTATGATATATGGCATATTTATGGTGGTCTGACTGTTGATAGGAGACCTTTCAGAACTTTTTTCAGGGCAGGCTTGGTAATAGTTGATTCTTTCCACTGTTGCTTGTCTGAGAAGGTTTTTATGCCTCCATCTAGTCTGAATGACAGTCTAGCAGGATACAGCAGTCTAGGTTGAAAGCCTTTCTCTGAGCCCTCGATAGATATCTTGCCATTCTCTTCTGGTCTGTAGTGTTTGTGTGGAGAAAAGTCTGCTGCTAATCTTAAAGGTTTTCCTCTGTAGGTGACTCTTTGTTTTTCTCTTGCAGCCTTCAGGATCCTTTCTTTATCCTTATTCCTTTCCATTCTAAATATGATGTGTCTTGGTGTCCTTAAGTCTGGGTTAATACTGTTTGTGATCCTCTGGGATTCTTGAGCCTTTCTGTCTTTTATGTTGTCTAGACTAGAGAAGTTCTCTGCTATTATGACCTGTAGAATGCTTTCTTCCCCTCCCTTTCTTTCTTCCTCTGGTAAGCCAATAATGCATATATTATTTTTTTGAAGTCATGCCATAGGTCTCTGTTGTTGTTTTCATTATCTCTTAATCTCTTTCTTATTTATTTTTATTTTATTTTATTTTTATTTTTTAAATTTTTTATTTAAGAAAGGATTAATGAACCAAAACATAAGGTAGGAGCGGTACAACTCCACACAATTCCCACCGCCCAATCTCCATAACCCACCCCCTCCCATGATAGCTTTCCCATTCTCTAGCCCTCTGGGAGCATGGACCCAGGGTCATTGAGGGTTGCAGAAGGTAGAAGGTCTGGCTTCTGTAATTGCTTCCCCGCTGAACATGGGCGTTGACTGCTCGGTCCATACTCCCAGTCTGCCTCTCTCTTTCCCTAGCAAGGTGTGTCTCTGGGGAAGCTGAGCTCCAGGACACATTGGTGGGGTCTTCAATCCAGGGAAGCCTGGCCAGCATCCTGGTGGCATCTGGAACCTGGTGATTGAAAAGAGAGTTAACATACGAAGTCAAACAATTTGTTGAGCAATCATGGATCCCAAGCTTTGAATAGTGGAGAGGAAGTGTTAGGGAGGTACTCACTGCAAACTCTAGTGTACTTCTGCTTTCAGGTATATATTTTGCAGTAGTTTTTGGATACGTGTGCACATAAGCTCTCTCTCACAGAAACTGGTGTATATCTAGGTTATGGGACTTTGTTAGAAAGTGAACTACCTGAGATGAAATTAGAGTGTACTATAAAAGGAAAGGTCTCACCCGAGTAATGAAGCTGAAGGGTTGTGATTCCACACGTGAAGTCTCTGGACACAGTCTGAGGTGAAGCATGTTGAAGTGGCAATCGTTGCATTGGTTAGGTTGTGATCAGCAGATGCAATATTATTTGGTTGGATTGGGAGATGCATACGGGAAAGTGGGCCCTATCCAAGGGTTCCAGGACTGGGGGAAGTAGGGGCTCTATAGTGGAGATGTGAGGTTCTTGCTGTCTTAGGGTTCAAAAAGACAATCGATAGTTAATGTTAGCATCACATTATTTGTTAATTGGGTTAACTTTGAAAAGTCCCTTTGTTATGGTTTGCTGTACAGTACCCAGTATCTTGTATATAGCTGTGCTATTGGAAGCTTCTAATCTACTTGGTCTAGGCTTTTGAGAGAGTCCGCATATCAAATACACAGCCTATATATTAAAAAGATTCAGTTTGTGTTTTGAGAAACTTTGAGACATACAATTGATTTCCCCCTCTCATATTAATTAACTACTGATTTATATGTCTACATTTTGCTAGGAGTGTACATAAACACCATTCCCACCACCAAAGTACTGTGACCCATCCCTCCCGCCCACTCCCACCCCCCACTGGCCCAGGAAGCTGCATGTCTACCCCTCACCACTGGGTTTTTATTTTGGTGCCCTACTATCTCTTAATCTCTTTTGAGGTCTCTTACTTCTTTTTTAATTGTCTCTAATTTGCCCTCAATCTTGCTAATTCTGTCTTCAGCCTCGTTTATTCTATTCTTTCTTCCCTGTACTGTTTTCTGTAGTTCATCTGTTTTGTTGTCTTGTTCTGATACTGTTTTAGCTTGCTCAGCTAGTTGTGGTTTTAGCTCAGCTATTTCAGTTTCAGCTCTGAGATAATTAGTGTTTTCTTCCAGTCTTATTTGTCGTTTCTGCATTTCTGATGACAATTCTTTCAAACTCTTTACTCCCTCCTGTGACTATTTCCTTAACTAGTGTTTGGATGTTGACCTAATTAATAGTGTTTGGATGTTGACCTAATTATTTTGTGGTTCAACCTTTGCGGGGCTTTTAGCTGGACTCTTGTCCTGGTTCATTTCTCCAATATTTCTTCTTCTTGGTTTAAGCATTCTATCTTATGAGGTCCCTCTCTCAGTACTTTTCAAATTACTGATCACTCTTGCCTGGATTGACTTGTGTCTAAGTAAGGTACTTATAGAATCCACAATTGTGGAAATTAACAGTTGTTTCAATAGTATTTCACTCCCTGAGTTAGAGCACAGTGGCTATTAAAGACTCTTTAGTTCTTTTTCCTCCCTATAGGCTATGGTAGTCTCAGGGCTTTTAAGCTTCTTAGCTTAATCCCTCACTCCTGACCAAGAAATAAAGCAGGGTGGATTAGAGAGTGCACAGTGGTTATGCAAAGAGACTCTCACACCCCAAAGATCCAAAGCTCCAGGCTCAATACATCTTCTCTGCCAAGCTGGGCACCACTGCTGGGCCCTGTGAGTTTCTAAATAAGTCCCGTTTATACTCTGTAGGTTCTGAGGTAACTATTCACCATGTTCTCATCAGGAGAACAGTGTGCAAAGGCTTCCACTGTAGAGCCCCACTGCTAGGCCACCAAGGTGTAGCTCTTCTCCTGAGTTTCTTTGTCAATTCTCTGTTCCCAGATGTCAGCACAGGGCCTCCCCCCTGCTGCTCTAGCAGAAGCAATGGAGACTCACAGTTGCATTTGTTGAGTCTTAGGGGAGTCCTCTTCTCCTTCAGCAGTCTTTTTGTTGGTAAATCAGACTGGAGGTGATGCCTCAACCAGCAAACTGCTGGACTGTTACCACCTGCTCAATCTTCCCTTAGGCTCCTCTCTGGCCAGGAGCCACATGTATTTGCACTCACTGGTGATTTGTTGGGTTCCTGAAATTGTTCTAGTCATGCCTTGTTGTGGTCCCAGATGATCTCCTTTGGTATTCCTCATTGACCTGGGAGAGGAGAGGAGAGAAACACAGCTGCAGCTGCTCTGTAGCTCTGCCTCCCAACAGTTTCTTGTTGATCATCTTGTTGGTCTTTGAACTCAGGTGATGACCAACTCAGTCCTTAGAAAGACTTTGGGAAGCTGGGCGCTGCTTCTCTAGAACTAACTCTTGAGTCCAAGGTTTCAGATACCCACATCAGGAGCCAGTAGTTGGGGCCCATGGGTAGAAAAGTTTAAGTAAAAAGAACATTTTGGGAGCAAAAAATCAAAATAGAAAAGTCATAGCTCTCTTTCGCAAGGAAGACCAAATGTCATGTTCTTGCTTGTTGTGTTTTGTTTTACCTTTTTTCTTGCAATTTTGTACGTTAGATTTTTCCAGATTACTTTGAAAAAAGTAATCATAAATAAGCTCTTTTCATCCTGTAGCCTGTTTTGTCATTCCTGCATTGTAAGGAAATGGCCAGGAAGAAAGCATTTGAATCCAAGTCTTTCTGGCCAACAAATATTTATTTTAAATTTATCTAAAAAGAGAAGAAAGAAAACTTCTGACTCTCATTTAAAGTAAATCTGTGACTTTCAGGCACAATCACGTTGAAAGTTGAGGCAAATGTCCAGGTAGATCAAGCCAAAGTCCAGGAAAGAAAAATGATTTGAGGTTGTCTTTAAACTGAATTTTCCAATGTTTTCTTTTTCCTCTCTCCTCTCTAAATCCTTTAAATTTATAGTTCTCTGTTCCCGGTACCAGTGTTGATACAGGAGAATTCTTTTTAAGATGACAAAGAATAATGTCTTTTTGGAATCTGTGTAGGTTATGTTATAACTGGGGACAATAGTTTTAATTAGCTGACTTTTCAGAGACCCATTTTAGTTATCATCAGTATCATCAAGGAAGTTATCTGTCATTGGATTTTGTGTTGTTTTTTTTCCAAGGCTTTCTTGTGTCCAGTAGTATTGTCCTCATTATCGTTGGCATGGCTCAAACTATTTGTTTGATCTTTCCTTCCTGTCTTTGTGTGGAGATGTCTCCACTGTCCAATGGGTAAGAGACTGACTGTGTTTTTGAAATGACTTTATTTTTCAGATGTCGAACTCTCTCAGGTTCACCCAGACCAAAGAACTTTAAGAAGATTCATTTTATTAAGAACATGCGGCAACACGATACCAGGAATGGCAGGTACAACACTAACAACTACATTAGCTGGTAGCCCCAGCTTCCCTCTTTGTAGGAGAGGGCGAGTCCAGTGGGGAGGGGAGGAGAGAGGAGGGAAAGGAAGGGACAGTTTGAACAGCTACACCTCAGCACAGCTAAGGCCAAGCTCTGAAGATAAATAGGATCTCATACAAGCCCTCCAAGCCAACCATTTCCACCCAACTCACCAGAACCTTCCAATTAAGTCTATAGAAAATAATGCTTCTTAGCAGCTACTAAAGGCATGGGGAGATTTTGAACACTAATATTCAACTGAATTTTCCATAGAACCCAAATATGTTTATATAAAAAACTAGGGGGGGGCAGGTAGTGGCACACTGGGTTAAGCACATAGTACAAAGCTCAAGGACTAGCTAAGGATCCCTGTTTGAGCCCCCTGGCTCCCCACCTGTGGTGGGGGGTCTCTTCATAAGCGGTGAAGTGGGTCTGCAGGTGTCTATCTTTCTCTCCCCCTCTCTTCCCCTCCTCTCTCAATTTCTGTTTTATCCAACAACAACAAAAATTGGAAAAAGATGGCGGTCAGGAGTAGTGGATTCATGATGCAGGCACCAAGCCCCAACAATCACCCAGGAAGCAAAAAAAAACTTTGGACAGAAAACCAGTTGAACTTGGGATTATTTTTATTTTGTCTTTTTGGGTTCTGTTTTGTTATCTTTTTCTTTTCTTTTCCACCAGGGCCATATGATGTAGTCAGAAAATATACCACCGTGGGCATAGTAATCTAGCCAGCTTTAGCGGTAGCTTTGATCACTCCATTTAGAAAAAAAGACAACTCTGGCAGCAGATTCTCTGGGGGCACTGATTCAGGGTCTTGGCCTGCTGACATCTGGAGCATGTGCTTCTCCAGATCATCAGTCACTATTTAGGAATCACAGCTCAGTAGTTGATATTATTCATCCATGACATTAAAGTTCCCCTTTAGACAAATTGGAATCCTTGTTGTGAATGTTTATGATTAAATGTCTCACCCATTCACGGCAGCCTGTCTGTCAGTGGCACTGGGACAGGACACTAAAACCTCCCTCTCAAAGGCCCCAGGTGGTGGTTTGTCCCCACTGACCTGTGACTTGGATAGTGGTTCCTGAGTGGAAGAGTTAGGCATACTGTGCCAGTGTGGTGGTCCTACTACAAAGAGTGTGGAAGGTAAAATCTTTCTGATTTACAGAAGGCCACATGAGCCTAGTGCTCTCTCATCTGTGCCAAATTAAAACTGCTAAAATGCCTTTGCCTAGATTCATGGAGTGGAGTGCATCAGAACCAGTCATTGCTATAAAACTTGTTGTATAGCCTGTATATCATTCCATTGTAGTATATAAAATACAGCACTAGCAATTAACAGTATTCACAGAATTGTTTATGACTTAGAAGATAACTCCCCTGGGTAGTTGCCTGCTTTGCCCTGCCTGTGACCAGGGTCAAGCCCAGTCCCTACCACACGAAGGGAGGCTTTAATGTTGTGCTCTTTCCTTTTGTCTTTCTGTCTCTGTATCTCTCCTTCTCTTTCTATCTGGAAAAAGTCAGCCTGGAGTGGTGAAGTCATGGCAGGAAAAAATATATAAAGGAGGGGTGGGCTTGTTTCTGGAGTATGCCCTTGTTGTTGTTGTTGTTGTTGTTATTATTATATTAATGCAGTGGTAGGAAAAGAAGTCAGAGACCTGCACATGTGCGACATTACTGATCAGCCAACCCAGCCTGATTTATTCTTTTTTGATCAAGGAAGAGAAGAAGAGACAGAGGAACCACAGTACCATACCACCCCATAATCTATGGTTTGCCCCGGTGTCATTCATGGTGTTTTCATGTAGTGTCAGGACTTGAACTCAAGTCCTTATTCTTAGTAAGGCATACTCTCTATTGAGTGATCTACCTGCCAGGTCCTATAACTGTCTTTCAAATCTCAATTAAGGAACACAACTTTATTCATTAGTTCTAGAAAAGCAAATTTGAGCTTTCTCATCAAATAATGTAGTTAACTGGCATTTCTGTTTTAATTACGGGCTTCTTAGTTGAAATTCACCCACCTGCCATTCTCTCATTTATTCTCACTGTCACTTTGAGTTTCTGTGCTTTATCTATAACTGTTTGTCCTTGCTTTCTAATTTTTTAAAACTTTAACAAACTGATTTTTTTAAATAAGAGAGCACATGCACAGAGTGCTACTATGCCATCTATGATGTTTTCTTTTCTTTTTTTTTTTTTATGTGATGCTGGGGCTCAAACCCAGGACTTCACAAGTTATGGAATCCAAACTTTACTTATGCCATTTTGAGTATCATTGTCCATTATTATGAATGAAACAGAAAGCTTTAACTCCTAAATAAAACCAGTTGCAAAGCCAAAGAGTGATCCAAACCAATTGGACTCCCTCCTTGAAGCTGTTAAGGATACAAAGTCCTAGTTGCCTGACATGGCTCCAGGGTGAGAGGATATAGTTAACAAAGGATTTCAACTAATGGAATTGCTGATGAACATGTGATGGTGACCTTTCCCTGCATACCCAAGACACAGGAATGATAGAGATAATCTTTCCAGAAAGATTATCTGGAAAGTGTGCAGTTGTTGGAGAATTTCCTCAGGGAGCCAGGAGAGACTATTAGCTTATCTGAAGATCTGAAAATTGGAATTTAGGGCAGGAAAGCAAGCTCTAAGTTTGTTGTGGGAACCAGAGGCTTGCAGGCAAATTATATCTGTCCAGGTGGGAACAACTTTACCTGTGCTGGAGTAAGATGAAAGCGCTGAGTGAAATAGGGTGTGTGTGTGTGTGTGTGTGTGTGTGTGTGTGTGTGTGTGTGTGTGTGTGTGTCCATCTGTCCCAGTTTACTAGTAAGGATGGACTGTTTGGAGATAAAAGAACTCAGGAGGCTACCAGGAAGAACACACCATTTCTGAGATGACAGAAGGAAATTGTGGTCAAGAGCTGATGAATAAGAAGATGTGGCCCAGTCTTTTGAGAAAGAAAGACTTGTCCCTACAGCAACTGAGCAACAAGAGTGAGACTGTTCTGTTGGAAGGTTACCAAGGACATGAATGTGCCCTCCTGTCCAGCAGCATTGAGTAGCAGAGGCCAAGGTTATATTCCACAAGAACAGGAGTACTGGTGCAATGTTTGGGGTGTGTGTCCCAGATTCTCTATCCTCAGACATATATAGATACATATACACCACCACACAAGGGAGTTCTCCAGAATGAGGACTGGAGTCACTGCCTATGCTTAGGGGGAAATGAGGCTTTGCAGAGAAAGGGTGGGGTGCATTAAAGAGCTGGAAGATTGAGAATGAAAACAGAGTGGCCTGAGACCTGCCCAGCTCTTCTCACACTTAGGGAAGCAACTGAAGAACCAGCATATCTGGGAGGCCCTAAGCCCTTGATCTACCTGCTGGACAGTCTCAGCCCCTATTCACCTACTCATTCTTGTGCACATTCATGGCCGTGACCAGCTCCCAGCACAGAAAAGCCTCTCATAAGCCAGGCTGTTCAGAAATGGAAGACCTTGGAGTTGAGACTCTTTGATCCTCCAGCCCTCTGCCTTTCTGCCTGCCCTAAGCACCGGAGTCAAGTAGGATTTGGGCTCCAGTTTCCACAAAGACAAGGGTTTCTCATGAACCTTGGTGCCTGGCTTGGCCAGGAAGATTCTGCACAGTTGCAAGTAGAAAGGGAAAAGAATGTTAAAACTGAGAACAAAATACAAAAAGAGACAATGCTAATGTTGTTGAAAACTATAACAGAAAAACCAAGTCAGGCTGATGATCTATCTGTAGTATCAAGTAGCTCCTTAAAAATTAACTTTGGGGGAGTCGGGTAGTGGTGCAGCGGGTTAAGCACATGTGGCACAAAGCATAAGGACCGGCATCAGGATCCCCCCAGCTCCCTGCTTGCAGGGGGTTCGTGTCACAGGTGGTGAAACAGGTCTGCAGGTGTCTGTGCTTTTCTCCCCCTCTCTGTCTTCCCCTCCTCTCTCTGTCCTGTCCAACAACAATGACAGCTATAACAACAACAATAAATAACAAGGGCAACAAAAGGGGAAAAAATAATAGTTAAAAAAAAAAAAGAAAGAAATGAACTTTGGAGATCTGCAGACTCTGTGCATCTCACTTCCTGCTGTGACACTAGATGGATCCCAGCTGGCGTGTGAAGTATACAGAAAGAGCACCTTCTGTGGAAGGCATGGCTCCAAAGGGGGTGGGGGCCGGTGGAGCCATCTTTAAGTGAAACCTTAAAATTTTCATCTCTCTGGAATCAGTGAATTCTGTGAGGCTGTTCTTAGAGAACTTTAGAAGAAATGTGTGGCTGAAATGTAAAGAACCACCCTGAGAGCTTCTGAAGCCATGCTGTAGAAAGCACAGACAGAACCCACGAGGGGTGCTCTGATTTACTGTGAAAGCCAGATGACAGTGATGAGATGAATCCTTGCTGGCCCTGTCAGATGTTTGTCTCCTAATGGGTTGGGGAAGAGGTGAAGGCATGTCACTCTCAACTTCTATTTCTGCTTTCACAAAAAGCCAGGTAGCTGGGGGGGGGGGGGCAGTCGGTCATATTGAACTTGAATATTGGAAAAGAAGTCAACACTAGATTGGTTTCAGGAAGACAGATCACAGAAAGTTCAGACCAAATTGTGGGTTTTTTGGACTGCAACCATATTGTCAAAAAGGATTATGAAAATAAGAGTACCATGAAATGACAATACGTAACATTTATTGAGTGCCCACTGAGTATCATGTTCTGTTCACTTTATATGCTTCATTTCACTACCTCAGCTTGATTTTTTAAAATGAATTTTAGTCATAAAGACTATATCTTGAGCACTAGTGGGAATTTTGAAATACAAATAGCCCTTGAAGCAACCTCATGAGGATGGTTTCACTTAAGTTGTGACAGGCAGAACAGTGTACCCAGAGATTTCTATGTCATGTACCCAGGATCCATAAATGTTAGGTTAGTAACCAAAAAGGAATCAAAGCTGTGGAGAGTTGAGGTTGCTGGTTAACTGCTCTTAAAAATGAGATTATCTTGCCTTATCTGGATGAAACTTCTCAGTTCTGCTAAGTATGAGCAAAGAAGCAGGAAGGTCAGAGTGACATGATACAGTGTGGTGTGGAAAAGACTCAGCTGTCTGTTGTTGACTTGATGATGGATGAAGGGACCATAAGAAAGGACTGCATTAGTCTTTAGAAACTGAAAAACCACCCCCCCAAAAAAAATTCTCCCCTGGATCCTTCAGTGAGAACCAGCTGATTTTAGTCCTGGTTAGAAATCTGACCTTCTCTGACTTTTGATCTCCAGAATAAGATTAAATTTTGTGTTAGAAGCCACTAATTCCATGATAATTTGTTTCTGTAGCCTAGAGTACTTATCACTGCATTTTACAAGGATGAAGCTAGTGTACATGTCTATAAAGTTGGGTGTGCAGCCCAGGTCTACACAGCAGACTCCAAAACTAATTCTCATGAGCAAAGGGAGAGCAAATAAAACTTCATACACTGAAGGATAGCATGTTAGTGTAGGTTGTAAAAAGCAAAAGCAAAAAAAAAAAAAAAACAACTCTACAAATTACTGATGTTTTTGTTACTGAGATTTCATGCTTACATGATTTCATGACCTTGGAGAGCCATCTTTCCTTTAAGACAGAAGGTGAGAGAACATGTGACGGCTGGAAGCTTGAACCCTTGTCACACATGGTGAAGTGTGCACTTGACTGGGTGGTTGATCTCCCAGTGCCCCCTGAATTCTGATTTGTATTTATTTGGAGACTCAACCCCCTGGGCATGAGAAATGACAACAAGAGCAAATAAATGAAATTGCATGACATTAAAGAGTTTCTTCACATCAAAAGCAAACTACACAAGGATAACCAGGCAGCCCAGTAAATGGGAGAACATATTTGCACATCACACGCCAGACAAGTGACTGATATCAAATATCTACACAGAGTTGGTACGGATATACAAAAGCAGCAAAAATAACCCAATAAAAAGTAGGCCAAAGAAATAAACAGTTTTTTTAAAAAGGGATAGACATGGCCCACAGATACATAAAGAAATGCTCCACTTCACTTATCATTTGAGAAATGCAAATTATAACTACGCTGAGATACCATCTCACAGCTGAAAGAATAGCTGACATCAACAAGCCAGGAAATGACAGGTGATGACAATGTTGTGGAGAAAAAGGAACTCTGCTACATTGCTGGTAGGAATGCAAACTGATACAGTCCCTTTCAAAGACTGTATGGATAGTCCTTAAATAAAAATAGGATTACCGGGACTTGATGGTAGCACAGCTGGTTAAGTGTACATGGTGAAAAGCGCAAGGTCTGGCCTAAGGATCCTGCTTCAAGCCCCTGGCTCCCCACCTGCAGGGGAGTTGTTTCACAGGCGGTGAAGCAGATCTGCAGGTGTCTATCTTTCTCTCCCCCTCTGTCTTCCCCATCTCTCTC
Source organism: Erinaceus europaeus (assembly GCF_950295315.1). Taxonomy (NCBI): domain Eukaryota; kingdom Metazoa; phylum Chordata; class Mammalia; order Eulipotyphla; family Erinaceidae; genus Erinaceus; species Erinaceus europaeus. The sequence continues at coordinate 36,653,992 of NC_080176.1, forward strand.
CATTTCTCTCTGTCCTATCCAACAACGACATCAACAACAGCAATAATAACTACAACAATAAAAAACAAGGGCAACAAAAAAGGAAAAATAAATATAAATAATTTTTTTTAAAAAAATAGGATTACCTTATGATCCAGTGATGCCACTCAGGCCTTTATCCAAAAGACACTGAAACACTAATTTGAAGGGGAATATGCACCCCTATGTTCATAGCTGTATTATTCATAATAGCCAAGGAGTGAAAGCAGCTTAGTGCTTAGCAGCTGATTGCTGGCTACAGAAGTTATGAGAAATATATTTCATGGAACACTGCTCTACAGTCAGAAAAGATGATGGGGCAAAATGAATGGAACTGGGGGGTGATTATGCTGAGCTAAATAAGTAAAGTGGTGAAAGACCACTACTGGGTGGTTTCACTCTTCTTTGGAATCTAGAGATCTGATACAGGTGAACTTGAAAGAATAAAAAAAAAAAAAAAAAAAGAAGCAAGCAAACTGTTTCTGAGACTTGTGGGAACTATAGTGGTTATCACAGGGAGGTGAGAAGATGGGGATACATTTCTTTGGTGGGTTGTGGTGTGGAAATATACAGTGTAATCGTAGTTTTATAGGCTATAAACTTAGTTTAAAAATTAGGAGCTAATGGCTCTAGATTAGCAAAAAGCAATGGATTAAGCACACTTGGCAGTGGAGGGAGACTTAAGACTAGCATAATGTAAGGATAGGGACCCTTCTACATTATCAGCAGGGATCTAAAATGGTACAGCCACTAATGAAAACAGTTCAGTGGGTTTTTTCTCAAAGAGTTAAACATAAAGTTACCATATTCCCCATCCGTTCTCCGTCCATTCTAGTTAAACATAAAGTCACCATATTCCCTGTCAAAGACTTGAAAAAGGGGATGCAACACACACTTAGATGCCAGAACCCATCATCCCAATAGCCAAAGGTGGGAAACAGCCTAAAGTGTTCATCAGTGGATGAATGGATTCTGTTAGCAAAATGTGCCATATACACACGAAGGCATATCATTCTGCCATATAAAGGGAGGCACTGTGTTAAATGACTGATGGTCATGAAATTGATACATGGCACAGTGAATGTGAGCCTTGAAGACATGCTAATTGTAAACCAGAATAGGTAGGTCTGCTTGAAGTAGAGCAGAAGTTATCAGTGACTATGGAAGGAGTTACTGCTCGATGCAGTTTTTCTTTCTAGCAGTGGCAAAGTGAAGAGATCATGGAATGTTTACACAGCACTGTGCATGTACTTAATTTACTGAGTGACACAGGAGTGTATGCTTTCACATTATCACAGGGCATTTTTCATGGTACATATATTTTGCCACAATACAGAACCATAGTCAGACTAGTAGCTATCTTTGGGAGGTGGGAGGAAAGGAACACAGAACTTTGGTGGTAGGTGTGGTATAGAACACTGTCATCCTGTAATCTTGTTACCTGATATTAATCACAGATAAAAAAATAATTTAAAAAACATAGTTGGAAGAGAGGGGGAAAGGGATGACACTTTCTGGGTACAAGCAGAGCAGATTTCATCTGCTGACTCAGTTTCAACTTTTCAAAAAGCAGACCTGTGAAACATAAACTAGGGGGTCAGGCGGTAGCACAGCGGGTGCGCGCACATGGCACAAAGCGCAAGGACCAGCGTAAGGATCCCAGTTCCAGCCCCCTGCTTCCCACCTGCAGGGGGGTCACTTAACGGGTGGTGAGGCAGGTCTGCAGGTGTCTGTCTTTCTCTCCCCCTCTCTGTCTCCCCTCCTCTCTCCATTTCTATCCTACCCAACAGCAATGACAACAATAATAACAACAACAACAGCAAAGTTAACAATAAAGGCAACAAAATGGGAAAAATGGCTTCCAGGAGCAATGCATTTGTAGTGCAGACACTGAGCCCCACCGATAACCCTGGAGGCAAAAAAGAAAGAAAGGAAGGAAGGAAGGAAAGAAAGGAAGGAAGAGAAAGAAAGAAAGAAGGAAAGAAAGAAAGAAAAACTAAACGAAGTAGTGTTCTCTTCACATAGTAGGCACTTTCCAGTATTTGTAGAGTAAGTGGAGAGGACTTTTAAGTGAATAAGGGAATTGTAGTCCTCAGCACTAGGTACCAGGAAATGGAAAGAATTTGTAAGTACAAATGATCTTTTACATGCTGTGGAAAATAAGAGAACTTTTGAACTGAATGCTCTGTACACAAAAGCCAAAAAAGAGACTGAGGTGTTGGCAGAGGATGAGTTCTAATGCTCATAAGCATGGACTAGCAGGACATGATTGCTGGCAGGATTCTGGAATGGACTGTTTAACAGCTGGTTTGTGTTCTTTCAGGAAAGAGTAGAGACTGCTGGCAGTCAGCGAGACTTCACTGAGAAGTCACATTAAGTTAACTTCACCCTCTACTGATGGGATAAATAGGTTATTAAATCTGGGAACTGCCATAGACATGGAATTTCTTGATTTCTGCAGAATGTTAGGCTATTCCTCACTACAGCATATCCCGTTGGCTGGAACGGTGAAACATGGACTGAATGAAACTGGAAACCCTGCAAACAGTGGAAATTTGTTAGCCAGCCATTGTCAGCCTGAAGGGACATTAGGGATTCCCTCAGGCTTTATGTGCTCTACAGAATGAAGGCCAGAAGATTCATTATCCCGCCAAAAGCACACTCAGAAAGAGAGTATGTTATAGATGAGAACCAAGACTCAGTTATTTCAGTATCAGGGAATGTTAATTTCCGAGATTGTTAATTCACAGGTGGTGAGGCAGGTCTTCAGGTGTCTGTCTTTCTCTCCCCCTCTCCTTCTTCCCTCCTCTCTCTATTTCTCTCTATCCTATCCAGTTAGGCTGTTCCTCATTGAAATGTCAATTCACAAGATTGAACTTAGTAGGCGGGAAGGAATGATGTAGGTAAATGATCAGTTTTAGAAGTTCATGTGAAGAGTAACTTAGAATGTAGATGACCAGTGTACTGTAGAGAGGTTATCAGTGTGATATAATTAAAAATGAGCCAACTTGGCTTGTCCTAACAGAAAGATTGTGTCACAGAATCTGACCTCCTGATGTAGTAAGCAATAGTGTTGTGTTTTAGGACCTTGGATTTACACTAAGATGGCCTCAGTTCAGTGGACTCAGATTTGCCAAGCCTCTTAACTCTAAAAAGCAGGATGGATGACACATAGCTCCTGAGAGCAACCAGACCTTCTCTCACAGCTCACTGAACCTTCTGTGTGTAAACAGCCATTCTTCTGGAAGGAGATGTGCATCTAGATAGAAAATGTCCAGTAAAGCAGTTCCTTAACAATGGGGAATGCAGGATACCTGTGTTCAGTCTGTTCAGCACCCAGGCACTGACACCTGCTCTTTGCTGGGACTGATTTGATGATGGGATCTATCTGTGAGTAAAGAGAACTCCAATTTTCAAAGAATTATTGGATTTTCAGAAAAGTTATGACATTTTTAATGCAAAAATTTATCATGACGTTTCCTACAGCCCTATACAATCGTGTGTGTGTGTGTGTGTGTGTGTTCACGTGTTCACAGCATGGAAATGTGTCTGTGCATGCACTCTTGCACAGTGGGGCATGAGTCCTGAATGTTGTTACTGTGAATGAGACGGGAGCCATGGAGGGTGCTGAGCAGAGGGCTGGCATGATCCAACTTGCGTTTAAACAGGAGCACTCCAGCCATCCAAAAGTTTCAGGGTAAGATCATCCTTGGCAACCCTTTTCTTAGAGAAAACTAGAGACTGAGTGTGTAGATTGCATATTGTCTTCTATAAGTGAATTTATTTTGACAGCCAGATAAAAATAAGACCCAGGCCCTTTAAAACCTATTTGCAAGTGTATGAGCAAATCACTTGTCACACGAGGTAACCTGCAACCACATGCCACAGCATGGAACAGCCCTGAACATCCTTTGATGAGGTGGTCAGTGACCAGTGAGAACAGCTCCTGGGCCGAGAAGACACAGTCACTGCTAACTGTCGCTACAGCTTCACCTGGTGCCCACTGCCGCTAGAGGACGTTAAACAAAAGTGAAGTCAAACCTTGAAAATGGTGACTATTACAAGGCTGCCCTAGTGGCAGTGAGAGATCAGACTTCATGACTGACCAAATAGAACTGGAGCCTCTACATGAAATGTGCAGATCCTAAGCCTAAGTGCTGAGGGTACTTCTGTGTAGGGACTCTCGTCATCCTCTTAGGAAAGAGTCTTCGTGCTTCATTCTGCTAGCTCTTGAGATAGGAGATGAGAGCCCCCGTTTTGCTGGGTTCCACTGCCCCTCCAGAATGCAGCTTGCAGGCAGTGGGCCATCCTTTTGAAGCCATCTGATTTCCAAATGCCCGTGTGTACATAAATAGTAGCTACCAGTTACTTGGAAATGCCCACTTCCTGAGCCTGACTCCAGAGTCATTTCATTCTGAACGGGCAGAGAAATTTCCTTTTTTTTTTTTTTGTTGCTGTTGTGTTCACTTTTTTTTTTAATAGTGACTTAATAATTATTGGCAAGATTGTGGTATAAGAGGGGTACAGGGAGTCAGGTGGTAGCACAGTGGTTAAGTGCATATGGCGCAAAGCACAAGGATCGGCTTAAGGATCCCAGTTCGAGCCCCCGGCTCCCCACCTGCAGGGGAGTCACTTCACAGGCAGTGAAGCAGGTCTGCAGGTGTCTGTCTTTCTCTCCCCTCTCTGTCTTCCCCTTTTCTCTCCATTTCTCTCTGTCCTATCCAACAAGGACAACAGCAACAATAAAACAACAAGGGCAACAAAAGGGAAAATAAATATAATAAATTTTTTTAAAGATTTAAAAAGGGGGCTACAATTCCATACAATTCTCACCACCAGAGTTTCATATCCCATCCCCTCCACTGGAAGCTTCCCTATTCTTTATCCCTCCGGATAAAAAAAATTTATTAAAATTGTTTAATAATCAGGAACCTAAAAGTAAGAATAGAGCAGATGATATTTGGGGTCTTCATGTTGGAAGGAGCTAGGAAGTCTATTTTAGATATATTCTAATGGGCCATGACTTCACTAATTTTTACCTGAGCCCAACAGCTAACATGCAGGTGGGCTAGGAGTATTGTCTGGGGAGATGGTGTCAGAGTTGAGGATAGGACTAGAAAACTGAATTGGGGCAGAGAGAAGCTCTCAAATATGAGGAAAGTATATAAATACCACTAACTGTAAACCCTACTGATCTGACCTAGGGCCCATGTCTATCCATAGTTAGCACAGGAGCCTCTGTAACCTCTGCATCCCTGTAGGTATGAGCTCACATTCCATGGTCACGGCTAGGAACATTCTAGGCTACACTCATTTCAGGACCAGTCTTCCTTGAATGGCAGAGTATGTTGACCCAGCTGCTCTTTGGAGAAGGCAGAGAAGTTGTCTTTGCAGTCAGTGCTACTATCATGACCGTTAGGAGGAATTTTCAAAGAGTTTTAGAAGGATTTGAGATGGAAGTGGGGAGAAGAATGAGCTAGGAGGCTGTCCCTTTAAAGTGTGAACTCAGTGGGAAACAAAACAAAAAATATCTAAGAGCTTTCAGCACCCTTTATGTGTACTGTAACATTAGATGGTAAAAGCACAGTGACTAGAGCCAAATTGCAACCTTGCCTTTTAATACTAAAAATTTTGGAGGGAAAAGGGAAATGGATAATTACTAAATTAATACCTTGTTTGTGATCTCATCAGTTCCAATCTGTTTGCCTAGTTTAGTCTGAAAAATGAGTTAGAGGAATTGGCATGTTTTAAAGAAATAAAAAAAAAAAGCTAATTACCAGTGCAGGGCTAGTCTTCCTAGGAAAGGACAAACATTATTGTCTTTTCTCCCTAAAATGAGTCCATCAGGTAGGTAGGTAGAGAGCATCTTCTGTGGGCCTCCCTCCAACATCAGTCCCTTCCCAAGGACCACGTGCCCCTTTCCAAATGTCTGTTTCTCATTAAAAGCCTAAAAGCCCCCACCTCCCCCAGTAGCAGATGGCTGGCAGGGAAACATCTTCGTCTATTTTATTACTGTCAGTGTTTACAGCTAGTCACTGAAACCTCAGTCCCCAGGGACAATGAGTGGGCAGACTTCTTGCCTTCAGGACTCTCCAGACTTCACCTGGACTTCTGGGCACAACCTGGGTGTCCATCAAAGTGTTGCCCGGAGCTGCCCTCCAATATGAATGACCCAGTGACTTCCCTTTGCTGCTTTTCCCCAGTGCCTTGTGCTGAAACTCAGGAGCGTGACTCACAGAGCAGACACTAGGAGCCAGAAATGCTTAAGCCCTGGGGTCTGCCGAGACTGGGTGGTCAGCACCAAACTAGCCAACTGATTTTTATTATTTGTGCCTCTTTAAGAAGCATGGAAGTTATGCTGGTTTTTTGTTTGTTTGTAACTCCTCATGAGACTTTTCAAATAAATTATTTTCCTTCTGCATTTTTAGTTTTCTAGCTTGGTAGCCTCGAGGTTTTTGTTTGTCTATTGTTGTTGTTGTTGTTTTAATTTTATCTTATTTTATCAGTAGGATCTCTTTATTGTAACTTTCTCTGTTTGCATAGCAGAAAGAAGTAAAGAGTTCCAGTCCTAAGTAACAGTGCTCAGGTGCTTCAAGTATGCAAGCATACTCTGATGAACAGCTCGTGGTCTGCAAGCATGAGCTGTTTCTTTTCAACCAGCTTGAGTCACAGGAAATAAGTCACAGAGCAAAGTTTGGGGGTTGAGGTTGGACAGAGCCTGCCCCCTTGATGGTTGTATTTCAACTTGTGGCTGGGCCTGGGGACCTTGGGGGACAGTGGTTATTGTCCCCATTAGTGGAAATGTAATTTTTCAGGCAGTTCAGGGCCAGGGACCTAGGGTGGCAGATAGGAGAGCAGTCAAGGAGTTAAGAGAGAACTCTTCACTGTAACAACTGTGTGTTCCTCTTACCTCCCTCACTTGTGCCCCCCCACCCCAACCTACACAATCCCTGTATGAAGTTCTGACCCCTACCAGAGAATGTGACCCTATTTGGAAACAAAATGATTGCAGAGGTAATGAGTAGAAGTTGTGCTGGAGCCTGGTGGCCACCTCATCCCATATGACTGGTTTCCTTACGAAAGGGGGAAACCATGAGACAGATATGCTCATGGAGAGAGCAACATATGAAGCCTGGGGTTGCATTACTCCCAAGCCAAGGGGCTGCCAGAAGCTAAGCAAGAAAAGCTGAAGGCGAGCCTTCCCTACTCCCTCTGTCAGGAAGTATGGCTCTGTCCACACCTGAGCTCAGACTGCCAGCTTCCAGAACAGAGATAATCCATTGCTGCTTTGTGCACCATTCGGCATGTGGCCTGGTGGTATGGAAGCCGCTGCAGCCTCTCACACCCATTTCCTGTCTCAACTTTGTTTCCAGTCCTCCGTCCCAGCCCCTCTACTCACTCCATTCTCTGTTGGTGAGGGGTCCCCTCCACCCCAGAGTTTTGGGGTCACTGCCAGCACCTTAACCACTACAAGGCTTCCTGAGCCCCAGAACCAGGACTGGAAGGTTTTTCAGGGGCTACCCGCATCTCATCAGTTCTTACCTCTGCCCAGCCCACACCATCTTACTTATAGTAACTGCTTAGTTAAGGGAGGGCAAACGCTAGAAGAAGAAGAAGTTAAGGGAGGAGGCTTTTTTTTTTTTGCAAAAAAAAAAAATTTGCATCCATAGCTTAGATATTGTTCCTTAATTTAGAGCATATTGTTGATAATCCACTCAGTGGTTTTTGTTTGTTTGAATACCAAGCCTTTTCTTTGCATATGGGTCCACTGGTTTGGCTCTGTCTGTGGCATTTAATTCGTCTGTCATTATTCCTGTCTACTGATGTCATTTCCTCATTGGGTTTCTTTAAAGGGATGCAAGAATCTATACACAACGTCCCTTTAGATTTTTCACCTTTTTTTTTTTTGCCTTGACCATACCTATTTCACCTGCAGTGTGTGTGTGTGTGTGTGTGTGTGTGTGTGTGTGTGTGTGTGTTGCCTTGTTGAATGCTTTTTAAAGCAGTCAGCACAGTTTTTTGGTGTGTGTGTGTGTGTGTGTTTTTTTTTTTTTTAATAAAGGACCATTTTTTCTCTTCTTTCTTCACATTTCATTAACCTGTGCCATCTTTAATGAACAAAAAAGTAAATAGTAAGTACAACTGACATACACAAGTTGGGGACCTCCATGGCTGATATTAGCTAAGTTTATGGTAGGGAACCAACTACCAGCCTGGCCTGTGACTGGCCAAAAAGGGACTATATTCTCAGTTTCTGGAATAGGTCTTCTGCTCTTTCTCACTCTGGCCTTGTCCTTTATGCATCCCTCTCACAGTACATCTTCTCTTGTAGTCTTGTTGCTACTTATCTACCCAGTCTAAGCTACCATTTCCTTTAGGAAGTCCCCCTTGCCTCTCTCACTCTACATCTGATTTTCCTTCAATGTACTTTTCAGTCCCCTGGACTGCCCCATCTGGGAGTTTACATGCCTGTGTGACAGCATCTCCCACTCCACCACAAGTTTTGTGAGGATGGAGCTCTTGTCTTGTGTCATTCATCATCAGGTTCCATCATCATCCAATGACAGGAATAGAGTAACTGCTCAGAAAATGTATGTTGAAGAGAAAGACAGGGAAGGAGGACTGTATAATCCGTTTCTCAGCAGCTTTCCACCAGGCTTACCTTCTCTGGTTGGATAAAGCTCCCCTGTAGCAGGCAGTGAAAACCTGTGCTATAACAGTGGTAATGTTAGTGGTTGTGGGAAGGGTGGTACAGGCAGTCATGGTAAGACTGTCACCTCTGCTGCGATAGCACCACCCAGCATTTGTGAACTTCCGAGTGTAAATTTTGTTATACCTTCTCCCCTGTCACTTGTGTCAGCTGTGTCCCCAGTCCTCTTTTTTTATGCTCTGTGTAGCCCAACATCACTGCGTTAGACCCACCTCTTTGGACTCTGTGCTCTCTATTCTCCCAGTGAAGTTCCATTTCTCCTCAGCACACCCCCCCCAGATGCCAAATGTCTTCTCTGTTCCACTCTCACCACTTGCTTAGGCTTCTAGTCACTCTTGTTCATTAGCCTTTCCTCCCAATACCTGTGCACCAGTAAACATTGCATGATGTGCAGGTGACTGCTGGCAGCACTGGATAGAAATGACTGGATGTCAGCTCTGCTTTCCAGGGTGCTCTACAAAACACCACAGTCAAGGTAACTTAAGGCAACAAAAATACATCTTCTCATAGTTATAGAAGCCAGGAATCTGCAAGCAAGGTATCTATCCTCAGGACCATGTTCCCTTTGAAGGGTGAGGGAAAAACCATTGTTTGCCTCTTCAAGATTCTCAGTGTGGGCAGGTACCAGTGTCCTTGGGTTTTGATTGTACCATTCTAATCCCTTCCTGCTTCTGTCATCACATGACCTCTGGCTAGGTCTGAGTGTCTCCAGATCTCTGACCTCAGTAAATTTGGCCATTGAGTATAAAGCACACCCTAATTAAGTATGACCTCATCCTCAGTTGATTGCATCCACCAAGTTCATATTTCTCAGTAAGGTCACATTCACAAGTACTGGGAAACATACCTTCAACACGTCTTTTCAGAGTACAGAGTTTCACCTCACATTACCAACATATTTCAGGATGTTCTCTCATGCTTCCTGAGTAGGTAGGGGATGAACTCCAGAATTTGGGGGTGTGTTTTACATCTGTACCTAGTACCAAATATAAATCCCTGGGTTATAGACACCCCTGGACTGTGTCATTACACCACAATACATGCCCACCATTGTTGCCAGTGTGATTTTCTTCTCTCTAACTTTTGAAGTTTGTTGCTTGTTTTTATATTCTTAAAAATAATATTCTGCTGCAATGGAAGATTCCACCTGGAAGAGACTGAACATTATCACAGCCACCAGAGACTCCCCAGGGTTCCAGGTCTAGAACAAGAAGCCAGTTTTTGGCATGAGAGAGGAACTCTGGAACCCTGGGTGACATTGGGTGCTGCCTGGTCAGAAATTTCTAGCTCTGTATTAAAAGGTTGAAAGCAGACTGAATGAAATTAGTCTGTGTTGCTTTCAAGAATCTCATAGGTAAATGAACATGGGATTGACTAAAGACAAAAATCAGACATTGTTATAGTTGATGAGTACTTTCAGTTTTTCTAGAAGCATTTGGAAAATGTTGGGTATCCACATGAAGTCTGCCTATGTGAGCTGTACGCTTGGGGAGCTTTTTCCTTTGCTAGTTTCTTTCCCCCCCCCCCCACTGGCAGATGTTTATATGGAAATGTGATCTTTAATTTCTTTTTTTATTTAACTTAATTTTTTTATTTTTTTAAAATTTATTTATTTATTTATTTATTTTCCCTTTTGTTGCCCTTGTTGTTTGTAATCTTTAATTTCTTAAAGATTCATCTCCTTAGAGGTAATGCCTTTTTTGAAGCCTTAACTATTGGTGCAGTGCTTCTGGTCATCTTGACTCCAAGTCACATTCATAAACAGGGCGAATCGTGGGCTTTTGACAGGCTGTTTGGGCACAGAAGAAGACAGCTGTTGAAACTGGAGGCAAAGACACAGAGGAGTTCATTTTCTGAAGTTGATTGCATGTGGAGCTTGGCCATGCTCCGCTGCTATCAGATTCAGTCCTCTCAAGACTGTAGAAGCACGCAGAGAAAGCAAGCCAAGTCCCTTTTCTTCTCAGGCACCAACTACCTTTGTGATGGATATCTCCTCATGCGTATAACTCCAAATTCATATGAACCCTTCTGGTTCTGGACATAGTGATTGGTCTTTAGATTCTCAATGCTCAGAGTTAGTGCTGGAAACAGAGAAGATTATAGATTATAGATTGATAAGTGCTGAGACCTGAAGGCCCCCAGGTATGAGAACTACTTCAGTCAGAAAATAGGACATGCTGTGGGAGCTCTGTTGGCTATTTCCAGCTTCCCTAGGCTTGTACAGCTTCAAGCCTGTTGCAGTGCAACTCTGAAGCTCGTGCTCTGGAGTCCACTTGTGATCCCTGCAGAAAGTGGGAGTCTAGGGAATGGCTGAGCCCAAGAATGAAAGAAAGATGCCCTAAGAGGCGATGATCCCTACTTCTTCCTCCAACTGCTCCTAGATGGCCAACCAGAGAAATACTAGCCCAACTGGAATTATTGAGAAACAAGACATATTAGTAGTTACTGAGTTTACGCATTCGAATAGCACTTCTTTTCCTAAATGACAGTTGTGCTGTCAGTTTCTCCTGTACTCACCATGATGACCACACAGTGAGCACTCTTAGCAGAAGAGTGCAGCCCATTTCCTAATGATCACGTTGTGGTTGGAATGAGGGAGAGAAGGCTTATGTTTCGCATGCACGTATGTTCTCTTATTTTCTTATCCTATTAAAATGTCCGAACAGATTCACAGTGTGGGAAGGAAGGCCCTGCTAGGACTGAGTAATGAAGAAAATGTGGTCACTTTAAGTCAGTTGAGCTTGTTCCTCCCTTCTGTGTTAAACACAACAGTAGTTGCAGACTTGATCCTGTCTGTATGGCAGGGGTAGGGGTACAGGGTGTGCAGAGAAGCCCTGCTCCGTCTGTAGAGGGGCCAGGCTGAGGAGAGGAGCGTGTGCTTATGGTCACTTATCCTCTGGACCCTCCTTCAGTGCAGCTCACTGACCTGCAGAGCATGCTGCAAAGCTACCTAGAAGCCTAGAGGAAGGTGGGCAGGCTGTCTAAGAATCCCATGGGAGACTCAGTAAGACCCACAGCAGAATTTTCTAGCAAATCGACTTGGGGAGCAAAATATCCAGGCACAGAGTAGTAAACAGCATGAATTCAAATCCCCAGTTGGTCACAGCTGCTTGTTGGTATCTTGCTCATGCCTCCTCAGTGAAAGCATTTCTCATCTGGCACATAAGCAGTACTGAATAAAAATCAGCTGTTGCTTAAGCTGTCTGCTTAAGTAAATGTAAGGGGAGGACAGCAGTGCCAGCTCTGCTGCCGGTCCCCGGTGTGTGAGGAACCCAGGAAGCTGGCGAGTGGTTGGCCACGAGGTGTGCTGTCTCTCAGACCTTGGAAGTCCCCTCTGGACATGGTACTTCTTGCTTGTAGCATTTACCAGGATTTGGGTTTGTGGCACTTGATGAAAAGCATCTCCTAACAGAGACACCTCTGTAGGCATGTCCTAGCTGTGTAGACAGGAGATGTGTGTGGCCACCCCCCAGCTGTCTTGTAGCAGGCCTGTGTACCTTTGTGTTTTAATCTGAAGAGATTCTGAATCCAATTGCAATGCTGGTAAAACTCTCCTTAACCCAAGAAAGTGGACCCTAGTAAGAATGGTTCATACTTACTGAATGCGTAATTTTTATCCAGGAGTTTGTTGGTATTTCTTTTGTTTTTATGGCATCTTAGAGATTGAACTCAGGATCTCAAATATGTGGCATGACTAAGCTATCCCCTCAGTCAAGTTTTGTTTTGTTTTGTTTTTGTTGTTTATTTTATTTTATTTTATTTTTAATTTATTTTTACCAGAGCACTGGTTTATGGTGGTGCAAAGGATTGAATGTGGGACGTGGAGCCTCAGGCTGAGAGTCTCAGGCTGATAGCATTATGCTATCTCCCCTGCTTCTCAGTCCAGTTTCTTTTTTTTTTTAATTTCTTTATTGGGGAATTAATGTTTTACATTCAACAGTAAATACAATAGTTTGTACATGCATAGCATTTCTCAGTTTTCCATATAACAATACAACCTCCACTAGGTCCTCTATCATCCTTCTTGGATCTGTATTCTCCCCACTCACCCACCCCAGAGTCTTTTACTTTGGTGCAATACGCCAATTCCAGTTCAGGTTCTACTTGTGTTTTCTCTTCTGATCTTGTTTTTCAACTTCTGCTTGAGAGTGAGATCATCCAATATTCATCCTTCGGTTTTTCAGTCCAGTTTCCTAATCATGTTTGGTTTTGTTTTTAATGAGAGGGTGGAAAGCATCACTCACTATCTAGGGAATTCCACTTGTTATATCCTTGCTGCCCTTACCCAGTGCAGGGATCGAACCCAGTTCTTCATGAATGCAATGCAAGTGTTCTTTTTCTGGCCCCTGCCAGGCACAATTTTGAGGACTCTCACACTGTAGATTTGTAGGTTTTTTTTTTTTTTTTTTCGTTTGGTTTGGTTTTCGCCTCCAGGGTTATCGCTGGGGCTTGGTGCCTGCACTACGAATTCACTGCTCCTGGCAGCCATTTTTTCCATTTTATTTTATTTTATTTTTTATTGGATAGGACAGAAAGAAATTGAGAGAGGAGGGCGAGAGAGAGAGACCTGCAGACCTGCTTCATCGCTTGTGAAGTGACCCCCCACAAGTGGGGAGTGGGGGCTCGAACTGGGATCCTTGTGTGGGTCCTTGCACTCCATACTATGTACATTTAACCCGGCATACCACCACCCGACCCCCTTTAAGCTGGATTTTGAGGAAGCAGTAAGAGCTCCCCAGTACACAGCAGTACAAAGAAGACAGAAGAAATGGCATGCAGAGGACTAAGGAGCGAAACAGTAGTGGTTGTTTGTTTGTTTTTAATATGTATTTATTTATTTATTCCCTTTTGTTGCCCTTGTTGTTTTACTGTTGTAGTTATTATTATTGTTATTGATGTTGTCGTTGTTGGATAGGACAGAGAGAAATGGAGATAGGAGGGGAAGACAGATGGGGGAGAGAAAGACAGACACCTGCAGACCTGCTTCACCACCTGTGAAGCAACCCCCCTGCAGGTGGGGAGCCAGAGGCTCGAACCGGGATCCTTATGCCAGTCCTTGCGCTTCGCGCCACGTGCACTTAACCCGCTGCTCTACTGCCCAACTCCCTGTTTTTGTTTTAAGCTAGGGGGTGCCACCTTCCTTTACTTCGAATAAGTAATAAAGTGCAGGAGGAAGTACTATGTGTGTTGAGACCAGAGATGCAGGAAGAGCTGGAGGATAAGGCCTGGCTTGCTGTGCCAAGGAGACTGCCTTTATCCCAGGTGTACAGGCAAGTCCATATCACGGTCTTAAAATAAAAATGAAATCCCTAAGCCTTGATGCAGTCAATACAGCTGTTTTCTCCTCTGATCTTAGTATTTGAATTATTCAGGAAAAGCTTATAAAACTCAACCAGCTCCATACCTGATTTTAATTGTTAGCTAAAGAATACTGAATTTTATTTATTCTCCATTCATTTCTCCATTTTTTTCCATCAGCAGTTCACTTTGGCAAAGGTTATTCTCAGATGCCAGGATAAGTACTTTTGAGAGTTCACAACAAAATGTGTTCGTAAGTGGCCTTTGATTGCTTAAGAGTATCAGGTAGAACTGCTTTCCAGTGGTATCTTTGTAGCAGGAATGGAGGCTAAGACTGATTATGTAATTGTTCTTTTAATTTATTCTCAGAACCTAACATGCTGCCAAAATACTGAAAGAAGAAAAATAAATAAGCCTAATGATCATAATAGCATCTTTCTCACTTGGGGTTTTTGGCACTATTGCTCTTGCATTGTTTACTAAAGAGTAGAAATCACTGGTTTAAATGTGACATGACTGTCCACTCAGCACAGGGCACCCCAGCCTCATAGCTCTGCCTGCTCCATCGTGCATGTGCAGCCCACAGCCTGCAGATCTCAAGAAGAAAGACTCATGCTCATCAGAGATCCTACCTGTGGTCTCGCATTTTATCATCTGGATAAGGAAGGCGGCATAGTTCTGCTGCACTGAGGTTGCATTTTGCAAGGAGAGCAGAATGCCATCTGTTAGGGGTAGTGGTGGGAGTGTGCAAATATTGCTGTGAATTCCATGAATGCTAAATTGCTGTCGAGTTTCTTTTTTAATTTAAGAGTCTTCGCATTTAGTGTGTTTGTTGTTTGTTCTTTATTTTTATTTTTTAGAATAGTCCTTATCAGTGGCAGAAGATCCTTCTGTAGTATATTTTCAGTGCTGCCGTACCGTGACAGTGCCCAAGTGGGGTATGTATATGCATGCTTGCTTTGTAGTTCTCTGGGTGAAAAGTTCTCACACCATGTGCTTAATGTGGCTATCTTTCTATTTTGAAATCATTTGCTTGCTTTGACACTGCAAATTCAGCACCTGTAAATCTGAAAGAAAAAAAAAGTTCCACTTTCTTTTCAGCCAGAAAACTTTCTTGTTAATGTGTGTTGGTGTATGTGTGCCTGCTCAAGCATACATGCGTGTGTCTGTCTTTTTCTCCACTATTCCTAAATGTGCATGTTATCACTCCTGCTAATATTGTAAAGCAAGAGCAATGTGACACCTACCCCATTCCACAAGACTGTCAACTTGGTAAGAAAGGTAGGTGAGGAAAGGAGTCTGACAATCTGTGTGACCATCCCACCTGCCTGCATCTTGGGCTTGGGACTGGAACTGATCAGGAAACTGCAATGGATAAAAAATCAAAATGGTATCATAGAGAGCTGCATAATTTGCTACAAACCAGGGAGATACACACCTCTGTAGCTCAAAAGCCCTTTCTTTTGCTCTGAAAAGAAAAAAAAAAGTAGGTGAGATTCTGTTCTTGCAAAGCCTCCCTCCTCCTCTCCTGAACTCACCTTCTCCCCCCAAATTTCAGCTCACTAGCCCTTCACTTGTTCATTCCCTCTGGTGTTTGTCATCAGGGAATTGCCAGTAGGTAGGGCAGGAGAGTTCACTGCACTGGAAGCCAGGACCACTGGGAGATGTCCACTGACCTCTGTGAGCTAAATGCTTTGATTGCCTGTGGTTCTTGTAACAGCTATACACTGCCCACATATAGGCACGGGTGTTAATTCCTCACTTACCTCCAGCTTCCTTAAACTCTACCTCCAGTGACCCCCTCTGTACAGCTACCAGTCTTCCGATCTGTCCAGTTGCCACAGTTCCTATTTGTGCTGTAAACCATAAGCGTCATGAGACAGAATGTTGCACAGCCTTATTCATGGAATCCTGACTCAGTCCTTTATTGCATCTGTGCCATAAAGAGCAGTACTAAGCTTATGATTGTGTATTACTTAAGATAACCTTGCAAGGCCCTGGAGGTAGCTTAGCAGGTAGTTTGTAACGTACATTCTGAATTCAGGCCCTGGCATCACATGAGAACACCACAATAGGAACAAATAGGTGGATGTGAGAACTGTACTTTGGTGTCTCCCTTCCTCTCAAAAAACATAATCTTTATTTTTTTTATTTTTTAAAAAATATTTATTTTATTTATTTATTCCCTTTTGTTGCCCTTGTTGTTTTATTGTTGTTGTCGTTGTTGGATAGGACAGAGAGAAATGGAAAGAGGAGGGGAAGACAGAGAGGAGAAGAGAAAGATAGACACCTGCAGACCTGCTTCAACCGCCTGTGAAGCGACTCCCCTGCAGGTGGGGAGCCGGGGTTCGAACCGGGATCCTTATGCCGATCCTTGTGCTTTGTGCCACCTGCGCTACAGCCCGACTCCCCATTAATCTTTATTTTTTAAAAAATGGTCTGTAGAGGTAGCTCAATAGTATCACACATGAACAATCCCTGGGCTCAGTTTCAGCTCCAGGACCAGTGGACATGGTCGCTGGACAGCCTCTGAATTTTGCTTGGTCTTTCTGCATCTCACCAACCTGTTGTAGTCTTAAGCCAGGGTGCACATGAGAATAGACTCATTCATGGGACTCGAGCACATGCCAACTCACAAGCCTCCTAAGTGTGATCAGAAGGCTAGGTTCATTGATCTACTATAAGTAATGACCCTAGGTTCTAGAATACGTGTGTGTGGGTAGCCTGGAAGCCACTTTTAGGGTGTCAGAATTATCAGTAGAAGGTTGTCTGCAAATATATTCTCACTCATTCATGGCTTGGATGGATGCTGGAGTCTGCATCATTTTCTGGGCTTTCCTTGCTGATCATTTTTATTGACATTGTCTTTCCTTGCCATGTTCCATTCATTTGTACACTGAGGTCTTGCTGTGTGAATAGATGCTGGGATAAGGTTGCAAAAGGTAGGCTTGGTTCCTGCTTTCCTAGAACTCAGAAACAAATGGGCAGGTGGGACAGGGTACATTAAAATTTCATCATAGGAGGTCAGACGGTAGCACAGCAGGTTAAGCACATGTGCAAGGACCGGAGTAAGGATCCCAGTTTGAGCTCCTGGCTCCTCACCTGCAGGGGAGTCTCACAGGCAGTGAAGCAGGTCTGCAGGTGTCTATCTTTCTCTCCCTCTCTCTGTCTTCCCCTCCTCTTCCAATTTCTCTCTGTCCTACCCAACAACAAAGACAGTAACAACAATAATAAACAACAAGGGCAACAAAAGGGGAAAAAATAGCCTCCAGGAGCAGTGGATTCATAGTGCAGGCACCGTGCGCCAGCAATAACCCTGGAGGCAAAAAAAAATTAACCATAATTTTTATGTTTAACAAAGACTAGCAATGTCCAGTCTGATGACTGCTAAGACCATCTAACTTCTCTGTTTTTATCTTTGTTCATCTAAGTTTTGTTCTTGTAGATATTTTTATTTCCCATGTTCTTTGATCCCATCACTATGGAACTCTAGTGTTTTTACCATATATTTTTATTGCTGTTGGGGTCATTGCTGGGGCTTGGTACCTACACAACAAATCCATTTTTTCTTTCTTTTATCCTTTCTTTTTTTAATTTAAAGGAGAAGATAGAGATGGGAGAGAAAGAGAGACCTGTATCCCTGCCTCACCACTCATGAAGCTTCTTCCTCCCTGGGGGCTTGAACCCAGATCCTTGTGCCTGATCGTCAGATACACCACTGCCCCGACCTACTTTTGTCATTTTAAAGATAAGATCACTGACCCTCAGGATTTAAGGTCTCAGACATCGACTTTGGGTCAGAATGGAAATCTGAATCCAAGTCTTACCCACCCTGGCCAACAGGCAAGAATACATTTCATAAATGTATTCTGCATTTATGAAACCCACTCTGTGAAATGGAGTTGTCCTGCTAACTGCATCCCAGAGGCTGACTCCCAGTATGCTTGGGTACAAGGTCTAGCACTAGCACAGCATGTGGGACACAGAGGTAGCTGGAACCAGATATCTAACTTCTTACAGCAAATAAAATGTAAAAGTCCTTTTTTTTTCCCGTTGGGTAAGCCACTTACCTTCTGTGGATGGATTGCATCTATTTTTTCATCAGTAGAATGGAGATGACAAGTTACAGTTATATGTTACTTAATAATCTGGTCAGCAACGGACCACAGATACGACAATGACCCCATAGAGTGACACCTAATGGCCTAGGTATGTAGTGGGCTGTACCATCTAGGCTTGTGTAAATACTCATATTTTCACAGTGGTGAAACCACACAAGAACACCATTCTTAGAAAGCTTCCCTTTCATAAAGCCATGGCTGTGCTGTATTGTTAATTTGAGAATCACTGCATTTTATGCAAAGCCAGTGTAACTACATTGTAGCTTAAATTAGCCAGTAATAGCTTACCCAAGTTTTGTTATTTAACATCCTGGTGGAAATATCTGACTTTCTGCACTTTTAACAATTTGAGGTGCTGGGGTACTCAGGAAGTGGGACCTGAGGGTTCATGCATGTCAGGAGGGATGCCCTAGCATTATCTGCAGATTTGGTCCCAGTGCAGGAGCAAAGTGAGTATGCAAGGTCAAAGAACAGAACCTTCTCCATCTTGAAGATGAACAAATTCAAACTCACCAGTCCATTTCAATCAGTGGATAATGAAACCAAGGTGCAGAGAAGTTAGTTTTCTCTAATAAGACACGTAATTTGATCTTCTGTAGTATTCAACAGAAACAAAGAATTTAACTGTTTCCCCAACATGGTCTACTCAAGTCCTCACAAAAGAAACTATGGCCACGATTCAGTTTATTATAACTTAACAGCAGGATTAAGAAATGTTCTGCTTATTCAGTTTTTAAGTGAGTAGACATCCCCTGTATCAATAACTGCCATTACTTAATTAGGAAATAGCTATGTTCAAGTAATAAGAATATTTATATAGTAAATTATGTATCTGAGAGACTAGGCAGTGATATGCTCAGTGGAGCACACAGGTCACCATTGTGCAAGGACTCACCTTCAAGCCCTCAGCCCCAGCCTACAGAGGGAAGCTTCACAAGCAGTGCTGCAGGTCTCTTCCCTCCCTTCCTCCCCTGTACTTTTCAGTTTCTCTCTATCCTATCAAATGAAAGAAAAAATGTTTAAAGAAAAATGACTTTTTAAATATGTATACATGTGTGTGTGTGTGTATGTTGATAAAGTATATATTTATTGAGTTTAGTTGTGCACATGTTGACTAATACATTTCCACTATGGGAATTTCTTTACTTTTACATTCCTTTACTCTCTGTGATTGGGTCATAGTCATGGAAATTGAGGGGTGGAAAGGACTTCAGAGACCATGTGAAGTGGCTTTTCTGCTTCACAGTGCTGGCCCTTAAGGGTTGAGTCACCAACATCCCTGACAGAGCCCAAAGCACCAGACTCCAGACTCAGTACCCTGACCATACCAGCCTCCTGACCATCCCAGCCTCCTGACCTGGTGGTCCCTAGCTCCCAGGTTGCTATGCACTTAATGAAGCATGTGGCCTATGCACATGTGCCTAGTGATCACAGGGAAGTGTTAATACCCCACACCTCTCAAAAGAGATGACTTGCAGCCCCAACTTCATCTCAATAAGGTTTGAAAAATTGCTAACTCCCAAGTCCATCCACTGTGTACTTGAGCATCCTTTTCATGGAAAGCATCTGTCAGGGTGGCCTTCTTTCTTTCCAGTTTGTCTTCTGGCTCTGCACTCTGCATTGGAGCTCCCTAAGCCTGGCTCTCACATTGTAGCTAGCCTGCCTTCCCTCCCACCTGGACCCCAAAGTTTTGTTCATGGTTTTCAAGAGAAATACTTGTTTTGGTTCCTGACATCAGCTGGCCCATGCAGATAGGCCAGTCTTATAGAGGTTCACTCAGTCACTTGTAGATTCACATACTCATGGATTAAGTTACTTCTTCTGCCTGATGGTGGCAGACACGATAAAACCTGTCTTGGTAAAACCCACTTCCTGGGAACTCATCATTGCAATTCAGGAGCTTCTTCAAATCACTGAAAAGTGCTTTTATCACTCCCAAACCTTTATCAGGTAAAAGCCAAGGGCTTTCTGTGTAAGCTCTCTTTATCCCACTCTCACAAGTCCACTGCCATCTCTGCCTGCCTTCTGTCTAAAGATGTAGCCCCACACAGAATTCATTTATTCCATAAAATCTATAGAGCCTGCAGGAGCCGGGCGGTAGCACAGCAGGTTAAGTGCAGGTGGCGCAAAGCACAAGAACCAGCTAAAGGATCCAAGTTTGAGCCCGGAGCTCCCCACCTGCAGGGGAGTCTCTTCACAGGCGGTGAAGCAGGTCTGCAGGCATCTGTCTTTCTCTCCTTCTCTCTGTCTTCCCTCCTCTCTCCATTTCTCTCTGTCCTATCCAACAATGATGACATCATAACAACAATAATAATAAATACAATAATAAAACAACAAGGGCAACAAAAGGGAATAAATAGATATTTAAAAAAAGAAAAGAAAAAAATCTATAGAGTCTGCTGTATACTGGCATGGTTTTAGGCAGCATGAATTCTGTGGTGACCCTGTAGTGACAGGAGATAGAAACAAGCTAGTAAACAGACCAGTCATCAAACAAAAAAGCAAAGCTTTAAGTCCTGAGCTGTGTGCTATCAGAGCCCAGAGGAAAGAGTTTTGTGAACATAGACCAGGGAACTGGGCTGTGCTCCTCAGAGAAGGTGGCTTCTAGGTGTAGGAGTGTGAGGTCTGAGAGAAGTACAGCAAGATATCCCAGCCTCAAAGGCATCCCGCCTTCACTTCTGGAAATGTTAGGAAATAATTTTAGGACTGGCAAGAGAGAGTACACTGGCCATGTTATGGACAAGACTCAGGTCCAAACCTGGCCCTCACTGTACTAAAGAAAGCTTAGGTGCATCTTTTTAGCTTAGGCATCTTTTTCTTTTTCTCTTCTCTGTCTGTCTGAAAAAGTTGACAAGGAGAAATGAAGCCCCAGTGACGACAAAATAATAATAATGACAATGAGCAGTCTTGTTCCTTTTGGCCTTCCAGGGTGGTCTTCAAACACAGACATGTTTAAAGGATTTGATAAAGCACTGTCTGAGCCGGAGTCCTCCTCTCTCAGTTTCTCTCTGTCCTATCCAATGACAGCAACAACAACAACAATAATAATAACCACAACAATGATAAAACAACAAGGGCAAAAGGGGGAAAAATGGTCTCCAGGAGCAGTGGATTTGTGTTGCAGGCAGCGAGCCCCGGCAATAACCCTGGAGGCAATAAATAAATAAATAAATAAATAAAATTTTAAAAAAATATATTGGAGAAGAAAGCATAGTTCTTTCTGATGAGCTGATTGTATAGTCAGACTTTTCTGTGAGCATGACAGAAGTACTAGCACTTCCCTGAGGGCTCCCTCCTGGGGCACTGTTTGTGTTAGGCCACTAGGGCCTTTTGACTGGTCTCCCCAGGTTCAGTTTTGGGGGCAGTAGGTTGTCCAGTGAGCCACTGTGGCAGAACTCAGACACAGAATCCCATCAGGGATTGCATTTCCCACTTACGTACGGACTGAATAGAAAGCTTCCATGAAATGTAGAGGCAGAAGAGAATAAAACACAGGGAGAAAGCAGTGCTAGGGGCAGGGACACCAGAGTGTGGTTTCCTGCTTCTCCTGAATGCACTGCTTTTGGGTTGTTCTGGGTGTCTCTGCAGATTCCTCTGTCTCTGCTGTGTGTGTGGTGAACTGTTCCACCCTACAAACCCATTTGAGCCATAAGCAAGGTTTCTCAGTTCCCAGAGTGAAAGAGCAAAGGCCAGCTGTGAGACACATCTCATTTCATCAAACAGACAATTTCCTGGAGTGTTGCCTGTGAGCAGGCTCTGCAAGTCCAATGACGCTCTAAGAAATAAAATAATGTTTATTAAGGGCATAATGGTTATGCGAAAGGACTCATGCTTGAAGCTCCAAAGTCCCAGGTCCAAACCCCAGCTCCACTGTAAGCAGGACTCTGAATTCACTGATTCTGCCAACTCCAGCCCTGGTTCCTGACCCATCTGTTATCTGCAGTTACTGAAGATGAAATTGGACCACAGTCCGACACACAGTGTGCCCTGGATAGTTCTTAGTCACTGGAGTTCCATGTAAAATTGTACTGGAAGAAAGGTTTCTTCAGGTTAAAACTAAAAAAGGGGGGGGGGGGGTCTGGAAACCACAGGATAAATCTCCAAATTTTCATTAGCTCTAAACATTTATTGTTGGAGCTAAAGAGTGCTTCCTTATCATGGCACTCATGTCAACTGGTGTCACCTCAATAATCTTCCACGTCAGATATTCTTTATAAATTAGCTCAGGAACGTACCATGGTGAGGTGACGATGTCCTGTCCAGCAAAGGCCTCCATATCCTCAAAATTAGTTTTTGCTCCCTGAGCTCAGCATGCAGGACTGTGGTTGCAATCCATACCTGGTAATCCACAGCTGCAGGCCTCGGGGGAACTCAGCTGCTATGTTATCTGAAGGGAGTGAGGACTTCCTGGAGTCAGCATTGAATCTGAACATGCCAGAAAGTCCTGACATCTTCCAAACACATGTACTTGACTTGATGGCCATGAAAGGGCAGAGCATTGTGGATTGGATTCTGTATCTGATCAGTAATTTTAAAAGTACTGAGAGAGGGACCTCATAACTTACTATATAGAATGGTTAAACCAACAAGAAGAAATATTAGAGAAATGAACCAGGACAAGAATTCAGCTAAAAGCCCCCAAAAGGATGAAGCACAAAATAATGAGGTCAACACCCAAATACCAGTTAAGGAAATAAACACAGGAGTGAATAAAGAGTTTGAGAGAATTGTCATCAGAAATGCAGATACAATAAATAAGACTCTGAAAGAAAACACTGATTATCTCAAGGTTATTAGAGAGCTGAAATAGCTGAGCTAAGAATACAACTAGCTGAACAAGCTAAAACAGTATCAGAACAGGGTAACAAAATAGATGAACAATAGGAAACAGTACAGGGGAGAGAGGATAGAATAAATGAGGCTGAAGACAGAATTAGCAAGATTGAGGAAAAATTAGAGAAAACTAAGCAAGAAGTAAGAGATCTCAAAAAGAGATTAAGAGATACTGAAAACAACAGCAGAGACCTATGGGATGACTTTTAAAGAAATAATATACGCATTATTGGCTTACCAGAGGAAGAAAGAGAGGGAGGGGAAGAAAGCATTCTACAGGACATAATAGCTGAGAACTTCTCTAGTCTAGACAACATAAAATACATAAATGTTCAAGAAGCCCAGAGGAACCCAAACAAAATTATTCCAGACACCAAGACACATCATATTTAGAAAGAAAAGGAATAAGGATAAAGAAAGGATCCTGAAGGCTGCAAGAGAAAAAGAGTCACCTACAAAGGAAATCCCATAAGATTAGCAGCAGACTTTTCCACACAAATACTACAGGCCAGAAGAGAATGGCAAGATATCTATCGAGTGCTCAGTGAAAAAGGCTTTCAACCAAGACTACTGATCACTCTTGCCTGGATTGACTTGTGTCTAAGTACTTAAAGAGTTCACAGTTGTGGAAATTAACAGTTGTTTCAATATTATTTCATTCCCTGAGTTGAAGCACAGAGGCTGTTCAAGACTTTTGTTCTTTTTCTTCCCTGTAGGCTATTAGAGCCTCAGGGCTTTTAAACTATAAGTAGGCTTCTTAACTTAATCCCTCACTCCTGACCAAGAGATAAAGCAGGGTGGGGGAAAGATAGCACAGTGTTTATGCAAAGAGACCCTCACACCTCAAAGATCCAAAGCTCCAGGCTCAATTCAGCTTCTCTGCCAAGCCAGTCAGCACTGCTGGGCCTGTGAATTTCTAAACAAGTCCCGTTTATAATCTGTACGTTCTGAGGGAATTATTCACCACATCCTCATCAGGAGAACAGTGAGGAAAGGCTCCCATTGCTAGCCCCACTGCTAGGCCACTGAGGTATAGATCTTCTCCTGAGTTTTCTGGTTAGTTCTCTGTTCCCAGACGTCAGCACAGGGCCTCTGAAGGCAGTAACAATGGAGACTCACAGTTGCACTTGGTGCGCCTTAGGGGAGTTCTCTCCTCCCTTCAGCAATCTTTTTGTTGGTAAAGCAGATTGGAGGTGGTGCCTCAAATAGTAAACTGCTGGATTGTTAAGAGCTATTCAATCTCTCCTTAGGCCCCTCTCTGTCCATGAGCCACACGTGTTTGCACTCGCCAGTGGTTTGGTGGATTCCTGAAGTTGTTCTAGTCCTGCATTGTTTGGTCCCAGATGATCTCCTTTGGTATTTCTAGTTGACCCAGGAGAGGAGAGAAGAGGAGGGGAGGGGAGGGGAGGGGAGGGGAGGGGAGGGGAGAGGAGAGGAGAGGAGAGGAGAGGAGAGGAGAGGAGAGGAGAGGAGAGGAGAGGAGAGGAAGGAGAGGAGAGGAGAGGAGAGGAGAGGAGAGAAATACAGCTGTTGCTGCTCCATAGCCCCGCCTCTGGAAGTCTCTCACATATATATTTTTTTTAATGTGCTCTCCATAGCTCTACCCCACTAGGGAAAGACTGAAACAGACTAGGTGTATGAAACGACCTGCCCATGCCCATGTCCAGTGCAGAAGAAATCTCAGAAGCCAGAATCCCCACCTTCTACACCCCAAAAGAAATCTTGATCCATACTCCCAGTTGGATAAGGCTCTGAACTTCAAGCTCCATCAGGACCTGGTGAAAGAGGAGATATCACAACAGACACCACAGAAATTCAACATATCATGCAAGGCTTCTAAGAACAACTATATGCCAACAAGCTAGAGAACCTGGAAGAAATTAACGATTTCCTAGATACCTACCAACTTTCAAAATTAAATAAAGAGGAACTAGATAATATGAACAGGCCCATCACAGCCAACAAAATTGAAACAGTTACCAAAAACCTTCCCAAGAATAAAAGTCCTGGACCAGATGGTTTTACATATGAATTATACAAAACCTTTAAGGAAGAGTTAGTACCTCTACTTTTAAAAGTCTTCCAGAAGATTGAAGACACTGGAATACTCCTCTCCAGCTTCCATGAAGCCAACATCACTTTGATACCAAAAGCAGACAAGGACACAACCAAAAAAGAAAACTACAGACCAATATCTCTGATGAACATAGATACTAAAATATTGAACAAAATTCTAGCCAACTGGATACAGCAGTCTATTAAAAAGATTGTACATCATGGCCAAGTGGGGTTTATCACAGGGATGCAAGGTTGGTTTAATATACATAAATCAATCAACGTGAGCTACCACATCAATAAAAGCAAGACCAAAGACCACATGGTCATATCAATAGATGCAGAGAAAATCTTTGACAAAATCAGACATCCCTTTATGATCAAAACACTACAGAAAATGGGAGTAGATGGAAAATTCCTGAAGATAGTGGACTCTATATATAGAAAACCTACAGCCAACATCACACTGAATGGTGAAAAACAGGAAGCATTTCCACTCAGATCAGGTACCAGACAGGGCTGCCCATTATCACCATTACTATTAAACATAGTGTTGGAAGTTCTTGCCATAGCAATCAGGCAGGAGCAAGGAATTAAAGGGATACAGATTGGAAGAGAAGAAGTCAAACTCTCCCTATTTGCAGATGACATGATAGTATACATAGAAAAACCTAAAGAATCCAGCAAGAAGCTTTTGGAAATCATCAGGCAATACAGTAAGGTGTCAGGCTACAAAATTAACATTCAAAAGTCAGTGGCATTCCTCTATGCAAATACTAAGTTAGAAGAAATTGAAATCCAGAAATCAATTTCTTTTACTATAGCAACAAAAACAATAAAATACCTAGGAATAAACCTAACAAAATAAATGAAAGACTTATATACTGAAAATTATGAGTCACTACTCAAGGAAATTGAAAAAGACACAGAGAAGTGGAAAGATATTCCATGTTCATGGGTTGGAAGAATTAACATCATTAAAATGAATATACTACCTAGAGCCATATACAAATTTAATGCCATCCCCATCAAGATCCCAACCACCTTTTCTAGGAGAATAGAACAAATGCTACAAATGTTTATCTGGAACCAGAAAAGACCTATAATTGCCAAAACAATCTTGAGAAAAAAGAACAGAACCGGAGGCATCACACTCCCAGATCTCAAATTGTATTATAGGGCCATTGTCATCAAAACTGCTTGGTACTGGAACATAAATAGACACACTGACCAGTAGAATAGAATTGAGAGCCCAGAAGTAAGCCCCACATCTATGGACATCTAATCTTTAACAAAGGGGCCCAGACTATTAAATGGGGGAAGCAGAGTCTCTTCAACAAATGGTGTTGGAAACAATGGGTTGAAACATGCAGAAGAATGAAACTGAACCACAAAATTTCTCCAAATACAAAAGTAAATTCCAAGTGGATCAAGGACTTGGATGTTAGACCAGAAACTATCAGATACTTAGAGGAAAATATTGGCAGAACTCTTTTCCACATAAATTTTAAAGACATCTTCAATAAAACAAATCCAATTACAAAGAAGACTGAGGCAAGTATAAACCTATGGGACTACATCAAATTAAAAAGCGTCTTCACAGCAAAAGAAACCACTACCCAAACCAAGAGACCCCCTCACAGAATGGAAGAAGATCTTTACATGCCATACATCAGACAAGAGTTTAATAACCAAAATATATAAATAGTTTGAC
Source organism: Erinaceus europaeus (assembly GCF_950295315.1). NCBI lineage: Eukaryota > Metazoa > Chordata > Mammalia > Eulipotyphla > Erinaceidae > Erinaceus > Erinaceus europaeus. The sequence goes on from NC_080176.1 coordinate 36,680,741, forward strand.
AAACTGACCACAAGAGAAACAAATAACCCCATCCAAAAATGGGGAGAGGACATGGACAGAATATTTACCACAGAAGAGATCCAAACAGCCAACAAACACATGAAAAAATGCTCCAAGTCTTTGATTGTCAGAGAAATGCAAATAAAGACAACAATGAGATATCACTTCATTCCTGTGAGAATGTCATACATCAGAAAAGGTAACAGCAACAAATGCTGGAGAGGTTGTGGGGTCAAAGGAACCCTCCTGCACTGCTGGTGGGAATGTAAATTGGTCCAACCTCTGTGGAGAACTGTCTAGAAGACTCTCAGAAGGCTAGAAATGGACCTACCCCAGAAATGGACCTGCCCTATGATCCTGCAATTCCTTTCCTGGGGATATATCCTAAGGATCCTGACACACCCATCCAAATAGAGTTGTGTATAGTATGTTCACAGCAGCGCAATTTGTAGTATCCAAATCTGGACGCAACCCAGGTGTCCAGCAACAGATGAGTGGCCGAGCAAGTTGTGATATATACACAATGGACTACTACTCAGCTATTAAAAATAGTGATTTTACCATTTTCAGCCCATCTTGGATGAAGCTTGAAGAAATCATGTTAAGTTAAATAAGTCAGACACAGAAGGATGAATATGGGATGATCTCATTCTCAAGCAGAAGTTGAAAAAAAAGATCAGAAGAGAAAACAAGTAGAACCTGAACTGGAGTTGGTGTATTGCACCAAAGTAAAAGACTCTGGGGTGTGTGGCAGGGAGAGTACAGGTCCAAAAAGGATGACAGAGAACCTAGTGGGGGTTTTATTGTTATGTGGAAAACTGCGAAATGTTATGTACAAACTATTGTATTTACTGTCAAATGTAAAACATCAATCCCCCGATAAAAATTTTAAATATAAATATATATATAGATGTGGACTGGGCGCTAGCCCAGTGGGTTTAGTGCACATGGCACTAAGAGCAAGGACCGGAGTAAGGATCCCGGTTCGAGCCCCCGGCTCCCCACCTGCAGAAGGGGGGAGGTCACTTCACAGGTGGTGAAGTAGGCCTGCAGGTGTCTATCTTTCTTTTCTCCTCTCTGTCTTCCCTCCTCTCTTGGTTTTCGCTCTGTCCTATCCAACAACCATAGCCATGACAACAATAACAATAACAACTAAAAAAGCATGAGCGACAAAACAGGTAAAATGATCTCAAGAAGCAGTGGATTCATAGTGCAGGCACCAAGCCCCAGCAGTGACTCTGGAGGCAAAATACATATATTTTTTTTCTGTGATGTATGTAGGATGGTCCCATTCAGACATCCATGTCTGACTGAATAATAGTCTCTGGGTTAGTTTATCAAAGGTGTATCAGAGACTATGTGATGAAAAAATGGCTTCCTAGTGGAACACGACATCTTAGGGGTGTTTGTTTGTTTTGCCTTCAGGGTTATTGCTGGGGCTCGATGCCTGCTCCGTGAATCCACTGCTTCTAAAGGCTATTTTTTTCCCTTCTGTTGCCCTTGTTGTTTTTCTTTTTTTTTTTAAAAAAAAGTATTTTTTAATTTTTATTTATTTATTTTTTTATTTTCCCTTTTGTTGCCCTTGTTGGCTCAACCAGGTGCACCACCACCTGGCCCCGCCCCTGTTGTTTAACATTGTTGTAGCTATTGATGTCATCATTGTTAGGGCAGAGAGAAATGGAGAGAGCAGGGGAAGACAGAGGGGGAGAGAAAGATAGACACCTGCAGACCTGCTTCACCGCCTGTAAAGCGACTCCCCTACAGGTGGGGAGCCGGGGGCTCGAACCGGGATGCTTATGCCAGTCCTTGTGCTTTGCGCCACCTGCGCTTAACCCACTGCGCCCGCTGCACCACCGCCCGACTCCCGCCCTTGTTGTTTTTCATTGTTGTTGTAGTTATTGTTGTTATTGATGTCGTCATTATTGGATAGGACAGAGAGAAATGGAGAGAGGAGGAGAGAAAGACAGACACCTGCAGACCTGCTTCACCGCTTATGAAGCAACTCCCCTGCAGGTGGAAAGCCAGGGGCTCCAACAGGGATCCTTAGGCTGGTCCTTGAGCTTCACACCATGTGTACTTAACCCACTGTGCTGGACCCCTGAGGGTGTGTTTTAAGATTGTCAGCAGCTTCCTCATGGTGTTTGTATCTTTCACTCTTGGCATTGGGGCACTTAGATGAGGTCATTCTCTTGGGTCCATTTTCTGAGTGTTCATTTTGTGACACAGAGAACAGCTTTTTCTATCGTTAGAGAAGCCTTCAAGTTGAAATGCTCCCTGCCTGGCTCCTGGCCCTTCCTCCCTGCCCACTTTCCCCAGAAAACATCTCTTTTGGCTGTGGAAAATTACACATTCACAAATTGTGTTTCTTTCCTCACATCAAGCATATTGCCACACAGAGACAGATCTGGAAATGATTTCATGGATGAATTATGTTGTTATCCGGCTGTTTATAGGATCTGCCTTTAGGCAAAGATTTTGGTGTAAGCCACATTAAGGCTCCTTCACTGTCTGCCAGTTACCCTGAAGGGGCTGACTTATCAATGAAGCACGGCGTGAATGCAAGAAAGGCAGTACTTTGGATTTTACTTTTTCTTGTCCGCCCTGGACCTCATTCCACTGAGGGAACTGTGATGGTAGAAGGTTTTGCTCTTAATATCAGTGCACAGATCCAATCCAAGATGACACTTCACTGTGTCCGAAGAAGCCAGAAACAGAGCTACTTAAGCATTTATGGCTTGTGTCACTACATTCCAGAGGAAGTGTAATCTCTTAATTAAAATTAGCTCACAAGTGGTATTTCCTTTCCTAAGCCAGCTTTCAAGCTTGGCTTCCTGTGCAACAAATCTCTCTTCATTTTTTTTTTCTCAGTATCTGGAAATCCTGTTAATCTTTAATTGACTTTAAAATTATTTACACATCAAAACATTCAACCTTTTATTGTCTTTTAAAGAGTAGATGCCCAGTGGAGCTCCCTGTTGGTATTCCAAGGTCTTAAGTTTAGAGCATCACAGACAGAAGACCAGTCATTTCTGTTTTAGAAACTTGGGAAATAGTTAATTGGATATCATACATACATCTACCATCTACTTCTCTGGTGTTAAGCATATAATCTTGCATCTTTTTTATCAACAGGAATATTGGTTTATTAATCATATACTTCCTTGGGAAAGGACATTGGGCTGAACCTCTTATTTTCCACTAGGTAATCTTGTTTGTTCAATTTCATGCATTATGGCTCAATGGGCATCTCGGAAAAGGAAAGAAAGATCCTTTTGCCTGCTACACATGATGAAATCACAAGTTGACCCTTATGTAGTCAATAGCAGCCAAAACAATCCCCTTTGGGTACCAGGCTTGCCCATCTGCTCTAACGAGATGACTTCACAACTGTGAAATCATGTTCATTCACTTTGTCTTGTGAGATCCAAAACTGAGGTCTAGGGGCTTTCCAGCATGGAGGGAGAGGCTTTCAATGAAAGCTACATGAGATGAATTACAGTACCTTCTTCTGAAGGATGAGTCTACACCCCTCAAAAGAACCTACCAGTATTTCTGCTCCTTATTTAAAGGTGTAACTGCTGTTGGCACACTCCTCAAATGCATTTTCTTTCTTCTCTTTTTTTCTTTTCCCTTTCTTTCCTCCTTTCTTTCTTTCTTTTCTCTTACCAGGGTTGCTAAGTCTTAGTGCCTGCAAAACATATGCACGCTCTTGTCAGACATTTTTTTAAAAATATATACAGAGAAATGGAGAGGGAGAAGGGAGATAAGATAGGAAGGAGAGAGACACACCTGTAACCTTGTCTAACCACTCATGGAAGCTTCCTCTCTGTATGTGGGGACCAGGGACTTGAACCCCAGTCTTTGTGTGCACTCAACCCAATGCACCACCACCCAACACCCCAAAAGTATTTTCATCTGCTGTTTTTTTCTCCCCTCACCCCAGTCTTTTAATGGCTAACCTTTGTAAAAAGTCTTTGTGCTGGGTTTTCAAAATGTTTTTGTTGGCTCTGACCTCTGCAAAACTTAACAAACTTGAATAGAATGAGAAATGTGTTTGTAGCCAACTAAATCTGAACTGCAGAGTCACCTAGGAGTGTGGGAGGGAAGGAATCAGACTGTGTGTTGTCCATGGTTCCTTACCAGTGGCTCTGCTGAAAGGAAATCTTTGCCTATGACCTGACCAAACATGTCCATCTCTTCGAGTGTAAGCTACTGCATCTAAACCCCAGAACAGACAGTTTTGAATAATATCCACATATGGTGCTTGAACTTGCCTCCATTCCATTTTTAGGAGCTTGAACATAAATTTATATTAGAACCCTCAATATATATCTGGGGGAAAAAATAATCTTCTAGTATTTTCAAAGACATTGAAAATTCAAACTTTAGTTTGTTTTTAATTACTCTCATCTGCAGTCCCACATGAACCAACTCAGTCTCCTGGTACTGGAGAGTTAATACTGGCTTTGGAGCCAGACAGAGACCCCTGTTTTCATACCCATTTTATTTATTTTTTAAATATTTATTTATTCCCTTTTGTTGCCCTTGTTGTTGTTTTTTTGTTGTTGTAGTTATTACTGTTGTTGTTATTGATGTCGTCGTTGTTGGATAGGACAGAGAGAAATGGAAAGAGGAGGGGAAGACAGAGAGGGGGAGAGAAAGACACCTGCAGACCTGCTTCATCGCTTGTGAAGTGACACCCCTGCAGGTGGGGAGCCGGGGGCTTGAACCGGAATCCTTATGCCGGTCCTTGGCACTTTGTGCCACATGCGCTTAACCTGCTGTGCTACCACCTGACTCCCTTCATACCCATTTTAATTGGAATTCAGAACATTGATCTTAGGATCTTAGAAAGAAAAATCAAGATTTAATTACTTCACTGGGACTTCTGCTTAGTTATATTTCACTAGAGTTTTTTGTTTGCTTGTTTTTATTGCCACCAGGATTATCCCTGGGGCTCACTATAAATCCACCAGTTTTTGGTGGCCATTTTTTTCCTCTTTTTTTTTTTTACTACTTTATTTGATAGAACAGAGAGAAATTGAGAGGAGAGGGGAGATACAGAGGGAGACAGAAAAATAGACATCTACAGACCTGCTTCACTGCTCATAAAGCATGCCCTCTGCAAATAGGAAGCGGGGGCTCAAATCCAGGTCCCTCTGCACAGCATGTCAGCAAAGTCCTGAGCCTCTTAGCTCCAGATGTGCCAGCTCTTCATTCAAAGAGGCACTCACAGGGGACTCATGGGTGTAAGTAAGTGTTTACAGTACTGAAAATAACGCTCACAGTTCTGAGCATTAGTGTTCTGTTCTGCCTCATCCTTAAGTGAATTAGATGTTAGGAATGGCATGAAGTTATTTGTTGTCAAACTTGGCTGATAGGAGGTGGGGGGAGGGAGATTAAAGTAATCATGAGGGGGGCCAGGAGGTGGCGCTCCTGGTTAAGCGCACACATTACAGTGCACAAGAACCCAGGTTCAAACCCCTGGTCCCCACCTGCAGGGGGAAAGCTTCGTGAGTGGTGAAGCAGGGCTGCAGGTGTCTTTCTGTCCCTCTCCCTCTCCTCTCAATTTCTCTCTGCCTCTATCCAATAATAAAGAAATAAATTTTAAAAAATGAAAAAATAAAGTAGTCATGCACAGGATTAAAAAAGGAAATATAGGGACCTGGTGGTGGTGCACCTGGTTGAGTGCACACATTACAGTGTGTAAGGATCTGGGTTCAAGCCCTTGGTCCCCACTGGCAGGAGGGAAGCATTTCAAGTGGTGAAGCAGGGCTGCAAGTGTCTCTTTCCCTCTCTATCTCCATCTCAATGTCTGTCTTTATCCAAAGTAAATACATGAATAATTTAAAAAGGAATATATATACATATATATACAAATATTGTTTAAATACTGTGATGAATTTGTTATTGCTTTTCATAGCAATCCCAAAGGAACTCAAAGACCTTGGAGATAGCAGAATCGGGACTCCCAAGGAGAATTGCTGTGAAATGCAGCCTTTACTGGGTGAAAAAGGTGTTGGGTGTTTCTTTTAAAACTGCCATGAGTCATACACTGCATTACCAGTGGGATTAGAGAGTCAATTCATCCATGGAATGCTCGTAGACAAGAATGCTGGCTCAGCAAAAGCAAATCTGTTTTCAATCCATAAAGGGGTTGTCTTGTTTCTCCCTCCTCTTCACCTGGCCCCTTTCTTTTTCCTTTTCCTTACTTACTCTAACTTTTGCCCCCAAAGACTTTTGCTTTGCATTATATTCTCACTTAGGACCTAGGAGATGACCACCAAACTTGGTGCCTTAGTCCAGACCACACAGCAAGAATAGTGTTGACCTAAAACTGCTCTGATAAGCCAGAAGATAGTGTTCCCAAACACTAGTGCAACTTAGCATTACCTAGAGAACGTACAAAACTCTTGTTGGCTAGAGCACAGGACTTGTGTGCCTGAGATCTGAGGTAGAACTCTAGCACCAAATATGCCAGAGTGGTATTCTGATGTCTGCTTCTGTCTCTCTCATGAAGTAAAGTTAATCCAAAGAAGAAAGGAAGGCCAGCCCAGGTTCAAGCCTGGGCTACCACTGCACTGAAGGGAGTTTTGGTGCTGGAGTCTCTTTCACTCTCTGCCTCTCTCTGAAAAGCAAAAGTGGGAAAGAGAGGAAGAAGGAAAGAGAAAGAGGGGGAGAGAAGGAAGACTTGCTGCCTAGACTCCACACTAACTGAGCCACAGTATCTGGTGCTAGAATTTAGGCAGCAGTTGCTTGTCAGAGACTCTGGAAATTCTAACATGCAGCCAACTTTGAGAAGTGCTATCGAGGAGGAGGGTTGTCCTTCACAATGTAAGGCCTTATCCTGAGCACAACTATGGCCAGCCTGTCTTGCATTACAAGACCAACCTCAGCAGTCTCAGCAGGCTCCCGGCCTCATTCTCCTCACCTGTAAAACAGGAGACTAAAAGCAGCACCTGGAGGCCAGGCGGTGGTGCACCAGGTTAAGTGCACATAGTTCAAAGTGCAAGGACCTGCTCAAGGATCCAGGTTCAAGCCCCCCAGGCTCTCCGTCTGTAGGGAGGGTCGCTTCACACACGGTGAAGCAGGTCTGCAGGTGTCTGTCTTTTTCTTCCCCTCTTCCCCTCCCCTCTCAGTTTCTCTTTGTCCTATCCAATAAATTGTAAAAATAAAAAAAAATAAAAAAATAAAAGACCACCACCAGGAGCAGTGCTGCCACCAAACCCCAGCGATAATCCTGGAGGCAACAACAACAACAAAAAAGCAACTCCTGTCTGATAGAGTCACTTTAAAGAAGAAAAGAGCTGGTGTTTGAAACTCTTTATACTTTGTGAAGTCCTGATTGTTCCACTGGTGCTTATTCTCTTCTAGAAAGACATTCACTTTCCAGGTGGCTTGGCAAGGTAGCTAACTGATGTGTGCCATAAATTCTTTTCACTGCCAGCAACAAACCTGAAAGAATTATTTATAAAAAAAAATTTATTTTTCCTGTGTCATAAAAGGAGAGGTGGTCTTCCCAGCTTCAAAAAGAACCCAGCAGCTGGAGTTCCATAGAACAGGGGATGCATGTTCTTCCTCATCTCTAAGTGAGGAGCCTTGCTGGGCAAGAAGCAGTGCTGTTGATTCATTGGTTTCATGGTCAGAACTTCTACTAGGTTGGGGCTTTGACGTGACTTGGTCACTTGGTATGATCACAGTGTCTTGTGTTGTAAGCATCATGACTCTTTTAGGTGCAAAGTCATTGTTTTCTTTGGCTTTTCCTCCCCAGAGATTTGAAATTGGATGGAGGAAGACAGTCAACAGGTGCCATGAGCTGGAAAGAGATCATCGGCCTTGAAGGTGTGGAGCTGGGTGCTGATGGGAAGGTAAGGCTGCACAGCTTCCTGCCGGTGAGCTTGTGCTGCATCCAGAAGGGTCAGGAAGCAAAGGCAACGTGAAGAACATGGCTCCTGGTGGAGAAAGCCAGATCTGTCAGACATTCCTGGGTGTGTGACAACAGCCACAGCTCCCTCTTCGGTGCACAAGTGAAATCCACTGAACTGGGCCAGGTGCTGGCTCACCCAGTACACATCACCATGCGTGAGGACCTGGGTTCAAGCCCCCAGTCCCTACCTGCAGGGGGGCAGCTTAGTGAGTGGTGGAGCAGTGATGTAGGTATCTCTCAGTTTCTCTCTCCCTCTGTGTCTCTTGTCCTCTATTAAAAAAAAAAAAAAAAAAAAGACCCGGCCAGAACAGTGGAGTTATGCAGATCCAAGTCCCAGCAGAAGCCCTGGTGACCAAAAAAAGTGAGTGAAGTCCACTGAGAAGTTTCTGGAAAGTTTCTGATGGACCTGAGGAACCATGAGGACCTCAGTCCCAGATAGTGGCCACAGAGCAGCTGGTTACCCTGTTCTTTCAGCCACCAATCACTTAGAGAACAGCTGGTCACCACTATCACCTGGATATCAGCCCAGAGCCTATGGTGTGAGGATGTGTGAGCCCCCGTATCCCAGGAAGTGAAAAATACTCCCTTCCAAAAGGCTGTGTGTCCTCATGGGAATGGGGGAGGATGGTGTACAGAGAGAGGTATCACCATTGTAGTTATTGTTGTCATTGTTGTTGGATAGGACAGAGAGAAATGGAGAGAGGAGGGGAAGACAGAGAGGGTGAGAGAAAGACACCTGCAGACCTGCTTCACCACTTGTGAAGCGACTTCCCCTGCAGGTGGGGAGCCAGGGGCTCGAACCGGGATGCTTACACCGGTCCTTGCACTTAGCGCTACCTGTGCTTAACCTGCTGCACTACCACCCGACTCCCGAGAGAGAGGTATCATCAGTAGCAACTGCCGAGGGACTACTAAGAGGTCACACACAGTCCCTTAGCAGAGACTCCTAGGCCACGGCATGTTCTGGATATGTACTCAGTGGCTTATCAGAGGTAGTACTGTAATATATATATTCAGTCTTAATTTACTAACTCAGTACCCCAACAATTTCTGAGATTGTACTTGCCAAATACACTGATCCTTCTAACATGTAATGTGAACATTTATGCCAAGCAGGATAAATCAAAGCTGAACAAAGTATCAAGTCAGCTCAATTTAGCATTCAGCACAAGTAAATACCAGAACAGAATCTGTTTTTTCAGTCTCATTGGATTTTAGAATCGCAGGCACGAGAACATAGACCTTATGCGGGTGCAACATAACTTGGTCAAAACATAATCTTAACTCTTGTCTGTTTTTGTGTTGACCTTTTAGACTGTTTCATATACCCAGTTTCTGTGGCCAACAAATGCCTTTGGAGCCCGGAGAAACACCATAGACTCCACCTCCTCCTTCTCCCAGATCCGTAACCTGAGTCACCGCAGCCTCTCTATCGGACGTGCCAGCACCACCCAGGGCAGCCTGGACACAGGTAACCTCAGGCCTGGCTGGGTCTGGAGTGCTCACAACAAGATGTGCCCCCATGGGAGTGTGTAGCTTGTATTCCTCTGTGCAGGAAGATTGTGTGTGTACGTGTGTGTGAGAGTGTATGTGTGCATGCATGTGTGTTTGTGCGTGTGTGTTTGTGTGTGTGGGTGGGGGGAGTTCTAGAACTCATCCTGAGAGTGATGTCACTCCTGATCTCAGCCCATGCATACTCACCACCAGGCCACGGGGTGACTGCCCTAACAAGATGCCTCAGTTGTCAACCCCCAAGCTTCCACAAGGAGAAACACCAAGTCCAGCTGTCCTGAACAACATAGTCAGGCTTCATACATCTCTATACCACTCATCTCCTAGGTGGGGAACTGATCCTGATCTATGTTTTTATAGTACACAAGTCAAGCTTTTCTTTGGATGGTAGGCTTGTAGAGGGTGTGCGAACTGTCTCTTTGATTAGCATAGTTAGTAGATGATGAACTTGGCTGCTGAAGGGGAGAGTTACATGCTTCCAACTTTGCCTGTACAAACCCTTGTAAGAATTGACACAAGGGAGAAAACACTTTGTAAAGCAGTGTGGTTTTCTTGGCTCTGAGAAATTCCAAGTGAACACGAAGTTCTCCAGACCTGTCCAAGTACTGACTTTTTTTTCCCCCTTAGATTGATTTTCTATGAGACAGACTCACATGAGAGCAAGAGAGAAGCCAAAGCAACAGTCTTCTCTGTGTGCTGCTAGGGATGGCACCCCGAGTCTCGGGCAGGCACATCCTGAACGCTGCCAGTTGAGCTCTTTCCCCAAGCCCAGATGCTGGCTTGTAGCCACTGTCCTGTGTTGCCTCTACCTCTAACCAGTTTCTACTCTGTCCTTGTGGCACCTCCATTTCTTGTTCATAACAGACACAGGAGTCTGTTCAGATGCATTCACATGAGGAATGGGTTGCTCACAGGGCACAGCTGGAAGTTTAGAAATGAGCCTCTGGGTGCCTCAGTGTGTGATCTGCACACTCTAGGAAATCGTGTGTCTCCTGGATATGGGGAGTACTATATAGTGTTCTTGAATGGCAAACATGTCAGAAAGTTAAGTATTTGGTGAGCCTTTACAGCGGGCGGTACTGCCCTTCATTGGCCTGTAGCAGCTTCTCCTAAAGTTCCAGTGACTGAAATGACTCTGAGCTGAGTGATCTGAAGTCAGTCTTTGTCCAGTCTGACATTCTACATGGCAGTCTCGAAGATGCCTCTATTTTGGAAGCCCGGGTTCCCTAATCACCATTTTGCATGTGCCCTTTAGGTAGTGACCTGGGAGACTTTATGGACTATGACCCAAATCTCTTGGATGACCCTCAGTGGCCTTGTGGCAAGCACAAGAGAGTTCTGATCTTCCCTTCCTACATGGTGAGTAGTGGGAGAACCCTTGTGAGACAACCCCCCCCGAAGCCCCCAATCCCCATGTGGGTTGCTTACACAGGGCCAGCATATTCCATCTGTGACCCCGCTGGTGCTTGGTCATCTTCAGATACTGCCGACAGTCCAAGCCTCCCCTGCCCAGCCCGGCTTATGCCTTAACAGTCACACATACACACACACACACACACACACCACCACCACCACCACCACCACCACCACCACCACCACGATAGTGGAAGGCTGGGTTCCTCACGGACAGTGCTTACTTCACATTCAGCTCTAGAGTTCCTTGGTGACTGTAGCCTCTACATTCATTCTGAGAAAACATAACACTGAGCTCTGAATGACATCATTGTCTTCTAGGAAAGTGAAAGTAGAAAATGCCCTTATGGGCCTTCAATGCAAAAGCCTTTTCTTGCTCTTTATTATTATTATTGCTATTACTATTTCATGGATACTTCCTATATTTTCTTTTTGTGTAATGCTGGCTTCTGCTTTGGGCTCACCACCATTTCCCACCACCACAGCAGATACAATGGGGTCTGAGCTCTCTTTGGACACATGCCCTTGCTCAGTGGCAGCTTGAGTCCATACTACAGGGAGTCAGGTAGCTAACTTTGCCAGGAAACTCTCAGTCACTTGCCATGCACAGCACCAGGTGGGAAAGCACTGACCCAGAATGTCCCTGACACCTCCTTCCAGGTCCAGCTGGGACCAGCACAGCCACAGACGCCCTACCTCTGGCTCCCTGGTTCCTCCCCAGCCTGTGCTGTTCTCACAAGCCAGAGCCTCAGGAGTAGTGAAGGCCTGATTTCTGTTTTAGGCATTTATATCTGCAGAAGCCACAGTGACATCAACACCAGGTTCTCAAAGGTCACCTGAACTCACTAGAAGCTTAGAGTTCTCAAGCAGTGGGATCTCACCCTCCAGCCTCCCTATTCACTAAACACTTGGCAGGTCACTGATCTCAGAGAAACACTGGGCAGAACACAGGCCCTTGCCAGTTACTTCAGCATGGTTCTTCTTGTAATTTGGCAATTAGTTCTGAGATCATCTTAATGTGCCATACTGAGTCAGGATGAATTACCAAAGGCATTCAGCTGAAAATTGTCTTAACTCCCTACTCACTACTGTCCTTACCCTCAACTCCTAACACAGAAAGAAATGAAAAGTAGAGCTAAATATAGTTTTTATTATCCTTCTCTATGACCTGTTCAATTTATTTTTGCTTCTTGTTAAAAATTCCAAGACTGTGGGCCAGGCAGTGGCACACATGGCAAAGTGCACATAGTACTAAGTGCAAGGACCCTCACAAGGATCCAGGTTCAAGCACCATGCTTCCCACCTGCAGGGGTATGCTTCACAAGTGGCAAAATGGGTCTGCAGGTGTCTGTCTTTCTCCCTCTCTATCTCCCTCTCCTTTCTCAGTTTCTCTCTGTCCTATCCAGTAAAATGAAAAAACAAACAAAAAAAACATGGCTGCCAGGATTCATGATATCAGCACCAAACCCCAGTGATAACCCTAGAGGCAAAAAAAAAAAAAAAAATCCAAGTCTTACTCATTTAATTCAGCTCATAATTAATTGTCCAAAACCAGAACCATCGCCTTGATGTTAAGGAAGGAACAAGTGAAAGACTGTGACTTGCATGGGGGTCTTTTATGTTGTTCACTTACTTACAGTAATGTTCACCATATTTATTTATTTATTTACTTATTTTTTATTTAAGAAAGGAGACATTAATAAAACCATAGGAGAGGAGGGGTACAACTCCTCCACACAATTCCCGCCACCCAATCTCCATATCCCATCCCCTCCCCTTATAGCTTTCCCATTCTCTATCCCTCTGGGAGCATGGACCCAGGGTCGTTGTGGGTTGCAGAAGGTGGAAGGTCTGGCTTCTGTAATTGCTTCCCTGCTGAACATGGGCGTTGACTGGTTGATCCATACTCCCAGCCTGCCTCTCTTTCCCTAGTAGGGTGGGTCTCTAGGGAAGCGGAGCTCCAGGACACATTGTCACTTCACATTGACACTTCAGTCCAGGGAAGCCTGATCAGCATCATGTTGCATCTGGAACCTGGTGGCTGAAAAGAGAGTTAACATACAAAGCCAAACAAATTGTTGAGCAATCATGGACCCAAAGGTTGGAATAGTGGAGATGAAGTGTTGGGGGTACTCACTGCAGACTCTAGTGTACTTCTGTTTTCAGGTATATATTTTGCTCTAGTTTATGGATATGTGTGAACATATGCTCTATCTCACGGAACCTGGTGTATATCTAGGTTTTGGGACTTTGTTATGAAGTGAACCACCTGGAATGGAATTAGAGAATACTATGAAAGGAAAGGTCTCACCCAAGTAATGAAGCTGAAGGGTTGTCATTCCACACCTGAAGTCTCTGGACACAGTCTGAGGTGAAACATGCTGGGGTGGCACTCATTGCGTTGATTAGGTTGCGATCGGTGGATGCAGTATTATTTGATATGAATTGGGAGAAGCATGCGGGAAAGTGGGCCTCACCCTAAGGTTCCAGGACTGCGGGAAATATAGGCTCTCTAGTGGAGATGTGAGGTTCATCACATTATTTGGTAACTGGCTTAACTTTGAATACCCAGTATCTTGTATGTAGCTGTGCCACTGGTTGCCCCTGATCTACCTGGTCTAGGCTTTTGAGAGAGTCTGCATATCAAAGACTCAGCCTATGTATTAAAAAGGCTCAGTCTGTGTTTTTAAAAGTTTGAGACATACAATCAATTTTCCCCCTCTCATATTAGTTAAATAGTGATTTATATGAAACACCATTCCCACCACCAAAAGACTGTGTCCCATTTCACCCACCCCCAGCCCCCCCTGCCACCCCAGGAAGCTGAATGTCCACCCTCCCCCTCACCACAGGGTTTTTACTTTGATGCCCTACTCTCAATTTAGTCAGATCCTGCTTTTAGTTTCCCTTTCTGATCTTCTTTCTCAACTTCTGTTGATGAGTGGGATCATCCCATACTCATCTTTATCTTTCTGACTTAGCTCACTTAACATAATTCCTTCTAGCTCTGTCCAAGATGGGTCAGAGAAGGTGGGTTCATTGTTCTTAATAGCTGCATAGTATTCCATTGTGTATATATACCACAGCTTTCTCAGCCATTCATCTGTTGTTGGGCACCTGGGATGCTTCCAGGTTTTAGCTATTATGAATTGATTCACCATATTTATTAAGTAAGTTGGGCAGAAAGCTGTGGCTCAGGGAGTCTGAGTGCAGCTATCCTACTTGACAAACAAGAAGTGAGCAGCCGAGGCCAGATCCCTTGGCTTAGTACTCTGTTTCCTTGGCTTCTGAATACCACCTCCCTGAACAGTCAGTGGCAGGACTACTGACCTTGGTGGAGGACAGGAAAGTGATGCTTTGGCTGACAACAAATTTCAAGATAACTAAGAGAATAAGAGTGAGCACAACTTTGGGCTGACACTGAGATTTGGTGGGGAATTCATCTATAAGACATGTTATGTCTGGTGGTAACTCTGATCTCTCCTTTTATGGGCCTGGTGTCGGGCCAGTGCCTGGTCTGATTTTTATTTTCCTAAAATGTTAACATTGTGAGTTTCGAGGTTCTGCACTGCAACTTCTGCGCATGTGCCTCAGCATGTGTGCCTGATTTTTTCTTATTGGACTATGAGCTAGAGGACTTGTCAGGTCAGCATAGATGTCCTACCCTCCTTACTTTACGTCCCCAAGTGGGTCATTTTTCATTTCACTGCATTGGGTCTGCAACCCATGCTTCCTGTAATAATCCGTTTTACAGAAAATGGAATTGCTCATGAATTAAACTTGCCAGGACAGCTCTATAAGACCTACATTTCATTCTGTTCTATCCAGGGAGTTTGGTCCTTTGATAAAATGTGGGCCATCCATTTTCCAGCATTCTTGTCTAAGTAATTGATATGCACATCCTGTGTTATAAAGAGCCTCAAACTAGCTCCCTGGAGACATCCTCTCCAGATACACAGAGAGTGTAGTATCGTTTAAATATGAATTTGAACTTGCAAGATCAATAGTAAGTTATTTTTGTTTTTGTTTTATTTTTTCTTGTTTTCTGTGCTGGGAAACAGGTATAGAATTTGCCCATTTAGATTGACTGAGGCCCTGTTCTCTAGTGGTCTTAGTACTTCCTTAGATAACAGGTGAACCAGTCATAGCCCTCATTGACCTTGACCTTGTGATAAGTGGGAAAGTCAGTGAACAAGTAGACATTCACTTTCACTTTATCAGTATAGTAGGGAAGTGAAGAAGAAATCCTCTTAGAAAGGTGATGTGTGGGGCTGGGTGGTGGTGCATCTGGTTAACTGCACACATTACAGTGTACAAGGACCCAGGATCAAGCCCCCTGGTCCCCACCTACAGGGGGGATGCTTCACGAGTGGTGAAAAGGGCTGCAGGTGTCTCTCTGTCTCTTTTCCTCTCTATCTCCCTCTTCTCAATTTCTCTGTTTCTATTCAATAATAAATAAGTTTTTTTTTAAAAAAAACCTATTTAAAATAGTGATCTGAGGTGTCCAGGTGCTTCATCCAATAGAACTCACATGTTACTATGTGCAAGGACCTGGTTTCAAGCCCCTCAAACACACACCTGCAGGGGAAAGCTGCAGAGGAATAGAGCAGTACTGTGGGTCTCTCTCTCTCTCTCTCTCTCTCTCCCCCCCCCTCACTCCTGCCCCACCCCCTTCCCTCTCAGTTTCCATCTCTATCAAAAAGGAAGGAATGATGGAAATGGAGGATGAGTAGAAGTTAGATGTAGTCTTCAAGAAAGATTCAAAATGGCATTGAAGACAAACACTGAGGGAGAAGAGGGAGCAGCCATGTTCCACCTTGGTGGAGACCCCCTTGCAGGACCCTAAAGTGTGATAGAGGTTGACTTGGTGTAAATCTACATGTTTTTAACTGTAGAGATCACTGTTCCTCTCTATATACACACATGTGACATGTACATAAACAGAAGTAAGGAAGTGATGATCTGGAAATATGAAAAATCAAGCAAATAGCGTGGTGGTCCTGGGGGCTAGGTAGTAGCACAACAGGTTAAGTGCACATGGCATGAAGCACAAGGACTGGCATAAGGATTCCAGTTTGAGCCCCCTGCTCCCCACCTGCAGGGGAGTCATTTCACAAGTGGTGAAGCAGGTCTGCAGGTGTCTGTCTTTCTCCCTCTCTGTCTTCCCTCCTCTCTCCATTTCTCTCTGTCCTATCCAACAACAACAACAGCAATAACAACAACAACAAGGACAACAAAAATGGGAAAAATGGCCTCCAGGAGCAGTGGATCAGTAGTGCAGGCACCAAGCCCCAGCAATAACCCTGGAGGCAAAAAAAAAAAAAAAAAAAGATTAGTGGTCTTGAAAAACCCTCCTTATTAACTTGACCCCAGGGTCAGGGAGCTGCACTTATAATACAGTACTAAAGATTAAGTGGAAGGGGTCAGGCAGTAACATACCAGGTTAAACGCATAGTATGAAGTGCAAGGATCCTGGTTCAAGCCTCTGCCTTCCCACCTCAGGGAGGATGCTTCACAGGTGGTGAAACAGGTCTGCAGGTGTCTGTCTTTCTCTTCCCCTCTCTATCTTCTTCTTCCCTCTCAATTTCTCTCTGTCCTATTGAAAAAAAAATTGAAAAAATGGCCACAGGAAAAGTGGATTCATAGTGCAGGCACCAAGCCCCAGCAATAACCCTGGAGGCAAAAAAAAAAAAAAAAAAAGATAGAACATCTCTGTAGTAGAGAGACGACATAATGGTTATGTAAAACTAAGATTCCATGGTCCCAGGTTCAAGTCCCAACTGAGCAGTGCTCTGTGGACATGGAGACATGTAGATGTGGATATATGTTTTGCATTATACAGATATACCATAGTTCATTCATCCATTCTCCTATTGGGGACATTTGGGTTGTTTCCAACTTAGGGGTATTCTAAACACTGTCACTAAGGACATTCTTATATACATCTTTGTGTACAAATATTTTCATTTTTCTTGGCTAAGCACCTTTTTTCTCTAAAAGTTTCTAAGTCATAGTGTAGGTGATATTAACCAGCCAGGATATAGCTAGATGCATTGTTTCACTCATGTCTAATCTTAAATATAAGATCAAAGTGTTCTCCTTTCCCAGAGCTGGGGTGTGCCCTGAAGAGGAAGGACTCCAGAGTTTAAGCTCAGAAACAAGACTGTTACTTAATAATGTTTAAGTGGCACCTTTTTAAAATTGGCCTTACATCACTAGTGCCATTTGTATTTTTAACCATGGCCTATGCAGATTACTCCCATTGTTAGCCACAGTGAAAAGGGCAAAGGTGAAATTTTGAACTGAAAAATAAATTCCAAGGACAGGTATGGAAAGCATACACAGCTGCCATTGTGGATTGGGCTTTGAAACTTGTAGGAGGTGAAACATACAAACAGAACATGAAAGCATGTCAAGCTTCTCAGTGCTTACAGGTTCTTGGAGGACCCTGGTTAATGACGGTGTCTCTGTGTAGGGAGGAAGTCAAAACTGAATGCTTCCTGCTCTGTGCACGGCCTGGCTTGTAATTCAAGTTTCACTGGAGAGTGGTTATTTATCATTAGGGCCTGCCAGCTAAAGGCACAGGTGGTTTTACTTTTTTTTTTTTAATTTCCCCTTAATGAACATGAAGAGCAATTCAGAGGAGAAAATAATAGCCCACTGAGATAATGCCAACGAAATGAATGTCATATAAATAGATTTCTGTATCCATTTCCTTCCTCAAGAAAAATCCCTCTCTCGCTGTTTTGCTGTCAGGCACAAAATCACCTCACGGTCTTTATGGTATCTGTAGGTTTATAAATCTCTTGGACTTACCACCATGATAAAGTTCCTATTTTATTTGTCTACTTCTGCACTCTTAAGTACTCAGTGAAACTCCTTCCATCCCTATCCCTCCCCAGTGCTGTGGGACTCCACCTTGGAACTTAATTTCTCAGTCTAGTATGGCATGTTGAGCAGCAGGAAGTAAAAGGCTCCAAAAACAGGAAATGAATTCTGTGTGGTGGCTGATGAGACTACAGGCAGCCCCAACTCCAGGGCTTCTGTTTTCTCCCTAGAAGCTGCCTCCATATCCTTAGCACCCATTCCCCAGAGACACTACAGCAGTTGGCCTTCCAGAGTCCTCTCCACTGCAAAGCAGTCCCCTCCCACAAAGCAGCCTCACTACTTAAGGACCTGAAATTCAGGAGACCTGCTTATGGAAAAGTACTGCAGCATGACAAAAACACGACTGCTAAGCTCCTCCCAAGACTTGAAGTCAGGCTGCTGACCCCTCCCCAGCTTCTGGAAAACTCCCCACTGCCTGCACAGTTGTTGAGCTGTGCCATCCTTGGGAACCTCCAGTTCTTACTAGGTGAGTCACCTCTTGTTATGCCCAGAGGTTCGAGTCCCTATCTCACACAAAGAAGACCAGAATCACATGCAGTAGCAAGAGCCTTTATTAGCAAGCTTAAGCTTGGGCCACCAACACCCTTCCACGCCAAGGGGAGAGTCTGTGGCCCCGATCACTTTTCATCCCACCTTTTTATAGTTACCACAGGGTGGGTACAGGTGGAAATATTTATGCGGAACAAGGAACAGTTGGTTTCGGGTTAACAGCTGTTCTCAATATTCGGGGCTTTTCTCTAACCTCCACACTCAGAAGTGTACAGTTCTGTGTATTCAGTGTGTGCAACTATCAGCACACTTAACTTGAGGACATTTTCATCACTCCGGAAAGAAACCGCCATATCCTTCAGCCAGGCTTTCACCCCCGAGACCCTAGATAATGACCCATCTACTCTCTGTTGTACAGATTTGTGCCTCTTGCACATATCTGCTATGAATGGACCATGTGCTGTATTGGCTTCTGTCACTGAGCCTGTAGCAGGCATCAGCATTATGGTAGGTTTTCCTTCATCTCACATATGAAAATAATACAGAATGTGATATCATCTTTGCAGGTGGCCTAGACACTGCATTCCCTATTTATGTGTTTATCTCTGATTTTTTATGGTTACTTGGCAGACTTTCTCCCCACTAGGGTCACCACTACTAGGCTTGGTGCTCATGACTCCACTACTCCCAGTGGTCTTATTTTTCCCTAGAGAGAGAGAGACAGAGAGTGAAAAAGGCCACAGCACTGAAGCTTCCTGCACTCCACCATTTGTGGAGCTTCCCCCATAAGTGCTCCCAATTCAAGCCCCAGGGTTCAAGTCTGGCCACTTGTGCTTGATAACATGCCACCTGCCCAGCCCTACTTTGTGATTTTTCGCACAAATCATCCTCTGAGGCCACTGTTCAGGAATATACATTTATGAGCTCATCCAAGTACTCTATAACAACAACAACTAAAACAACAAGAGAAACAAAAGGAGAAATAAATATATATTTAAAATATATATATTTTTTTAACTTTTAATTTTGATTTTTTTTTTTTTTTTACACCAGACCACTCACTGCTCAGCTCTGGCTTATGTTGGTGCAAAGGACTGAACCTGTGACTTTGGAGCCTCAGGCATGAGAGTCTCTATACATAACCATTATGCTCTCTACCTCTGCCCACTAGAGGTTTTTCTGGTATGCCAGATACTCCACAAACTATTTTGAGCCACCTGGTAAATCCACATAGTTATGTGGCACTAAAACAAAGGCATCCTGTCCTGTTTTTCTCCTCGATTTGCATGTCCTTTCATTTCTGTGAAGAGCTGCTTCCCCCAGGAGAGGGAGAGAGAGCAACTCCAGGATTCTGTGCCTGGAATTTGCTGGGTAAGAAATAGCAACAAATACAGCCTCAGGCTGCAGAGGCCTTCCTTGCCTTCCTGTAGTTTCCTTGTGATTTACGGTCCTCCTAGGGAAAGGGATTAGATGCATAGAACAGCTGTCATGCCCAGCTGTTGGTCCTTAGATAGGTTTCGTCCAGAGCCAGCTGCACAGCTCAGTCACCTTAGCCAGAACATAGCACCTGCTTTCCGGATGCATGGCTGAGCCCCGCGCTCCCGTGATCATCGGACAAGTGAGTCCAGCTAGGATAGTCAGCACTGGCTGCTGTGCTGGGAGGAGCTCTGGAGATCAATTTATAGCCCGCCTTCCTCTCACCGTGAGGAATCCACAGCTTGGAGAGAAGGCTGCTCCTGAACCTTCTTGCTCACTCCTGGGTTACCAGAACCTCCGGGCAGGGGCCCAGCTCCTTGGGAATGTTCCTGCCCCCCAGGTGTTCCTCTGACTCAGTAGCCAAGCAAATCCATATCTGCTTCAGAGCTGCCCTAAGAATTACCAGAGAGGTGTGAAGGGCAGGAGAGTGGAGGTAAAGGAGGAGAGTATTACCATCCCCTGGGGTGGAAGCCCCTTCAGTGTTAATTCTGTTGGAAGCCATCTAGCCGCCTGTCAATTCTGAACCTCCATTGTTCTCCAGCATTGTACGGAGGGCATATGTATCCCTCTGAACACACACCTGCTGCTTCAGTTCTCCCTCACCCACTCCCACCCTCGATCATGGCACCTTGCTCCTCACCCAGAAGGCTTCATTTCACTGTTTCATCACGAGGGCCAGGGTAGTTCCCAAGTTTGGTTCCATGGCAGCCCGTCACATCTCTCACAATGAGTTAAGTCTTTGTTTTTATAAGAAGCAAGCCATGTCTCCATGTCTCTGCAGTAGATGTGGTAGACACTTCCAACTAGATAACTAGTTATCCATGACTAGATAACCAAATTGTGGTCTTAACCACCATTTCCTGGTGTGTCAGTAGGGATTCCCAACTGTCAGCCCCACTCTGCCTCCCAGCTCCAGCTCCCAAAGCCAGGCTGGGCTGGGCTTCTTCATTAAGCGTGTCTCTCTGGATATTCTGCATTTTGGATAGCCTCTCCCTCCCCTATCTTTGCAGCTGTACACACACACACGCAGCTCCCCTGCAGACAGACAGCTGCAAGCAAAGGCCTTCAAGATACCTCTTTCACTCCAAGAATAGAATGCCCCCTCTGCAAAAATGCAAGCTGTCTGTCCATCATACAGCCTGGCCCAGCTGTTGGCCATTTCTGAGGCCAGAAGGAGTGCTGTACCAGCAGATCCTGTGGCCTGCAATTAGGCAGTACTGGAAACAGTGGTCATTTGGTCCATCCCAGACCAGGAAGGAGCCAGAATCTGTGTGTTAGCACTTTGATTCCTACTGATGAGTGCAGAAATACTCAGGCATGGCAAGACCTTATAAATCTACAATTAGAGAGCCGGATGGTAGCACAGCAGGTTAAGCACACATAGCACAAAGCACAAGGATCCTGGTTCAAGTCCCTGGCTTTCCACCTACAGGAATCACTTCATAGGTGGTGAAGCAGGTCTGCAGGTGTCTGTCTTTCTCTCCCCTTCTTTGTCTTCCCCTCCTCCATTTCTATCTGTCCTATCCAACAACAGCGGTAACAACAACAAGGACAACAAAATGGGGAAAATGGCCTCTAGGAGCAGTGGATTCATAGTGCAGGCACCAAGTCCCAGCAATAACCCTGGAGACAAAAAAAAAAAAAAAAAAAAACCCTACAGTTAGACTGATAGGGAAGTCTTAACTGATTCTTTTTCAGGTCAAAAGGACTGAGTAGCTAGAGGCTTGTTGTAATCCCACACCTGTAGTCTCCTCAGCTAACCCTGTCACTGGACAAAGGAAATACTCTTGGGGTGCTGGAGAGGTTCCATTCCAAAAGGACATCACAAGAGTTCCTTCAGGACAGATGGGACTGTGCAGAAGGTGTACCAGGAGGTGGCTGGCCCACCTAGTAGTTTACATGCGTTACCATATACCTAAGGACCTGGGTTCAAGTCCCTAACCACCACATGAGAGCATATGCAGGGGGTATACTTCATAAGAAATGGAGCAGTACTGTGATGCCTCTCCTCTCTATCTGTCTCTATCTCTGGAACTCGATTAAAAAAATAAAGGCCACCAGCAGTGAATCCAGCAATAACCTGCATGGCAAAAAAAAAAAAACAGGAAAAAACAATTAAGACTGTGCAGAGGAATTATGGCTGCTGTATTCCAGAGAGTATTTCTTGGGGGTGGGGGGGATGTGAGAGTAATTGTTCTCTGGAATCTACTTCATGGGATAATCAAGATGATTCACGCAGTGCCCAGAATCTGGAGCACCCAAGCTGATGGACCCCAGCTGCAGCATGTGTGCAAGACCTGTTTGAGCAATGGTTTGAAAGTGAATTGTCACTTTGGGAGCAGGGTCACCCACTCATGTTCCCTGAATGTGTGCTCCATGCCAGCTGACTGCAGATGGGACCTAGAGCAGCTTCGTCAGATCAACTGGTGCCCAGTGGCTGTAAGTGAAAGAAGATCATGAAGAAACCAAGGCACAAAGTGGTTAGACAGTTTAGATTAGGTCACCTGACCACTGAGAGGCAGAGCTGGGATTCAAACCCAGGGCATTTGGCTCCAGAGTGAGCAGTCTTCCCCACTGAGCTGCAGCTGAGAGAAGTAAAGTCAAAAGCAAGCCCCCAGTCCCCCCATCTGCAGGGGGAAAGCTTTGTGGGTGGTGAGGCAGTGCTGCAGGTGTCTCTCTCTATCACACCATTCCACCTTGATTTCTGGCTGACTATCCAATAAATAAAGATAATTTTTTTAAAGCAAGACTGGGGGGGTGGGCGGTAGCACTGTGGATTAAGCGCACGTGGCATGAAGCACAAGGACCTTTGCAAGGATCCCAGTTCAAGCCCCTGGCTCCCCACCTGCAGGGGAGTCCCCACCTGCAGGGGAGTCACTTCACAGGTGGTATAGCAGGTCTGCAGGTGTCTTTCTCTCCCCCTCTCTGTCTTCCCCTCCTCTCTCCATTTCTCTCTGTCCTGTCCAACAACAATGACAACAATAACAATAACGATAAGCAGACAGGGCAACAAAAGGGATAAAATGGCCTCCAGGAGCAGTGGATTCATAGTGCAGGCACCTAGCTCCAGCAATAAAACTGGAGGCAAAAAAAATCAAGACTGAAGAGAGTTGTCTTATCAAGTAAAAAGACAGGGAAGGAAGAACCCTGGGGTCGGGGCCTCAGATCAAGGACTCAGGCCACACCTGCACATGGCGCTGCAGGGATGGCCTAGTTCTTGAGTTCATTTCATAGTGGACAGAATTCAGAATCCTGGCTCTGCTGCCCAGAGTATGTGGCGGCATTTCCAGCAGGTGGACCACGTCTGGAGTGGGAGGCCTGCTGGCAGCCTGTTCCTCCACCTACCTGTTAACTTGGCTAGCTCTCTTACAGCTTTCCTAACTAATCGGGAAGGTATATTTCTGTCAAGGCTTCCTGTTTCCTGCCCCCAAGCACCCCAGGCTTTCTCATCCTCCTGGAGGTCCGGCAGTGAGAGGATGCAGAGACAGGAACATGGTCAGCATTCCTTGGGGACGGCTGCTTTGTGAAGTCCAAAGGCTTCTGGGAGAAGAGGCATATAGACTGACTGCAGGAGGATTGCTGCTGCCCATGCCAGAGGCAGGTGTTCAAAAACACCATCATTCTAGTCTGGTTGCTTTTACCCCTATCTGCTGGGAGAGGGGCAAAATATGCTGCCTTCTGGGGGCAGTGACATCCCCTAACCATTCAAGAGGACAGGAGAATGGTGGTAAACCCTGGATGTCAGGCTGAGCACCCCGGGCAGAGGAGACATGAAAGAGGTGATATTCCTCTGTAGTCAAGAGCATAGACTGTATGGCCCACTCGGCAGAAGGTTCTTATCCCTCAGTTCTAGAGGTTAGAAGTCAAGATGGGAGTGTCAGCAGGGCCAACCTCTCTCCAAAGCACTGGAGAGACGCCCTGCTTGCTGTATCTGATAGCTGCTTGCTGTAACTGGTAGCTGCATGATCATCACTCCAAACTCTGCTTCTGTCTTCACGTGCCCTGTGTCTGTATGCACATGTCCATTTTCTCAATGTTCCTGTCTTCATCCTATCTCCAGTTGGACAGATACCCTCTTTGCAGAAACGGTCACATTCTGAGGAACTGGGCATATGCCTGTCATTTTTGGAGGAAATAGTCTGACTTGAAGCATCAGTGCTCATCCTCAGAGTGCTACTGTGCAGCCTTGCAGTGTTCCCAGGCCGGGTACCCCCTCCTCCAGGTATTCTGGTAGCTAGAAAAGTAATTAAGGAGAAGAAAACTAGATGGATCCTGCTGTACCATGTCCAGAAGTGTAGATTAATATTGTCCTACAGTTATGTGAAGAGCTAGACTTTTAATGATAAATTTAAATAGCTGAGGGTCTCTGTAGAACTACCAGGCTTCTTTTTGTTGTTACAATAAATTCCAGGGAAAGAGACCAATGAAAGAAAAACTGTTCAACATGGAGAAACCAGAAGTTAATAACTAAGGATGTTCCCAGTCTAGCAAGTCTTTCAAAGATACCAGGATTAACAGATTCACAGCAATAACCATAGTGGCAATTTAAAAAAAAGCAGCAGTTTTTGCATCTATTAAATCTGGTTATGAAGCACAGTATGCACTAGCTTGAGAAGAATTGAGTTCCTTGCATGGTGTAAAGAATCACTGCAGAAGGTCATGCACAGGCACTCACCTGGTAGAATGCACACCATACCATGCATGGATGGGCTTGTGGGTGTAAGCCCCAGCAACATAAGGAAAACTGGGCAGCACCAGGGAGCTAGGTGCCTGAATGGTGGAGCAGTGCTGAGGAGCCTTTCCTCTCTTTGTCACTCCCTCTCACCTCTCCTTCTCTCTAAAACAAACTATGAAAAAAATAGTCCGGGGCAGCCACACAGTGCTGATATCACATATGCACAAGGATCTGGGTTTACACCTTGGCACCACATAAAAAAAAATAAAAGAATCTCGTGGAGGCTGACAAAGCAGGCTAAGTCGAGACTTCAGGGATAACCCCCAGCCACACTGCAGAGCCAGCTCACCAGCGAGCAGCTGCCTTACCTCATCTGTCAGCAGAGTGTGGGGAGCTGATGGGAAGGTTACATGGGCGCTCACTGTGGATGTGGCACCGCTGCTACTTCTGTAGGCAGGAAGCAGCCCCTGGTGCACCTCCCACATGGGCACACAAGGCTTGAGGGCTTCTGTTACAACTCCTCTTGGCATCAGCAATGGCTCGCATCATTGCACTGTGGGAACAACAGGACTTGTATTTTCAAAGGAGTCGGGAAGTCAAACCAAATGTCAGAAGGGTGTGGCTATCCAAGTTAGAGTGTATCATGAAGGCTGCTCCCAGAGAGACACACAGAGAGAGGAGGCCACAGGGAACTTAGAGAAGAGACACTGCACGAGTGGCATTACTCAAGAGGAGGCACACAGAAGTTAAACCAGCTTTCTCTTCTGCTTTGCACTGGTTTTGTTGTTGTTGTTGTTTTTTGTTTTGTTTTGTTCAGTGTGCCAAGGAATGAACCTAGGACCTAGTGCATGTGCAATATGGCTGAGCAACCTTCCAGGCCCAGTTTTTATTCTGTATTTTAAAAAAAGAAGAGAGACTTCACAGCACTGCTCCACCATCCACGGAGTTCCTCTTATGCAGTATGTGGTGGTCCCATGTGTGACACTGAACCCAGGAACGAGTCACACACCTTACCCACTCGGCCATCTCCTGGACTCCAGTGCAGTTATTTTTTTAAAGGGAATTTGCCTGACTGGAGGGAGGCAGAGCCTCTGACTTCCCCTGAATACTTCTGCCTGCCAGCCACTATCATCCAGCTGCTCTGCACTGCTCATTTCAGCCTGACTAGCCCCCATGGCACTAGGGAACACATCAATGCTGTATTGTATTTCCCTCTTCTCCCTGTCTCTGTGTCTACTATCTGAAAAAGTCAGCCTGGAACTTTGAGGCCTTGACAGAGAGAGAGAGAGAGAACAGAAAATCAGGAGGGCCACACACATGTGAGCTGGGAGATCCAGACTTGCAAAGGTCTGGCCACACCTCACCTGTCAGGTGAGCTGGGTAAAAAGCATTTGCAGATTTCTTTTGGTGGCACTGGAACCCTTCTTCCAGAAGAAGTGCTGCTTTCTCTACTTATAAGGTAGGAAGAGCAAAGTTTTTGTTGTTGCCAGATGCCCTACCTCTTTTTGCCAGGACATCCTTGCTTGATGCTCACAGATCCTCACTTCCCCCCACCCCATAGAAGCTGCTGTCTCTGAGCACCATTGAAAACCCTCGTGTGAGCTTAATGTGCAACTTGACGATACGAGAATCCGGCATGAAGCCCAGCCAGTCTATCTTGGCGTTACTCTCGATCGCACTCTGTCATTTCACGAACATCTCATAAAAACTGCAGCAAAGGTGGGCGCAAGGAATAACATCATTGCAAGACTGGCCAGCTCCTCAGGGGGCGCGAGAGCTTCCACACTACGATCATCATCTCTGGCATTATGCTATTCCACTGCAGAATACTGTGCCCCAGTATGGTTCCGTAGCCCCCATGTCCACTTGGTCGATTCCAAATTATATTCCTCCATGAGGATAATTTCTGGAACCATCCGTTCCACCCCGGTTCCATGGCTGCCAGTTCTTAGCAACATCGCCCCGCCAGATATTCGTAGGGATGCGGCATCATCTAAGTTCATTTCCCACATCTACGCTCAACCGGACCTGCCAATATATGCAGATATCTTCGCCCACCCTGTCCAACGCTTGACGTCTCGTCATCCAATCTGGTCTCCTACGCCTACACTGAACTTCTCTGTTCCAGACTCTTGGAAACAGAGTTGGCAGTCAGCTGAGGTAAAGAACAAACACCTCATCACAGACCCCTGCAAGCATCAACCCGGCTTTGACCTAGCACATTATGATTGGGCTCTCCTCAATCGCTATCGAACAGGCCATGGCCGGTGCGCCGCTATGTTCCACCGCTGGGGAGCCAGAGATGACCCGAACTGCCCCTGCGGCTACAGACAGACTATGACCCACATAGTCAACGACTGCCACCTCTCCAGATTCAAAGGAGGTCTCGAAACTTTACATCAGGCTCAACCTGACGCTGTTAACTGGCTACGGAAGAAGGGCAAATGCTAGAAGAAGAATTGAAAACCCTCTGTGGTAACTGGGCTCAAATCCAAGTAGAGTGTGCACTCTACTGGGTGAGAAGTCACCCAGCCTTCTCCTTGTGATTTTTTCCACATTTTCCTTTCTCAGTCTCATCATTGTAAGAACACAGTATACAGTTAAGTGTGTCAGACAAAATACTTGGTAAGGGGCCGGGCAGTGGCGCACCGGGTTAAGCACACATAGTATCTGAACTGCAAGGACCCATGCAAGGATCCCGGTTCGAGCCCCCAGCTCCCTACCTGTAGAGTGGTCACTTCACAAACGGTGAAACAGATCTGCAGGTGTCCATCCTTCTCTTCCCCTATCTCCTTCTCCCCTCTCAATTTCTCTCTGTTCTACAAAAAAAAAAAAAAAGCCACCGAGCAGTGGATTTGTAGTGCAGGCACTGAGTCCCAGTGATAATCCTGGAGACAAAAAATAATAATAATATTTGTTAATAGACTCTACATTGTTAGTAAGGCTTCCAGTCTATAGCAGGCTTTTAGCAATTAGATTTTAGGGAGTCAGAAGTTACATACGATGGTGGGCTGTACTGGGAGGACCTGTTTTTCTGACCCCTGTGTTGTTTCTTGTCCATACAGTGGAATGTTAATGAATTTTAAAGAGGAAGGAACTCCTAATACGTGCTATATAAAAGGGATAGACTTTGATGACATAACACTAAATTAAATAAGCAAGGCACAGAGAGATAAATATTTTACGATTTCTCTTGTGTAGGGTACTAAAGCAGTCAAATTCGCAGTAGGTGGAGTAGCAGGAGAAGGTCACTATCAGTGACATAACAGACTTTCATACTGGAGGCCCCAGGAGTCCCAAGTTCAGTCCTGGCACCACCAAAAGCCAGAGCTGAGTAGTGCTCTGGTTTTTTGTTTGTTTGTTTTTGTTTTTAAAGGTAGACTGGTGGGGACTGGGTGGTGGCACATCTGGTTAAGCACACATATTATGCTGAAGGACCCAGGTTCAAGCCCCCACTCCCCACCTGTAGGGGGGTGCACTTCACAAATGGTGAAACAGGTTTGCAGATATTTTTCTTTCTCTCCCTCTCTTTATCTCCCTGTCCTCTCTTGATTTCTTTTCTGCCCTATCTAGTGAAAATTAGAAAAAGAAATAACAATTAAAAGTTAGACTAGTAAATGCCAGGGAGTAGTGGGAGGGAAGAATGGGAGAGTTATTTAATGAGTGCAGAGTTTCCATTTTATAGGATGATAAAAAGTTATAGAGATGAATGGAGGTAATGGTTGCACAAATGTTGATGTACTTAACACCACTGAACTATAACCGTGATAGTTAAAGTGAATATATTTTATGCTAAGTATATGTTAGCACAATTTTTTAAAATAGCTGACATTTGGGGGCTGGGAAATAGCTCATCCAGTAGGCACACACACCCCACACACACACACCTTTCTTATGAATCCTGATTTGAACAGCCTGCACTATATGGGAGCATCTGCGTAGGGAAGGCTGACGAACTGTGGAGTGGTGTTGTGTTGCCTCGTTCTCTCTCCCTTTCTGTCTCTCACCCTCTGCCAAACTAAAATACAATAGAGTCCATTCACTGGGGTCAAGGTATAGGCACAGAGCTCCAGTAATAACCACAATGGCAAAAAATAAAAGCAGCTACAATTCATTTATTGATTATTTACTATATGCTATGCATGCACACACCAGTTCTCATGCAGCTCTCAGGATAGCTGTACAGAGCAGGCACTGTTAACTGTTTTCACTTCACAGATGCGGAACATGAGTTCAGTCACTAAATAAGTCTCCCACAGCCAGACAACTAGTGCTGATCATGTGTATGTTGAGCCCTGATCTGTGCTCCAGATTGATGTCCTGAACTTTGTGCTGTGTGAATGACGGTCTGGAGCTCAGAGACTGTCTCCTGGAGATCTAGAGCCCTGCTGTCTGAAT
Organism: Erinaceus europaeus; assembly: GCF_950295315.1. NCBI lineage: Eukaryota > Metazoa > Chordata > Mammalia > Eulipotyphla > Erinaceidae > Erinaceus > Erinaceus europaeus. The sequence goes on from NC_080176.1 coordinate 36,709,519, forward strand.
GGCCCCTCTCCCCAGCACCTGCTCATCGTAGGGATTTGACCTCCGTTTTCCAGCAGAGCTCACTGCCCTTGTTGTGGTCTGACCAGTTTCCCATTGCTTAGTGGTATTGAACATTGGAAGCTGACCATAAAACTTGCACATGATTATTTTAATCAGTGATTATGTCACCCAATCTGTTACAGACCACAGTCATTGACTACGTAAAGCCCTCAGATCTCAAGAAGGACATGAATGAGACCTTCAAGGAGAAGTTTCCTCACATTAAATTAACACTCAGCAAAATAAGGAGGTACATAGTTATCAATAGCCCTTTGACCTTCCCCTCCAAACCCTCCCCCAGGACTCACTAAGCTCATGCTCTCCTATGAATCTCACTGTGGTTTGGGGGACTGAATTATCATGGCATGTTCTAGAGGAGACTGGCCAGTGCTGGCCTCAGCAGGACAGAAGTCCAAACGCTTGCATGACTCAACATGGATCTGGGGGGAGGTTTCCTTGGTGAAAGAACCATTGAGGAAGACTGATTTCATACTATTTACAGTTTACTATTTCTGTGAGACTGAAAAACCCAGAAAGAAGAGGGAACATTGGGTTCCCTGCTTTCTCAAATGTAGACAAAACAAGAAAAGGAAGGAAGGGAGGGAGGGAGGATGAAAGAGAGAGAGAGAGAGAGAGAGAGAGAGAGAGAGAGAGAGAAAGGCTGTATCATAAGGCTGAGATAACTCTTTATCCACGGTAACCTGCTGAGAAGTTAGCAGCCAGGCCCTGACCTTGTGTAGTCAGCAAAACAACCAGTGCAGAATCAGACTGAATTTCCCCTGCAGCTCATTAGATTGACTTTGTGATGACGCACATCTGTCTACTGGCCAAATAGTTGGGAGAGCTGGCCCTACTGGAACAGAAGGAAGCAAGCCTGTGTATTTGTCAGGACAGTTGCGTTTCAGCACAACTAGTGTGTATGCATGCCTCGTTAAGGAAGCTAGGCTACATGTACACCAACATGGCCTTGGAATATGTGCTAACATCTATATGCATGTATTCCCCAATCACTGATATGATTCTGGCATGTTCTAAGCCATAAAGAGTTAAGTATTCTCACCTTATCTATCTGCTGAGCAGCTATTTTGAGTAGACCAGGTATGTCCTTAGACTAGTCCCGCCTCTTCTTTGTGCTTTGTGCTGATGACAGGAGAGTTGGCATCAAGTACTTAATTTCTCTAGTTGTCTCAGGAAATATCATAGCTCTCAGGAAATACCATAGTTTCCCTCTTGAAATTTGAACTTGAACAGCTGTACTCAGAGTTGCCAAAGAGACTCTCAAGCATGCACATGGGTTTAATGTGGTCCTTTGTGTCCCCTATGGATGTGGTCTGTGTAGCTTGACCACCACAGGAGAGTCTGAAGTATCACTGACTTCAGTCTCTTGCCCACATCTAAGTTCTTTGCTCAGAGAATTAGTCCCATTGTACATCATCCCTTTGGGATGGGAAAGAGAAAGTGCTTTCAAGGACTTTTTTCTAACTCCTTCCTGTCTTCCTCTAGCCTGAAGCGAGAGATGCGGAAGCTTGCTCAGGAGGACTGTGGCTTTGAGGAGCCCACAGTAGCCATGGCCTTTGTCTACTTTGAGAAGCTTGCCCTCAAAGGAAAGCTGAACAAACAGAACCGCAAGCTTTGTGCCGGAGCATGTGTACTGTTGGCAGCCAAAATTGGAAGTGACCTCAAAAAGCATGAAGTCAAGCATTTAATTGATGTGAGTAGCCTACATCTTGATTCTGGGGAGCATATGCTCCATCCAGTCTAGAGTGTGTTGATCTCTTGGAAGAGCTTGGCTGGTGACCTGGCCTAAGAGAACTTCGACCTTCAGTGGACCTTAAATATTAGGACTGTGCAGTTGTCCTTTGTGAAGTTGGTCTTAGGTTCCACAGTCCCAGGTTCATTCCACAGCACTACCATACAACAAGCTGGTCAGTGCTGTGGTCTTGGTGTGAGTGTGTGTGTGTCTTACTCTCATCTATGCCTCATTAAAAACAATAAACCTAAAAAATACAGAATCTCCCTAGTATTGCATCTGGCTTTAAAGTTCCATTTTCGGGGACTGGGCAGTAGTGCAGCAGGTTCAGCGCACATGGCACAAAGCACAAGGACCAGTGTCAGGATCCTCGTTCAAGCCCCTGGCTCTCCACCTGCAGGGAAGTCGCTTCACAGGCGGTGAAGCAGGTCTGCAGGTGTCCATCTTTTTCTCCGCCTCTCTCTCTTGCCCTCCTCTCCATTTCTCTCTGTCCTATCCAACAACAACAAGGGCAACAAAAGGGGGAAAATGGCCTCCAGGAGCAGTATATTCATAATGCAGGCACCGAGCCCCAACGATAACCCTAGAGGCAAAAAAAAAAAAAAAAAAATATATATATATATATATATATATATATTTTTTTTTTTGTATATATATAAAATATTTTTTGATATATATATATATATCCATTTTCAAGACTGGGGAGATGGCATAATGGTTATGTGACTATGCAAAATATTCATGCCTAGGACTCTGTAGTCCCATGTTCAACCCCCAGCCCCACCATAAGCCAGAGCTGAGCAGTGCTCTGGCCTCTGTTTCTGTATCTTTCTCTCTGTGCTTTTCATTAAAATAAACAAATAATATCTTTTAAAAATCCATTTTCAGACTCCATGCAGAATGAAATTATTCTCACAGCTACAAATGCCTGTATAAGGGTAAGGTGTCTTGTAGATAGCATGACCCACAAGCTTCTGTCACACACACTGGCTCTGCAGACCTTGGCTGCCTGACCGTCACTTCCCCTCTCTGGGGGAAAAGCATGGGTTTGGATACCAAACTGAACTGAAAATCAATAGCTTTTATGTAAACATTTGCTGTGCTAATCTTCAGAAGTAACAAACAGTAAAAAAAAAAAAAAGTTATAAATGACGATTCACAGCTAATCATAGCTGAGCAGCTCACCACTCAGCAAATGCTGATTGGACTGCAGCTCACAGCAGTAATGACCAGCTAGCTATTTACAGTAGCAATTAACCTGACACAAGTCCCCAATCCTCTTATAATCTGAATGCTCTTGCCAGCTGCAACACAGGTGAGATAGTTTTTACGAAGCCAAACAGTATGCATCCTAGCATAGCTCAGGCCTTTCCTGCCTACCTTAACCTAGCTATTCTCCTGCCATACCACAGTTGGGGGCATTGAGAGAGCAGGTGAGCCTGGAGCAGCTACCCTGGGCCATGCATCTCATGTGACACACAGGCTGTTATATTCTATCACCAGGCCTCAGTGCCCACAAAACTCGAGTTCACTGTGCCCAATAGCCAGTCTCCCCCCAACCCATTTTTCTTTCCTTTATTCTGACAGAGAACAGAGAGGGAGAGGAGAGACACCTGAAGTATTGCTTCACTACTTGTGAAGCTTCTTACCCCCCCACCACACAGTTGGGAGCTGGGGGCTTGAACTCAGGTCCTCACATATGGTACCTTGTATGCTGTACTGGCTGTACTACTCCTCCCCTGCCCTGTGTGTCACTCTGAATATATGACCAGGTCATTAGTCTGCATGTAATCAGCTCACCCCATTCTGGACTTACTCCATGGTTATTATTACAGATGATTTGCAGTCATTATTTAGTCTTTTTTTTTTTTTTGCCTCCAGGATTACTGCTGGGGCTCAGTGCCTGCATCACGAATCCACTGCTTCTGGAGGCCATTTTTCCCCTTTTGTTGCCCTTGTTTTGTCTTTGTTGTGGTTATTGTTGTTGTTATTGCTGTTGCTGTTGCTGTTGTTGTATAGGACAGAGAGAAACCGACAGAGGAGGAGAAGACAGAGAAGGGGAGAGAAAGATAGACACCTGCAGACCTGCTTCACCACTTGTGAAGTAACCCCCTTGCGGGTGGGGAGCTGGGGGCTGGAACCAGGATTCTTATACCAGTCCTTGCGCTTTGGGCCACGTGCGCTTAACCCGCTGCACTACCACCAACCCCTCTCATTTTTTAGTTTTCTGTGCTTGAATAAGAGAGTTTGAGTGCCACTTGAGTTTGAATCTCAGCCTTGCAATTTACTGCCATCCCAGACAAATGTTTTGACCTCTTGAGCCTGTCTTCCCATTTGAATAGTATAAATCAATGTAGCATCATTCCTGTGATATCACTGGGAGATTAAGTCATGGGAGGCATGTGAGCCATGGAAGACATGGTCCTCTGGGATGATCTGTCTCCTTTCTGCACCAGGACTGGGAACAGGAACCCCAGATGCTGCCTTCCACTTGTCCTCCCACTCTCTGGCCTACAGCAGGTTTTTCAGTGGATCCTCCCAGACACATGGAGAGAGAGTTCACACAGAGGGAAATCCGAGACTTATCCCAAAGCTAAAATGCACTTGTCTTTCTTTTCTGTTGCAGAAACTGGAAGAGAAGTTCCGGCTGAATAGACGAGAACTGATCGCCTATGAATTCCCAGTGTTGGTGGCCTTGGAATTTGCCCTTCATCTGCCAGAGCACGAAGTCATGCCCCATTACAGACGGCTGGTCCAGAGCTCCTAGCACAGGCCGCGTTGAGGGCCAGGACTGCTTCCTCAGCAGAACAGCAGTGCTTACTACTGGAAATACAAAAATAGAACTCAACAAACTTGTCCTTCTCCACACATTTTAATGCAG